>NW_027397066.1:105125087-105220874 GCF_003265705.2 Callorhinus ursinus
CGATAGATAACTAACACAAAGGATTAGAAAGTTATACTGATATGCAATGGTGGCAAATCAACTGGGCTCAAACATTAGCTGGTGATTAACCTCTAACACTAGCCCCTGGTATCTCCCACTCAAAAGTAAGTGAGGAAAGAAAAAATTAAAGTAAGTTTGAGTAAATTTACAAATTGCCTGTTACTAATCTTCAGAAAACATAAGAAAAACATCTAAACCATTAACATATTTAAGTATCACATCTACCTTATTCGAAAAAAGCATAATTCTTTTCTCATTTATTTGCTTTTAGAATGCTGAATTTGAATGATAAAAATGCATAACTTTCTTATATCCCTAAATAGATCCTCAAATTTAGCTACAATACACTTTTTCTACAATGTCACATATTGGGATTAAAGTCTTTTTATCAAGATTTATTGGATACTAGAAGTGAATTACGATGTTCTGTTCAATCTCACTTGTCTGTGTTTCCTTCACAGTCATGGATACTGGTTATCACTGATGGCAAGCATAATGCTCTGTGCTTCACGTATTTCCGGAATGCTTGCCTTTAAACCAGAATCACCACACTACAAGTAGTCGTAGCATGACGAACTAGGAAAGTTCCATCAGTGTCTGCTTTGTTCACACTTTCTCTTTCCCTGGAAGTGTTGCCACATGCAATAATTTCATGCAAGTGACCTGAACCCAAGAGATATACTATTTTCCAGGGGGATTATAATTTTGTAATGGTCAAAACTACTTAAAAATCAAAATAAAAACTGACAAATTACGACAAAAAATTGAAAGCTGAAGTGGTTTTAACTTCAAAATACTTAAAGTATTTTGTTGTTAAAAAAAAAACCTAACAAAACAGGTTTGGGTATAAATGCACTTTTTTCTACCAAGCGAATTCCAAATTCTTCTCTGTGTGGTACTGCCATCTAGTGGGCAGTTTGGTGGGGCTAGCTAATAATCCTAAATTTGGTTTGGTTATTGGTGAGCAGAACCAGTTCCTCCCACATTTACTGAGCACCTGCTGTAGACAAGGCACTTTCTGATTAACTATGGGAGATTTTTTTTTTAATGATTAAAATTAAAAACTTAGACCTTCGGTTCAAATGTTCATTTATTGATTTATCTAGAATTTTAAGACCACAACCTGATATTGTTACATTTTATCTCAGTGATTTGACAGTATTTTAAAGGTACTGTCATATTAAAAATGGCTCTGTTGCTTTCTAGACCTTATACCCTCCTCCTATCTCACCCAGTCTGTCATGAATTTGAAAGAAATTATGAAAGAAAACAAAGAGCTATTTTGAGTCAAACCCGAGTTTTGGAGAATCAATGTATAATCTAAATGCTATTAATATTGTAATTTCTACTAGTATTTTTCACCAGTGACTAGAAAATTTCCCCAAGTTGGTTTTTCTCTAAGCAACAAAATCATATGTGACGTTTATTGTTTACATTCAAGATTCATTTTATTTACAGAGTTTAACTGTTTTAAAGAAAATTCAAATAAAACCACCTTGTATGAAAATGTATGTAAACCCTGGAAACGTAGTGAAAACTAAAAGGTGAAATAGATGTATAAGTGAGTTCGGTATAGACAGTGATAATGTTGAGGAACCATTAAAAAGCTGATGTTTAAGCTAAGTTGAGCTATTTTAGGGAAAGCACTGTCACTAGTGATTTTTGTGACAGCTCACTAAATTTTTAAAAAATCACAAGTTTCTGAGACATGGACACATTTAAAATGAACATAATTATAAAAACAGTATGGCATATATTTGTTTATTTTAATTATATTGCTGGCAGAGTTTTTAGACTGGCAGTTGCAAAAATAAAAACCTCTTAAAGACCAAAAAATAAGAATACTTAGTGGACTCAGTGAATAATTAAAAATTATTGCATTTATTCATGAGATTACAATGATATATTTCTGAAGAGATCACTACAAAAACTTAATTTCTAATATGTCTCCATATCACAGTTAACTAAAAACAGTAGCTGCAATTTGTATAGTGCTTTGCGGCTCATAAAATGATTTTACAAACCTCATTTTATTTACACATCTGCAAGCAGATATTTGTTTCTAATTTGACACAGGAGATACTTAGATTTCACAAAGCTGGCAGGCCACTACTGCTCCTCTGGTCAATCATAGGCTATTATCTGGAAAACTGTTGTGAGCTTTTCACAAGATTTTCACTAGAAGATGTGGTTAATCCTCTTTTTAGTGTAGTCAATGGGCTTACCCAAGAGTCGGAGGGAAAAATCTAAATCTAATTGTAAGTACATTCTTCTTTATATCTGATTTAAAAAAACATGTTTTACTATCCTAAACTGTATATGTTGTACAGAAGAGAAAAGCTAGTTTTGGGGATAATTTACTTCTTATTGCAAATTCCTCTTTCACCTCTCCTTATCTACTTTATTGTGTGTGCTAGATTTGTATAAATACATTTCACCTGAATTTCCTGAAATAGTTCTGTGATCTCAAACTTACTAAGTCTTTCCTTTGAAAGGCTTTATTTAGATGTTCATTCAAATGCATGCACAGGTAAACCTGGCTCATCAATTAGCATCAATTTTCTAACCTGCTTACATTTGTTTTGTTTGTTTTGGTTTTGGCTTATTGGGCTTTTGCTTCTTGGCTTTTTAGTTCTGTGCATGTTCCAGCATGAATTTTAGGTGGCACATGATCCTAGAGTATTATGCTAATATACTACCAGTTAGTGTTTTCTCAATACTACTACTATCACTAGAAGCGCTACAAGTTTTATGAAAACACCATAAAGTATTTTAAAGTTCTTTCAGATACACACAGTAATAATAATGCAGCCTTTGTCATTTAAAACATGGCACTGTTTAATCAAGTTAAATAAGTTTGGTGCCAGGAAACATTCTCACTGTCTGTGTGGCCTCTTGTAAGTCATTTTCTCCTCTCCTATTCATAGGTTCCTCATTTACAAATACAAGATGATAATGAAACATAGGACTTATAGGAGAGAAAACTTAAATTATGTCTTAATGCAGGTCATAAAACATAAAATGGTATGCAAAACTTCCCTAACAAAATAGTTTATATAAGACGTATACCTCTCAGGTAATTTTATTATGCATGCATAAGTTCTGAAAATATTTACCACACTTGCATTGTGCTTTGGGGAGAAATGGGGAGTTTCAAGCTATGCCCGAGTAGCCTTTCTTTTGATTCTTTTGAATTATTTTAAGGTATAATGTTTTCTTCTTAATAATCAATCATTCCTTTCTTCTTACTTAAAAATGATAGTCCACTTTGAAAGCAAAGATTTATACAACAGACTCTTCATTTAAACCTTACGTAAAGAAATAAAATCTTTATGTCCACACATTTTGAACTCCTACCTTCATGCATTTATAGTGTGTTACATTTCCCAGCTTTCTCATATTTAATGTTTTATGGCCTGTTCTCCAGATTCAGGTAGTAAAAGGTTAGAAGGCACGTTTAAATAGACAGAAGGGGTACAGAAACATATTTTAATTAAAAATAGCTTGGAATAGAAATCTTTGCCCAGTTTCAAAATAGTTTGCACTGAAAGCTAATGAGCAAATAAGAAATCTGATCTGTTTTCCAATGAAGCCCAGAGTGATATGCATGTGCTGTTGCATATTGGCCTAAAAATGGCTGCTTGGAATTCAGCCAAATTCCACCAAGTTTGTCTAATCACTGATGAGTTTTTCATTTGCACAGATGAAACACAACTGAAGCAAAATGTAACTCAAGCCAGTATGTTTGGAAGAATAAAGACTGAACATGGGAAGAACAATTTCTGAAAAATCTTTTTTTAAAGATTATATTTATTTGACAGAGGGAGAGAGAGCATGAGCAGGGGGAGGGGCAGAGGGAGAGAGAGAAGCAGACTCCCCACTGAGCAGGAAGCCTGAAGGCAAAGGCAGGGAGATCCATCCCAGGAATTTTGGGGAAAAGTCTTTAGCAGAAGCTGTAAACTGAATTAGCCCATCCTCTCCTTTAATAAATCAAACTTCTTCTGTATTCAGATATCTTGTGGCAAGTTTCACAAGTGACTGCAAACAAATTATATGTATATCTCAGAGTGGGCATAGGGCCAGATAGTTTGCATGCCCTGGCTCACTTTGACCTGTATTAGGTGCTTAAAGATCAAAATATTAGGTACTTAAATGTCCCAGCCAGATGCCCATATGCCATTCCTTTACTTATAAAATAAAGAAAGCTACAGCTTTCCAATAACCAGTTAGGGCTGGCTAGTAAAGGAAGAAAAGGCATTTAAGTATGAAACTGTATCACACTTTGGGTAGATAGTCCAAACTCCCTGCAAGACCATCTCCTGTCCTTAAAGATGGATTGGTGACTCACTCATGAGAGATTAGATAACCAGTAAGTTTAAGGTTTAAGTAGGATATTTAACAGGCTGATGTCTTGAATGGTGGAGATCTAAAAACTTAGGATTTGGGAGCAGCCATTTTCTGCCATGTGAATCAAGTAATAGAGGGAACACGTCTGCTTGGAGAAAATTAAGCAGCAATGAGAGAGAGGACATAGATGAGAATCAGGGGGTGTACATTTTACACTCCACATGGTGTTTTGTTCCTGTTCCTAGTTCTACTTCCTGTCAGTAATGCCCAGTTGCACTTCTCTATTTGAATTTCATTTAAAAACTTCACAAAAACTCAACATCCTTAAGGTAGATTTCTTTGTTGGTCTGTTTAAGCTGGCTTGAGTTGACCTCTGATTTTTGCAACTAGAAAACATTCACACACACTAAACCATGAGACAGAAATGTGAAAAGCTGGGGAATGGAATAGCCTATTCTAGAACTTAAAGTTCCCTTGTAAATCATCCATAACATAAGGAATAAAAAAACAACATTTTCTCAGGAAATGATTAGGTTAAGAGATCCATCTTCCAACTATTGTATTTTTTAAGCTATTTTGTGGAAGCTCTACTTTCCTCTTATTCTTATTCCACCAAAACCCCAACTAACACTTCTACTTCATAAGGAGTGTGTTTTAAATTATTAAATAGCCAATATAATATTAATTATTAATATAACATATTAACTAGATTTGGGTTAAACAGAGCAAATCATTCACTTCTATTAACACTAATACTGGCAAAATTTTTGGTACATATGTGGCTTGTATATGGTAGATGGCTAGATGTGATACAGGCTTTTTCAAACACAGGAACATGATTTGACAAAACCACATAATGCAATCTTTTGTAAAAGGGCATTAAAAAGTAATGGGATTTACTTGACCTTAATGCCCAAGGAGACTGAATACCCAGTATTCTAAGGTTTGATATTTACATTTTGTTTTAATCTGAATGAACATCAATTATACATGTGTCTTATGCAGTGTCAAACTTAATTGAAGAATGTGCATAATTTATTAATATAACCTTTAGATTTTTCAAATGACTAATCTTTTCAATAATATAATTCACTCTTCAAGAAATATAAAGCCTTCTTTTATTTAAAAAACATTACTACATCTATATCATCTGGCAAGGGAAATTGAGTCCTGTTCTTTAGGTAGCCCTTTGTACTTTTTTTTTCAAATAATCAAGAATTCTAGAAACATTCTAAGAAACAATTATATTGCTTAAGTTTACCTTCCACTATGTGAGCATTCTTTATCATTACCTTTAATTATTTCAGTTTTGTTTTCTACAATTGTCCCTTTTCAGATTTCAAAAATAAATGTTTAATAATACATTTTAGAATTTTTACAATAAGATTTTCCACAATGTGATCCTACATAAACACATACATGAATATTCTTCTTTGTTTAAATAAATTTGATGTAATATGAATGTTTTCATATTCATGAAAATATGTTTCTGGAGAATTATTAATTCCAGAACAATGTGTTCTGTATTCAATATTAAATGCATATTTCACCTAAAAGAGCAAATCTTTCATTCACAAAATGTCACTTGAAAATTGGTCTTACCCAGTGCTTTCTAAGAATTTTCTGTGATGATGGGAATTCTCTATCTAAACTGTCCAGTATAGTAGCCCCTGGCCACATTTAGCTATTAAGCATTTGAAAAACAGTATGACTGATAAGCTGAATTTTTAATTTCATATAATTTTAAATAATTTAAATGTAAAGTTAAATAGCTACAATCTAATGAGAACTGGGGACATGGAATAAATACAGTAAGTGTAATCAAGAATATTAGCTAATTTGAGGGTAGAAAAAAGTTTGGAAAGAACTTTGAAAGACAGCCAAGGCCCATGGTCTATAAAGTGTGTGTGTGTGTGTGTGTGTGTGTGTGTGTGTGTGTGTGTGTGAAAGATGATCATATTTGGAATGTTTAGAGGAAGGAAAAATATGAAGGAATTCACTGAAAAAAAATATTTTAGGTATTTCTGATGTGGCAAAAATCTAAAATTGCCAGGAAGGAACAGAACCTACAGTAAAATAAATGATTTCACTTAGAATCATCTGAACTTTTCTTCCTTAATGCATGAACAGTTAGAATAAAATGAGTAAGGCATGAATATTTGAAGGTAGAGGAAAGATAGTGGAAGAGAGCTGATGTTGGGTTCTTCTAGCTTCTTATCCTCTAAGAGTGAGAAAGCTGAGAGGCCTTAAAGATTTAAGACTTGCATTTAATTAACCTGTTAGTGCCTATATTCAAGGAGTTGTATATGAATATGGATAATAAAGAAAACTTTCTTACTGCACTTGAAGGACTTGTGATCCAATGATGAGACAGACACCATGTGGCAAAATGCATTGAGAATTACTATAGGAAAGGCATATAGAGTATGAGATGGGCAGGAAGGAAGATGAAATTTACTTTCTTTGGGGAAAATAAAATTAGGTTGATGGTTAGGATTAAGAAAGTTTAACAGAAGAGGTAACATAAAGCTCCATGAAAGAAATCAAGAAAAGCAATTCTTACAGTATGAAATAACGTGCGAAGGTATGGTATAAAGGTTCTTAAATATTGTGTCATAAGAAATGTCTGTAAAGGCTGTAAAATGTGGGTATTTCCAAGCTTTGCTTGAAGAGATTTAGTTTGGTATTTGTAAAATTAAAACTGAAATAGCAATCACCATTGATTAACTGTATCCTTGCAATATTTTGATAGGTACTGTTATTGTCCCCATTTTACAGAGTCCTAAATTCCTCCAAACCTGATTCAGTAGATCAAGGATGAGGCCTAGTTGGCAGTTTTTTTTTTTTTTTAAAGCTCTCTATGTAATTGTGATATACAGACACAACTGGCATTTTATTTTAAGCAAAGGAAAAATTATAACTGGCTATTTCAGTCAAAAAATTAGGGAACTGCTTATGAATTTATGAAAGTCAGTGGCCCTCAGAAACCTCTAAATCATGCTAAAACTTATTCATTCAATTATTCTTCTACTAACATATTATGTGCTTGTTGGGCTACAAAGCTAGGCAAGACATTAGGAGAAAATCAAAAGAAATAAAATGCTCTCCTTGGTTTCCATGCATGTATAATCCATTTTAAAAGAAAAGGTTACAAAAGTTCTAATTTGCCAGTAGGTGCCCAAATGGGTAAAATATATAACCCAGAATTTAAATTTCAGAAAATAAGAGAGGTCAACTATGGGTCTGAATATTCACAGTAGAGAAAGTTAAACTTGAGGAAGATATTAAAAAAAAAAAAAAAAAAAAAAACAAGGGACTTTAGGCAAGCTGATAAATATGGGCAGGCCATTTCATTCACTGCAAGGAATGATACTAACACCCATGAAGAAACTGGTTTGGTAAAATAACAGATTATTTAGAATAAGAAATATACACCAAAAAATGGGAGATAATTTTAGGTTGATAGAGTCCAGATTGTAAGGTGTCTTGAATGTGGGGCTGAAGAATTATAACTTACCTTCCAGACAATCACACACAAAAACACAGAACAGAATCACAGAGCCATATCTACAACATAATTTTTCAGAGTGTTGGTTTAGAATTAACAACATATTAGAAATAAATATTATTGGAAGTATATACTAACTTTGGTGCATGGCCCATATCGAATCTACAATCAATCTATACTCTAAACCTTTACCTTCTTAGGTGAAGAACTTGTGATTCTGAGGGCTTTTTCTGAAAACCAATCTTTGCTAGCCTTCACAATGCCAAGGAGCCAATACCCAAGAGCAGCTCTCAGCCAATTACAGAAAGAAATTGGTAGATGAATACCTCAGCCTCTACAATCCTCAGGAAGAACAATTTTGAGTTGCACTCAGCAGAGTTTCAACAGAAGGACCCAGATGGATGGATGTTTGAGTGCTCAAAGTATTGGATTTCATCCCTAAACTACCTCATTTCCCCCACCCCTCTACAAATGACTTCTGGGACAAACTACCAAAAAAAAAAAAAGCTGTCTTTCACTCAAACTCTTATCTCACGGCCAGCTTCTGGGACCACCAAGCCTACCACAATTATTACTAGAAGCAGTTCTCCAAAGCAGATCCTAAGAATGAGATTTATGGAATTGGGTCGCTTATCACTCATATGACCACAAGGATCCAATTGCTGCTGCTAAGTGGAGTAGAAAACACAGAGCCATTTTTTTTAAACCATTTCTATTAAGTCATGAAAGGATTTCATGCCATGGATTTTGTATAAAATCCTATGTATTAGGTCAGGCTAGATTTTGCTATTGTAACAATCTCAAATCACAGTGGCTTAAAAGAGCAAAAGTTTGTTTTCTACTCATGCTGCAGGTCTACAACTGGGTATCTTCATTTTAGAAATAGAGTCATAGAGCATATTCAGCATCACAAATGTTGGTCACCATGACAGAAGGAAAGAAAGAATGGAAAAATACTCAGTGACTCTTAAAGCTTTCTCTCAAACAACAAATGGTACTTGTATGCACATTTCATTGACCAAATTAATTCATCTGTCCATAACTAACTTCGGGGAGGTATGAAAATGCAATCTTACCATGTGCCTGTGGAAGAGCCAAAACTGTTCTTTGGATGATGCCAGTGACCATCATGCCTCACTCCTGACTTAATGATATTTTCCTTTTGCTTCATCCCCCTTTGCCTCTATTTTTCCATCTTTAAGAGTTTTTTAAAAAGTCTTTAATGTATTATTTTCAGTCACTTTCCAAATGGGATTTAATCCTTTCCAGAATGGGGCTTGGTGAAAAATATATATATACATATATACATACATACATAGAGAAAGAAAGAGATCAAACATATCACTTATTCATCTAGTTTTCCCATGCATTAAAAATGAACAAAGATAATTTACTTCTTTATCTTCCATATACATTTCATTTCAAACATGTTTCCAAGTCCAGTCTTGAGCAGTAAATGTAAGAGGTTCTTTTCAAGCAACAATGCCTGTAGTGTGGTTATACCATTGCACTAGGACTTGTTCACATAATTTGACAATCTTTGTCATACATATTGCGATCTACTAACTAGGAACTTTTTATTTTTTGGCTTTGCTCAATATGGGGGAAAAAGTTTGGAAATAGGTTTCTAAAAGTGATAACACAATGGTTTGCATTTTTTATTGTTATGTTAATCACCATACATTACATCATTAGTTCTTGATGTAGTGTTCCATGATTCATTGTTTATGCATAACACCCAGTGCTCCATGTAGAACATGCCCTCCTTAATACCCATCACCAGGCTAACCCATCCCCCCACCCCCCTCCCCTCTAGAACCCTCAGTTTGTTTTTCAGAGTCCATCGTCTCTCATGGTTCGTCTCCCACTCCGACTTACTCCCCTTCATTCTTCCCCTCCTGCGATCTTCTTCTTTTTCTTTTTTCTTAACATATCTTGCATTATTTGTTTCAGAAGTACAGGTCTGTGATTCAACAGTCTTGCACAATTCACAGCGCTCACCATAGCACATACCCTACCCAATGTCTATCACCCAGCCACCTCATCCCTCCCACCCCCCACCACTCAGCAACACTCAGTTTGTTTCCTGAGACTAAGAATTCCTCATATCAGTGAGGTCATATGATACATGTCTTTCTCTGGTTGACTTATTTCACTCAGCATAACACCCTCCAGTTCCATCCACGTCGTTGCAAATGGCAAGATCTCATTCCTTTTGATGGCTGCGTGATATTCCATTGTATATATATACCTTATCTTCTTTATCCATTCATCTGTCGATGGACATCTTGGCTCTTCCCACAGTTTGGCTATTGTGGACATTGCTGCTATAAACATTGGGGTGCACGTACCCCTTCGGATCCCTACATTTGTATCTTTGGGGTAAATACCCAGTAGTGGTTTGCATTTGTGTTAATAATACCTTGCTCTAAGTGACAGAAAAAAGAACGGGCAACCTCTTTATATGTTTGCCTCATTGTGTTTATATGTATACTTGGAATCGATTTTAGTTACCTTCACTAAAGGAATTCAAATGCAAATTTTAAATTGCAGCTGGTTTAAAAGCTGGCTTTCCTCCATGGCTAGGTGCATAAAGAACTTGGGGTGATAAAAATTAAGAGTACTTACTATGATGTGTATGAGTTGATTATCCCATTTTAACCTTAAGACATATGAGGTGGGCACTGGTAAATGTTTGAATCACAACTCAAACCAATGTTATGGCTCTTGACTCTTTCAAAATTCATACCACTTTCCCTCACCTGTTTAGGAAGTTTTCAGTGCGTATGTTAATTTGTTGGCTGTATACCACTGAGGTAATATCATAATATAGTTTTGTACTTTATGGCAAAACATTTCTAAGAATAAATAATAGTAGGAAAGGAAACAACAGCTTGGTAGAGGAAAGTACAATATAAATTGCCATCGTTATCCAGGGTTTAAGATTTAAATGATAAAATAGAAAACTTTGTTTTGCAGATGTTTTGTAACTTCATTACTGCTATATGCTAACAGGATGATTGCAAAGACTGCAGTTATCATTCAAAGGATAAACACACACATAGGATAGGGCTGAATGTATATGGTGACAATTACAAAAAAATAAAAGTGGGTGTTGAGTTGGGGTGGAGCTGAGGAGTTAGAAATAAGCACTCAAGGAACCAATGCATTATGCTGACAGTAACGGCAACGCTTTGAAGTTTAAAAAGAACACATTTTGCCAGAACATACAAATGCACGCAAGGTCTGATGTTTACCAATCAGTTGATTAAACAATAAGCACATGAAGACAAGTGATGGAGAAAGGCGAGCTCCCAAACTCTAACAAGGCTCCCAGACATGAAAGGTAAAGCACTGCAGAAAACCACACTGAAATTATATTGTAGTTCTTATCTGCAGTTTTGTTCTCTTGGGCACTCTCTGAAAGTTGCATATGGATTTTTAGGTCACCGGTTACTTGATACAATTCCGTTCAGCTGGCTCATGGTGAAAAACGAATGAAAACGGTTGTTGGGATTTCACAGGCCAACTCAAGGTCCTAACGGAGGCAGCTGTGTAACAGGAACTTTCTATTCCTAAGAGAATGGAATTCCTGCTCCACTTTGGTGTCCAAGTAGTGCGCATAAGAAAGCACATTATGGTTAAATGTGTAGGCTCTCTTATTTTTGGTTGAGCATCTCACAAATTCTTTCATGTCTTCAGAATAATCCCATATCCTGTTTCAGCGCTGCCTGAAATAAGTCTTCAAAAGAACAAATTATTTGTAAAATCACATTTTAGGTTAATCTTAGGACTTTTACAACATCCTACCTTTCCCTTGTGAACTAGGCAGATGTGAGAAACTCCAATGCCAGCAATTATTTAAATAACAACACATGCGTTATTCGTTATTGTCTTGGCTGATATGCATAACATTCCTTCATAAGCTGAGTATACTTCTGCTTGTCTTTTAGATTCACACATACTTAATTTCTAGCAAAGTTGTTTTTTTAACACATATGGCAATTCGTCCACTGTAGTTAGGGTCTTTCCAAGCCCCCAGAAAAATTTTCATAATGGCATTTTAAAATTAAAATTTCTATCATACAATTCTGCAATGTTTTTAGAAAGACAGGATATCAGCTGAGTTGATGGATACCCTTGTTAAGTCTGAGTGAGGCAATTATATGAATTCTAACGAAGTCAATCAAATGTCAGATAAAAATGTCTCATACAAATACCAGTTTTCCATCTGGTCAGTCAAGCCTGTATGTGTGTATGTGTGTGTATTCTTAACTTACAAGAAGTTAATAGAGAACCCTGAACACATGCACTGAGGGCATTAACTCTGTTCAGATTTGGCTTGGCCTGGCTATCTCCCACTGTGCATTTCTTCAGTAAATTCCCAGGTGCTTACACACTGTACCTTCAGACTTTTAAATACTGAGTGGTAACAAAGGCTCTGCTATCCACTATGAAAAGAGAAAAGATGTTCAGTTTGCTCTTTTCTGCCAAAAAACCAATTCATGAACTAACCGAAAACCTTCTCTTATCTCGAAATTGCACACTGGTTTACATAGTTATAAGATGTATAGCTCTTAAAACTGCTTGATGCATAGTTAGCATTCAGTGTCTCTTAGTGTTATTAAGGTAGCTGTACCTAGAAGTAAATCCTTTGGAAATTAAAATGGTGAATTTTTCCACAGGACACAACTGTCTCTTTTGAGACAAGGCTGCATATTATCTACACTAATAAGGTGTCTCTTCATTAGGGCCTGGTATAGTTCCAACAAATCCTCATGGATGGAAATGGTGATAATTCATAGTAATATTGTGTTTTTCTCATTTCAATCTTCATCTGAAGGGGGTGAGAAGAAATTCCTTTGTTGCCCTCCAGATTGTTCCAGGGAGGCAAGGTGAAACTTGTGGGTATTTTCCTAGGCCTATCCCAAAGGGCATGGCAATGTCTAGCAAAAGGACACTATATTACTATACGATTCCATCTAGGAAATGTTCAAAAACAGGCAAAGGAAAGCCATATTTTTAGTGATGTATACATAGATGTTAAAACTATTTTAAAAACAAAATGATTTTTGCAGGAGTCAGTATAAGGGTTGGGATCCTAGAGACTTTTGGGATTCTTTTAACATATATTTTTAACTTCAGTGGCAGTTGGGTAAGTATTTTCTCTATAATTAAAGCGTACATACACATTTCATGCAATCTTCAATTTCTATGTTATAGCTAACTGTAAAAAAGAAAAATAATAATATGGAGATGAAAAATATATTACTTAAGCATCATTTCCTTCCCAAACACTATTTGCCAGAAAGATTAGACAGTTCTTCTAATGTGCACCCATGATCTTTGTCCATACCTGGACCACAAAACCCTCATCTTGTAAGTTATTCTGGTTCTCCTTCACCAGACTCTGAGCTTCTGGGAAACAATTACATTTTGGCACCTTTGTAACTCTGCAGCCTAGGGTAGAGAATAGCATCTTGTAGTCCTTAAATGCCTCTGGGTAAGTGTATTAATCAAGCAAGCAAGCATTCATTTTAAAAGAAATACAGTGATCAAGGTTTAGTAGAAAGATTTTAGAGTCAATACTTCCCACAACCCTTACACCAACTGACAACAAATACCTTGCAGCTTTTGGCAAGTTATTTATCTCCTGTGAGCATTAATTTTCTCACAAGTAGAATATCTATATTTACCTCATGGAATCTAGCCATTTCAAATGATAACATATAAAAATAAGGTGACTATATGATTTATTGTCCACAGCAGGACACTTTTAAGAGTAAAATGAGACATTTTTAAAAAAGTTAAAATTATGTACTTTTGAAATATTGATTCACAAGACATTTACTACGTTGTTGGTGTTATAAAATAGGCCTATCTTAAAACTAATTCCAAATTAAAGGTGCATGGATCTATGCACAGTAAAGTAAGATTTTAAAAAACTTTTTATTTCAATACAAAATAAGAAAAATAGTTATCCCTTTAATATATTTATGTATTTTAATAAGTTTCTTAGCCACCTGTCATTAATACTGTCACTAGTATTTGAAGAATATATTACTTTTAGGCAAGAATATACAATGGAGAAAAGATAGTTCTAAATGGTGCTGGGGAAAACTGGACAGCTACACACAAAAGAATGAAACTGGACCACTTTCTTACACATACACAAAAATAAACTCAAAATGGATTAAAGACCTAAATGTGAGACATGAAACCATAAAACTCTCAGAAGGAAACATAGGCAGTAATTTATTTGACAGGGGCCTTAGCACATTTTTCTAGCTATGTCTCCTCAGGCAAGGGGCACAAAAGCAAAAATAAACTATTAGGACTACACCAAAACAAAAAGCTTTTGCACACTGAAAGAAACCACCAAAACAAAACAAAACAAAACAAAACCCAGAAAACAAAAAGGCAATCTACTGAATGGGAGAAGACACTTGCAAATGATATATCCAATAAGGGGTTAATATAAAAAATATAAAGAACTTACATAGCACCAAAAAAAGATCAAATGTTCTGATTAAAAATGGGCAGAATCACTGAATAGACATTTTTCCAAAGACACACAGATAACCAAGAGACACATGAAAAGATGCTCAAGATCACTAATCATCAGGAAAATGCAAATCAAACAAGATATCACCTTACACCTGTCAAAATGGCTAGAATAAAAAAGAAATAATAAGTGTTGGCAAGGAGGTGGAAAAAAAGGAATTCTCATGTACTGTTGGTGGGAGTGTAAACTGGTACAGCCACTGTGGACAACAATATGGAGTTTCCTCAAAAAATTAAAAATAGGGGCACCTGGGTGGCTCAGTTGGGTAAACGTCAGCCTTTGGCTCAGGTCGTGATCCCAGGGTCCTAGGATCAAGTCCCACATCGGGCTCCTTGCTCAGCAGGGGGCCTGCTTCTCCCTCTGCCTGCTGCTCCCCCCTGCCTGTGAGCTCTCTCTCTTTCTGACAAAATCTTTAAAAAATTTAAAAAGAGATCTACCATATGATCCAGTAATTCCACCGCTGGGTATTTACCCGAGGAAAATGAAAACACTAATTCAAAAATATATGTACCCCTAGGTCTACTGCAGCATTATTTACAATAGCCAAAATATGAAAGCAACCCAACTGTCTGCTGATAATGGATAAAAAAGATGTGGTACGCACCTGTGTACACACACACACACACACACACCACATACATGCTGGACTCTTACCCACAGAAAAGGATGAGCTCTTGCCATTTGCAACAACATGGATGGACCTAAAGGGTATTATGCTGAGTGAAACAAGCCAGGCAGAGAAAGACAAATACTATGTGATTTCACTTATCTGTGGAATCTAAAAAATAAAACCACCAAACAAATGAACAAAAGGCAGCAACATACCCGTAAATACAGAGAACTAACGGTTGCCAGAGAGGAAAGGGTTGGGCAAAATGGGTGAGAGGGAGGGGGAGACCTAGGCTTGCAGTTATGGAAAGAGTAAGTCCCAGGGAGAAAAGGTACAGCCTTGGGAATATGGCCGAGGATAGTGTAGTGGCGCTGTGTGCTAACAGATGGCAGCTCTACTTACGGGAAGCATTGCATAATGTATCGACCTGCTGAATCACTATGTCCCACACGTAAACCTAATATAACATTATGTGTTAACTATACTTCAGTTAAAAAATGTATTACTTCCTTTTAGAAATCATTTTTATCAAATGATGTAAATACATTTTAATATAACTAACATCTACTGCACACTTAATGTTTTACTTTTATGAGGAATAGTTTGCATACAGGAAAATGTGCCAAAATCAGTTGTACATCTCAATATTGACATATGTATATGCCATATGTACCCTCCTCCTCCTCAAGATATAGAATATTCCCATCACCCACTTTGCCTGTTTCTAGTCAACTGACCTTTTAAACCAAAGGCAGATACTCTGCTGAATTATTTACATCACCATAGATTAGTGCTACCTGTTCTGGAGCTTCATAACAAGGGAATCATATTCTTTTATGTCTGTATGTATTTTTTATGTTTGGCTCTCCCTCCATTCAGGATTATGTGTGTGACATTCATTCATATTGTTACTTACATCATACACTCATCTCTTTTTAATTGCAGAAAGAAATTTCTTTGTATGATGGATCACATTTTTCTTTTTACCCATTCTCTTGTTGACTGACATTTACGTTGTTTGCAGTTTCAGCCTGTAAGAATAAAGTTGCTGTAAATATTATTTTGCAAGTCTGTTAGGAAACATATTATTTCTCTTAGATATATACTTACAGTGGAATTATTAGAAACTGCATTATTTAGAAACTAAATTATTAGAAACTGCAAATTTTTGCAATGTGTTGGAATCATTTCTACTTTACAAACAATATATGAGTGTGCCTGTTGTTCCACATTTTTTAAACAACTATGCTTACCAAAATCCTATTTTGCCTGATGTTAATATAATATATATACATTTTGACAACTAGAGCCTTTTTCTGACTGGTAGACTATTACAACTTGTTTTAAAAAATTATGAATTATGCATTCACTGAAACTAATTCCACGTTTTCCAATTTAGTAAGAACATGATTTTCTTACATGTGCCATGCTCTGCCATCTGCATACTTGCACCATCACTGCAAACACACGTAATTTATCCTAATGTGAAATCTTTAATTGAATTTATAATAGCACATGTAATAATGTCATATATCAGTCAATAGAATCCTCTAAAAGTAGAGGTTTGATTTTATGATTTGGAATGGGATAATTTTAATTATTGTTTGAGTAAATGATCTTATTTTCTATTGGAAGCATCTAAAGATGCAGATTTAAAACTTTCCAAGTTCTTCTGTTAAGGAGCTCACAACTGTTGCATCAATTTCTGTATATCCACACATAAAAAACAACTTTGAATAGGGGTGCCTGGGTGGTTCAGTTGATTAAGCGACCAACTCTTGATTTCAGCTCAGGTCCTAACCTCAGGGTTGTGAGATTGAGCCCCACCTTGGGCTCCGTGCTGGGCATGGAGCCTGCTTGGGATTCTCTCTCTCCCCCACCCCTCCCATTCCCCCCCCCCCCGCAACCTCTTGCGTGCACACACCCTCTAAAAACAAAACAAAACAGAAAACAACAACAACAAAAAAACCTCTGTATACAAAATGAATAAATTTCTTTAAAAGTTGTCATTTGATCTACACCAAAAGTCATGCAGACAAAATGCTATTGAAATATACCCTCTGGGGGCGCCTGGGTGGCTCAGGTCGTGATCCCAGAGTCATGGGATCGAGCCCCACGTCAGACTCCTTGCTCAGCGGGGAGCCTGCTTCTCCCTCCCCCTCTGCTCCCTGGCTCCTGCTCTCTGGCTCCCTCTCTATCTCAAATAAAATCTTTAAGATAAATAAACAAACAAACAAACCCTCTGCAGTAGGCCATATTGAATTGTTGCTGTGATCTTCTCTAAATAATTACATTTAAAGTACTGGCTTGTGCCTCTTAGGAAGCAACCTGGTTTTTGCATTGTCACTGCAGCCCCTGTATTGGTTGATTAATGTTGACAAATATTTTGTCAAGTTATAGAAATCATCAACTTCCTTGAGAAACTGAATTTCATTAAGTTTTTCATTATACAGGCATTTAGATTTTAAGCGTCTTACTGTGGCAAGGATTTATTACAAGAGTAAAAATGTAACTAAGTCATACATACACACATATATTGCATAGGCAGATAGGGAGGACTGGCCAACTTACATATATTTATTCAACTACATGTTAAAATAAGAACTCCATGTATTGCCTGTGCATCTCACATACTAGCAACTGAAGCTATGACAGAAGCTCAAAGAACAAGATGGTAGTTAGCAAACCCTTTTTAATACAAATTAATATATCGTTAAGACTGAAAAGTCTAGGACAAATGACAAATATCAGGGTAATTGGCAAAAATAAGGATGACCAGAGCAGACCCAGTTGTAAAGTTACCATATTTCTATACACACATACACATATTTATATACATATATACATACATATACACAATTACAGGCTTGCCTTATACAATATATAACCATATGACTATAGCAAAAATGCTCAAAGTATTCTTTGTAAGTTTGACAGAACTGCTTAACCCCCATTTATCACACATATTCCTTGTATGCTTTAACCTATAATTTCCCACACTTCCCATCACTAGGATTACTGGCACACTGGCACCTTCATGATTTCTTAGGCAATAGCACATCCTCAGGCTCTCGGGAATGCCCTTATACTATATCCTTTAGGAATTAAATACTGAGTGTCTTGGCAGCCCAGGCCCTTTACCTTGGATCCTTGATTACTAGAATGTACTGGCTTCTACTCCCCAGGCATCTGGATGGGACTGCTTACCCCCTTGCTCATGCTGCTCTTCAGTCAGTGATCCCAGCCTCAAGACTATGGGCCATTTTAATGAACACAAAGTCCTCACCATAGCAACCCCGTGCTGGTGAGGGATTAAGCACCATGATGGTATCCAGGTTGTCACCTTCTCACCTTGGGTCACACTTGACTAAAAGGCTACCAGGACAGCTAACAGTCTGGTTTCCAGTCTTCCCACAAGAGCACAAATCCCAAGCTACCTCAACCTGTCTTATCCCCTCTTTTCTTCAACCCATTGATGAGGGGCTTCTCTGGGACTGCCTACCTCCCTCCAACCCACCAACAGATGCACATATTTTTATAGATAGTAGACAAATTTCCTAGGCTCAATCTTTGTGAAGGGGAAGGGAAATTAGTTCTAGGGCCCCTTTTCTCCTCAGTTGCTTTGATCTACCCAACATCATATCTTGTTGATTATAATTTTTTTTTTGGTAGCAAATGCTCCCTCTCCATACTTTATGGGGCCCCTGCAGCAGCAAGGAACTCCAGATTGTCTGTATTTGGGTATGTGGAAGTACTAAATAAGAGCAAGTCCGGCTTGGCTGTCAATAGTAGACACATTATTGGTGATGCTAAAAATAAGCAGTACAGTGGGTTTTATTTTTTGGTCTAAGGAGGAAGGAATCTATGTGGCAGCATTGGATGTGATAACTGGATTTCTGTCATTTTCCCAGCAGGAGTGCTTGGCAGGCAGCTGGGGTCCTCAGTTGTTTCCTTCCTAATAAAATAAAAAACAGGTCACCAAAACAAACAAACAAACAAAAACAAAACACCTCTTACCACCACTGAGAATCAGAGTTAGCTGTCTCTAACCATGTATAGCTGAGAGCACTTCATTTTATCAGCAAACATTCTGTTTCCTTTGAAAGAGAAGTTTAGTTACTTTGTATCTATAAAAGGCTGTGGAGGGAGGATGGGGGCAGTGGGGGGAGACTGGTCCACTTTCAAGTTTAACTATGTTAAAATAAGAACTCTGTTTACTGCCAATGCATCTCAAAATTACCAGCTGAAACTGTAACAGAAGTTTAAAGAACAACTGGGGATTACCACACTCAACCAAGCTTATTTTAATAAAATTAGTACTTTAAGATTGAAAAATCTAGGGATTTTTGACAAGCTAAATAGAATACCAGGATAAGTGGCAAAAATAGGGATTACCAGGGCAAACACACACAGCTGTAAAGTTACCCTATGCATAGCATCTGCTTGGTAGTACTTTTTTTTATATATAGAAAAAAGAGTCCTCATTAATGAAAACCTATTTTGACTATCTCCCCTAATGCTCCCAAGAAAAATGTATATTAAATAATTTATCTTAAAATATGCAATTTGAGTTGACCTAACTACTAAATAGAAATCAGCCCAAATGCCTAGTTTAATGTCTGACCACTAAAACAGATTGCTTCAATGGACAGTCTGAGAAACAGATGAAAAACTAATGATAAATAGGTTGTTGCGTGTTTTAAAATGACCCAGCTATGGAACATGAACTGCCCAGAAAGGTGAGGTCCATGAAGACTAGATAGAGATGGAATGGAAAATATCTGGCAATTTTCAACATTAGCCTGGATTGTATTACCCTTTTTTGTTGAACAGAGCCACAAAGCAAAGTTTGCCATTTGCCAGAAGTTACACCAGTTAAGAATATCATTTCTAATGTTCTAATGTTGCAAGGAATCTGTTACATTAAAAAAAAAAAAAAAGTTTTTCAACTGCTCCTTCCAACTAGCCAAGGAGATCTGTGATGCCTCAGAGCTGCCCCATCATGGCTGGGATGTGCAGACAACTCGCTGCAAGTCTTTGGCAGCAACCTGCGAATCTGTGCTGAAGGGGGATTGCTTCAAAGTAGCTTTCGCTTTTTGTCGTCGTTTCTCCAAATAACCAGTTTGCAGCAGCATCTGCTGTCTCAGCTCAGACGGTCCAAACAGATGTGCCATTACCTCATGTGATGAGCACACCCCGTGAACACAGTGCCTGCTCCTCCTTGGCAGGTAGTCCGAGGCGCTTTGTTTAAACCCAGTTGTAGAAATGGCTTGAATCCATCAGGGAATGGGAACTAATGAGAGGCAATTTTCTCTGCAAACTTGGGGAGGAGGATAATGCACTCCTTCTGAGTCCACGGTTTTATTAGTATTTCCGTTTCAGCAAGAGGTGCTTTCGACACAGCTTTCAAATTATCACTGAATTTATCAAGCCCATTTTACTTGATGTTGATGCGTTTGGAGAAGCAGATCAGGAGATGACTTCAGGGGTTCTAAATACATAGTGAGTGTGAAGTGCGAGCAAACTGTGGTATCTTCAGGCTTTGTATCCTTACTTTGTGCCTAAAGTTAGTAAGCAAGCAGGGCCCCGTACAAGAGGCACAAGCCGCCGCTCTATAGGAGCGGTGCAGTATTGCCTATGGAATGCCGTTCTCCAACGCCCCCCCACACACACACACACCCCTGTAAATGAGTACAATGATCATTTTTCACATACACTGTTTTTTTGTTTTGTTTTGTTTTGAAAGATTTTATTTATTTGACAGAGAGAGAGAGAGAGAGAGAGCATGCGCACATAAGCAGGGGAAGCGGCAGGCAGAGGGAGAGGGAAAAGCAGGCTCCCCGCTGAGCAGGGAGCCCGCTGCGGGCTCCGCTCGATCCCAGTCTCCTGGGATCACGACCTGAGCCAAAGGCAGACGCTTAACCCACCCACCGAGCCACACAGGCGCCCCTACACTAACTGTTGGGGAAATAATTTATTACCACCACTGTTCTCTCCTCTCTCTCCTGTAAGCTCATCCTACGAAGTTCCTCAGTATACCGAGAAGATAAACCTATTTGCGCATCCTTTGGGCAGTAGAGTAGTTGGACTCCGGCAATGTGGGAAGATGGTTTACTCTCCGTAGGCAATGTACTATGTGGTTTTATATACATTTTCTCTCATTTAAATTTTATACAACGTAACAGTTGTATATTACTGAGTTTTACTAATGTGGAAACTGACATTAAGTATCTTCAAAACTTCATACCTAGAAATTGGCAGAGAAATATTAAAATTCAGTTTTATCTACCTCCAAAGGACATTTCCTTTCTACCATGCGGTCAGCCAGGCAAGGAAGTTTTGCCATATTACTTACTAACTCTGGGCCTCGATTTTTTTTTCCATAATCTGGTTATTTTATAGACAAAATGAAAAATACAAACATGCACACAGACACATGCACACACAAATGCAAAAACACAGGCTCACATTCATGCATTAACATATTGCTTAGCATAGAATCTGAAGCATAAGTGATCAATATATGGTAGCTAATTACAAATACTATAAACATGAAATTGAAAAGTGTTAATGACTACTAACCACTTAACACTTATCCATCCTAATGGTTGTCTGAATTTAAAACAAGTGGCCTAAAAAGAGAATTATTTATCCCCAAATAATGATACTTTAAAGATGGTCTCTTTGGCCACTTGGCTATTGAGTACAGAAGACTTTTGGACTAGGGACGCTTCCCTATGGGGGCCCACTGAATACATCACTGCAATGGCCTTCACACTGGCACAGCACCAACAATGGCCTTAGGCACAGAGGCTCCTTCTGGACAATTGAACAGAGGTTGTCTCCAGTCAATGGGATGGTGGAAAACTTATTTTCTGTTTTGTTTCCTTAGCATGGTGGTGTTGATCATGGGCTTTAAAGCAATTTAGTTGTTGTATAACCTTGAATAAGTCATTTAACCGTACTAACCTGAAACTTCTTTTTTACATTGATAGGAAAAAAACTGCTTGTCCATATAAAATGTCTAACATAATAGTACCTAAAACATAACCAGTATTCAGTAAATGTTGGCTATTATTTTTGTTTACTAATACTATTATCACTACTACTACTAATGATAAAACAGTTCTTTTTATTTCAGTGGTATTTGTTCCTTTTACAGCTGTAAACTTTTTAAAGTGGGTCAAATACTTATAGGAATTAAAACTACCCAAGAGAGAAATGAAGTTTTTTTTAAGATAGCAGGTATAACTGAGACATAATTGTTTGTAATATTTTAAAATTATATATCCTATGGCAAAAGGCCTAAACATTGCTGGAAGGAACAGACAAAATTACACAATAACATACATATTCAATAATGAGAATTTTAAAAATTAAAGTTATTGTGGGGATTTTTCCCTTCAGTTGGCCAATGAGAGAGTGCTAGGAAGGAAGGAAGGAAGAAGGTAGGAAAGAAGGAAGGAAGGAAGGACCTACAATTAACTTTTTTGTTGTTGTTTATTTAATGTTTGCTTGACAATGTGTTTGGGGAATGATTTGCTGCTGTGTCTTCAAGAACTTCAGACACCTCTGGAAGGTATCTAATAATAATTTAGTTTAAGACAGTCTTTTTATGAAATAGGACAAAACTGAAGCCCAAGGAACCAACTGATTTTCCAAAGATGTTTGTTGAAGGGATGGGAGAGGCAAAGAGACATTTAGCCGGGTGAAGAGATTTTGGGGGTAGTTTTTTAAAATGACTTTCAAAATAATGTGGGTTTTTGTGTTTTCATTATCAGAGAAAAGAATAACACACATAACCAGTTTAAATATAAGTTGTTATATGCGCACCACTGAGATATTTGGAGTTACATTGAGAAAAGCACAGTTTTTCCAATTAGGATAATATACTTATTTCACTACCATTAATTCCATTCCTTGCAGAGAATAGGATGAAGACAATGTTTTGGGTTTTGTTTTGTAATGATTCTGTGGCAAGTTTCCTTCCATATACAGTAAAATAAAAACACTGTCAAAATTCATCAGTGGTCAACAGGCAATTTCATACTTCCAAAATAATGTTTAGCTAAAACACAAACAAACAAAAAAACAAAAAACAAAAAACACCTAAATTACATCTTCCACCATTGAATACACCCATTTATCCTCCCTCTCTTTTTTTCTTTGAGCCTCAGTGTTGTGCTGAGTTATGGACATGGAATGTAACCGTAATTTTTTTAAAAATTGTGTTAAATGAAGGAAATATTACAAAGCACTTTTTTCCTCATTGTAACATGCAAAGAAAAAACTGCTGCCCCTCCTCAAAAACAAATAAGAGAAAAACAGTCAACAAATAGTATGGTTTTTATAAAGAATCCTAACATAAAGACACAGTTCCACCAATCTTTATTTTATGATGAATTTTGTTTGATTTTCCCATTTAAATTATAATTAGAGGTAGAGTTATAAAGGTCAAGACTTTGTCACCTTAGAAAATAGGGCATTTTGTCACTCAGATTTCAGTATGCAAGATTAATAGCCTCTACTTTGGTTCCTTATAAGCTTTTTCTCCAATGTAATAACAAAGACATTTATTTAATATACCTATTCATACTTGTAAATACAACACTCCTCTTCCTCTAAAGATTACACAGAATTTCAAAACTTGGTTTGGGCATGGCTCTCACTCCTTATGAGCAAAAGGAAAAACTTGCACTTAATTCAAAGGAAATATATAAACATTTAATATTAAATTATCTGTGTCACTTTTTCCAAAAAATTTAAAAGGAAAATGTAGAGTAAATAAGCATAGTGGATAAACATGGTAGAAATGAAGGAAAAAAAAAAGAATGAGAGATTATTAAGGAAATTCAAGTCAGGGTCAAAATTAAGAAAGGGCAAAGGCCTGGTTGAACTTGTAGTGGCAAAGTCATCGGCCCAGGACAAGGTTTCTAAAAAGTCTGTATAATGAGGAGTAAAACTTGAAAGAGATTTGTCTTCTCCTTGCAGTTTGCTGGTATAGTCACAAAATAATTTGTTACCAATTATCTCAAGAACTATTTTCTTTCTAAAGAGAGCACAAGACTCCCCACTGCACTGTTACTGGCATACTTTGATTCTTTCTTTTTCAACTGAGCCTTCCTAGGGCTATGAATGTGGCCAGTTCTTATCCTTCCAGTGCCTCCTCTTCCCACTTCTTTGTCTTTCCTGCGTGAGTACTCTCTTCCAACAAGCAAGAATCCCTTCCTGGCATCACAGCATTTTTTCTAACAGCCTATAATAAGCCACCAAGATTTTCCCTTTGGGGGCGCCTGGGTGGCTCTGTCTGACTCGTGATTTCGGCTCAGGTCATGATCTCAGGTCCTGGGACTGAGCCCCACATTGGGCTCCCTGCTCAGGGGGAGTCCGCTTGAAGATTCTCTCCCTCTGCTCCTCCCCACATTCACACATGTGTGCACGCGCTCTCTAATAAATAAATCTTAAGAAAAAAAACCTTTTTGTAGCACACATCTTTTGGACCGGTTGGTCTAAACAACAACAAAAAACAAAAAAACAAAACAAACAAAATGAATTGTAAGGTTGTAATATTTAAATTGTGGGCCAGGTAGGAAAGAGAAATCCTCAGTGACAAAAGAGGGAGGAGCATCCTCCCAAAGGAGCTCCCAAAATGAGCAACAATTTTGATCACCTACTCTGTTCGGTAAAGTGCCTCCTTGTCACTTACAATGTAGGTACAAAGAACAGTCATTAAGCAATTAAAAAGAAGTACGATAAACTATGCCACAAAAATACATTGCAGGATGGGTATATATAGTGGGGAACATTACCTACTTTAGGAATTAAGGAAGTGACCTTTAAACTGACCCCTGGTAAAGGTTAGGACAAAGTGAAGAGGAAAGGGAATCAAGTTCCTGTTTGCCAAAATTCAAAGCTAACACAGGCACCTATATTCTCAGTCAAATTCAGAAGAAAAACTTAATGTTACTCTTTTGACTTGGGGGTGTTAACAAACTGTCAAAAATTAAAACTCCAAATTCAATTTTACGTAAGTAAAGAATGAAACACATTTCTCACTCCATCTTTGGGCCATTGCCCCTTCCTGACTGCCTGCCCTTGTTCCCCCATTTTTGTGCTTCAGATTATCTGTCACAGCATTCCTAAACCTTGCCACTCCTTTCTCAACTCCCGTTGCTCTCTTACTCTAATGGGTTACAGTTGCTTAAGTAAAACGAAAGGTTTTTATAAAAATCACCAAGAATTTGCATTACAAATTACACTCAAAGTTACCACAGCATTTTTTATGTCCATACAAATTGTTATAAACAACAGAAAGAAAGGCTACTTTTCTGAAAGAATTATATAGTTACAAGCATTTTGTTGGTATGTTTCCCTTAGAAGTAGCCAGACTGAAAAGATAGAAGGTATAAAAGGTTGACAACTCACTGCTAAATTAGAAGGATGTTAAGTGGCTTTTCTCTATGTCAAACTGTAATATGTAAGTCAACAATCAGATCTAATACTAAACCATAATTTCATGATTTTTTAAATTCTAAAATAGCCCAGTTTGCCTTTTATACATTCCTTCACTGCATTCTCCTTACTGCATTCCCTACTCTATCATGCCAGCATGGTTTACTGCCTACATTTTTTTCTCAGAGATTCATAAATAGTACTGCTGAGCAAATTAGACTTTCCTACTTGTAGTATAAGCCAAGAATTAAAATCAATAAGAACAACTTTGGGCCAAAAGTATGATTCCCCAATGAAAGCACATACTCAAATGATGTTTTCCAAAAATTCTCAGCTTGGGAAACCAAGAAAAATGCGAAGTAATTTATGGGAAGAAGAATCTTTAGTACTTGACATTGAACATTTTAATTAGAAATGCATATGGGCCATATGTTAAAACTATATTTCAAAGTCTATCCAAAGAAACCACAGTATCTACCAGGATGTAATTTGAAAAGAGGGATAAATTGTCTTTTCATCTTTTAAAAATTCTTTAGAATCTCTGGAGAGGATATATACGATCCAAGCAGATTTGGGTTAATGTAGTTGGAGTCTCACATCTATATATTACCTCAAGCTTTCATGTTGCAAGTAAGGCACTTCTATTCACATCTCCAAGGGGTTGCTAAAGAATGTATACAACAAGATTTTTTTCACATGCAAAGCTCTATGGATACATGTAATGATATTTCTCCCTATCAAAGTATCTCTTAGAAAATTAAGAATCTATGTTTAAATGTTTATATCAATATAATCACACAGTAATCAAAGTGCAAAGGATTCAACTTTTTCATGAGCATCATAGTCAAATATCCTGAATTCAGTAATGTTTTTGAATCTGAATTCTGTCAAACCAAACTTGCATCTATTTGATGACATGCTAATTACAAGGTGATGATGGAAAGAGCATTGGCTTGGGTTCTGGCAGTGACTTCAAGGTGAAAGGCTTTGAGATTCTAGTTTATCATCTTTGAGATTATGATGTTATATACAGTTGTTTGCCAAGATTCTTTTCTTCTAACAATATCAACCAATTTATGAACATAAAAGATTTTGTCATAACTAAGTGTTCACCATTTGCATCAAAATTATCTAGCATGATTGATAAAAACACCAATTCTTGAACCCCACCCAATCCTACTAAATTGGAGTCTTGAGAAATAGATTAAAAAAAAAATCTATGTCTCATATAAAGACTCTAGGGGATTCTTCCCTAAAGTTCAATAACTACTAATATATAGTGGATTATTCTGATCATTGTAGAGCATCCCATTGTCAGTATTGTTTATTTTTCAAATCTACTTAATAACAAGGAAAAAAACCCTTTTGTTTACATAGAGATTTATAATTACAACTTCAGTTTTTTTTTTTTTCTCCATGCCCAGAACTCTTTTCCACTTCACAATGGAAGAGAAATTACAAAGAATAGGCCATAGATCTTCTTGAAGTCCATCAGAAATATCTGCATTAGCAAATTAGGAACAAATGTTATTAGACAAACTCAGGTGGGAAAAATTCTGATCTTTGCATGTAATGTTGAAGTAGTTACTGTCAGAGAAAATAAGCTTTTGTAGTTAGTATAAAACATCTGATCCGTCAAATATCCCATTCTGGCACAAACCAGCACAGCGTGAAAATAGTAAGTGGACAGGAAAGAAGAGAGAGGATCACACCCAAGCACAGAACAGAGACTCTTCCATTCATCTTATTTGGTTAAAAGTTTTACCAACATCATAGTGAAATGACAGATCGTCAAATGTTATTTTCTATTAACAATAGTTTGCCTTGTATGCATTTTATGGCTGGTATATGGATAGAGTTTTAACATCCTAATCTTCGAAATCAGATAATAGTTCCCCCTAGTGTTCCTATTTTTGCTCTGGACAAACAAGCCTACTTACATGACAGAAAATCTTTAGGACTCATAACTATCATGAAATATTGGAGAACACATAACTCAGGTATCTGGTCATAGTCTTTGATTTCAAACTGCCATAATAAAATAAAAAAATAAACACTGAACCCACAAGCAGAGGTTTAGCTCTACAACAAACATGATAGAATACATTGGTGCATGAACATACTGGGGAGATGGGAGGAGAGCAGTTTGCAAAACCGGACCACATAGGAGCCAAATCTCCATCAGAGGGCTAGTGAGAGAAGCCAGACAGATTTGGTTCAGATGATAGAAAGGTGAGGCCAGGATGTCAAAATGAGCTATGGATGGGACACCTACTTAACCCTCACACATAAGCACACACACAGAACACATGTCCAACTACACAGGTATGTGCTAAAATGGAGCCTGTGCCCTCTGAGAATCAACGTGTTGAGAGGGCCGTGGTATAAGACTTGAGCCTAATGATGTCCGATCGTCTTTTCTATGCTCCTCCTGCTTTGAAAGACCTGGGTTTTAGGGGGAAAGCTATTTCCTTTCTTTTTGGAGAGAGAGGTTCAAGAATATTGAGAACTCAGTGCAGAGATTAACATCCTAAAAGGTATTGGTAGTGGTGTGAGCAATAGCTCAAGCCCCCAAAGTGTATACTTTATGAGAAGAAAAGAACTTCTGAGTAGAGAGTAGTGAGACTTTGTGTCAGAGGACACTCAGGTAATGACGAGGTACATGAATGCAGGGGCTATATAGCCACTTGCCTCCCTGAATGCCTCTTCCCCAGGACAAGCTCCACAGCTGAGCTACCAGAGTGAACCCCAGGCCCTAAGGGGCCCTCCTCCTGGCACTGACTGCAGAAAGCCTAGCTGGTAAGACTCAGCTGCCATATAGTTATAGCTACCTCAATCAGGGCATCCCCGCCTGTGCGGCGCCCCCTGGCGGCGTCCACGCACCCACAGCTGCTCAGTTTTGGAAACCTTTGACAGTGAATCCTTCTGCCAGCCTCTTTGCCACAAGTCTATCAAGCAGAGGCCTTCTCCCCTTTCCCTGTCCCCCCCACTACTGCACCTGGATATGAAGTATAGGAAGCACTGCACACACAGTAGTGGCGTCTGGCCAGGCACCGGCACGTTTTGCGAGGGGCCGGTGCCACCAGTATCCAGAAGTGCAGGAAGAGCTTTGTGCACTTCTGGCTCCCCAAAGCCTCCACACCCTGCATACAGGTGGGTGTCCCTTCCAATGTCCTGACTGTGAGAAGTGCTGCAGATGAAAGGAATACCTGATCAACCACCTGCGGCTCCACACCAGGAAGTGGCCCTTCCACTGTGCCAAGTGCAGCCTCAGCTTCATACTCCAGACAAGTTTCGTCAAGAATCAGCAGAACACACTAGGAAGGCAAGAAAGCACACCACCTGCTCCCGTCCTAAGCCTCCTGGACCCCAGGCCAAGTCTGACCGAGGAGAGAGCAGTGTGGGGCTCTCTATGTAGAAGGCACTTGGTAGAGCCTTCTGATCCTCGAGGACTTCAAGTGAGCGGCTGCCTAGTCCCTGAGACTCAGGCCTATCATCAGAAACTGTCAAGAGCATAACAAGTCACGCAGAGAACCACACAGCATCCCTTGCACACATCTCCACACCTCACATCAGGATCAGATGTGCTGAGTCACATGATAATGACCAAGGTGTGGTTACTCATGACTCAAGACCTATACCAGTTGGGCTGAGACCTGAAGGTCACCAAGTCAACCCTACTTTGTTTTATACTGATTGCTCATTAAAATGACTGACATGAAGATAGGGAAAACAAAACAAAACAAAAAAACCCTCAGTACGGATTGGTAACCTATGATAATGACAGTGGTTTTGATGGACACAGAGAAATACTTTCAAAATCCCATTTCATGGAAGAATTTGTTGCCCTGGTTGCAGGGACTGCTATCAGCAGACATTCTTCAGTTGTCAACTTTTTTAGGGATTGTCTCAGCTACAGAGGCTGCCTTATCCAAGGTCACATCATTGCCAGAGCTACATCCAATGACTGCTGGAGGCAAGAGTAAAAATACCCAGCCATTTGAACTGCTGAGGCATTAAAATGACTGATGTCAAGACCAAACAAACTTCTGCTTACTGAGGACTTATTCGGTGCTAACGTGCAGTAATCAATGATAGCTGCTTTGATGGACACTCTAAAGGGCCACCTGTGTCTTCAGAGCTCTGAGTGGGTAGGGCAGAGCTGTCAGACCTTGGTTATTGCTCATCTTCTTCCTCAGCCCAACCCTTCTTTTACCTACTTTCCCAGAGTATTAATTTCTAGGACCGTTCCCTAGAAAATATCTGCACATTTAATTTCATCTCAGAGTCTGATTCCTACAGACCCAACCTGTGACATTTGATAATAAGAGTGGTCCAAGAAAGCAGGCAATCAGATGGGTCTCAGAGCTCGATCATTTTGATGCCATCACCAACTGGCACCAAAGACCCATCACCTGTGATAGGTAAGCACAGGGTAGTCCTTGGCACAAGGCATTGGTTCAAACTGTTAAAGATTCACTTGTGAATTGGAACAATATGCCAGTTGAAAGGAGTGCACAATTTGTCAGTTGTTGGAAACATATGGAGAAAATAGTAAAATTAAGAAAAATAAAATTGAATTGGGCTAAACTCAAAGTATGCTTTACAAGAAGATAACAAAAAACTTGGGATCAATTAACAGACACCTGAAAGCTAGTGGCAGCATCTGAAACCACCCAAACCCCACCCTCAGCCAGTAGAATTTATCAAAAACAGTATTGCCGTGGAGGAGGGGGAAAGTGATGGAAATTTGTGTCACCATTAAGGATTTAAAAAATTCTAGAGTGTAGGTCCCTACACATCTCTAGTTCACCAGTCTATTTCCTACATAAACTAGAAAGATACTGCAGAATTAAAACAGACCATGGCAAACTTAACCAAGTAATAGCTCCAATTGCAGCCACCTTGCCAGGTATAGTATATTTTCTAGAGTAGATTATACGGTCTTCTGGACATGGCATATAACCACTGATTTGGTGAATGTATTCTTTGCTATCACACTATCAGTAAATAAGTCTCAACTAAAGCTTCATAATCACATGGAACAGACAACAGGATACATTTACAGTTTTGCCCCAGGGCTGCATTAACTCCGCAGTGGTGTGTCATAGTATAGTCCAAAGAGATCTGAACTACCTGGACAGAGCAGCACAATGACCCACTACTAGGGGCTTTGTTGAGGCACATGTATTACAGAGATGAGAATTCATCCTTGTAATCCTTGATGAGGATTCAGGGTCTGCCACATCAGTAGTATTTTTAAGGATCCAGGGGTCATGGGCATGCCAGGAAAAATATTTCATCTTGCACCTCTCATTTTAAAATCATCTTTTATCTTCTCATAACACTGAAAATAAAATCCAAATTCCTTCCTCTGACTTAAAAAATGAAACAAAACAAAAAAGCTATAATGATCTAGAGCTTGCCTTTCTTCTGAATTTCTCTTAAAAACTCCTCCTTGCTTCAGGACACTTGTATTAGTTTTCTACTACAGTGTAACAAGTTATCACAAATTAGCTACTTAAAATAATACTTGTTTGTTACCTTACAGATTCAGTAGGTCAGAGGTATCAGCATGGCATAACTAAGCTCACTGGTCAGGTCTTCACAAAGCTGAAAGCAAGGTGTCAGCTGGGGCTGTGTTCTCATCTGGAGCTTGAGCCCTCCATCAAATTCATTTAATTTGTAGGCAGAATTTAGACTCTGTGGTTGTAGGCTTTAATTCCCTGTTTCTTGCTGGCTGGTACATAGCGTTGCTCTCAGTAGCTAGAAGCCACTCTCAGCTCCTATCCATGCAACTCCTGCATAGGCAGTCCATAAATAACATGGCTGCTTGCTTGCTTTTGCTTGCTTGCTCTCAGGTTGATAGGAAAACCTGTGCCTCTTAAAATCTTTCTAGATTCTTTTTAAGGGCCCATTTAATTAGGTCAGGCACATCTAAGGTACTCCCCCTTTCTTAGAGTCAACTGATTAGGGAGTTCACAGCAGCACCTACTTTAGTGTTTGACTGAATAATTGAGAGAAGGTGTGTGTACACCATGGGGTGAGAATCTCGGGGGATATCTTGGAATTCTTCCTATCACAGTGATCAAGACCGAGGCTTGCCTAAGACTGTTCATCTTAGAACTGAAAACATCCCACATTCCAGGAATCCACTCACTCCTGAGCAAAACTTGTCCTACTAAATTCCTATTGTGTTGACCTTCTTTCATTCCTCAAAAACATCTAGACCATTTTTCCTTAAGGATTTAACATTAGTGGTTGTACCTGTAATGTATTATCTTCTTGTCATTCACATTTCATATTAAATGTCATCTGCAGAGCTTATATTCTCTGGAGAGTAGGCAGCAAATAAAGAATAGTTGTAATCAATTAGTAATATGTCATATGTTAGAGGATGAGAAATTTTATGGGAAAAAGATGAAACAAGCTAATGAGGATAGTAGTGTTGCGATTCTAAATGGAGTGTCAGGGTGTATCCTTTTGAAAAGGTGACATTTGAGCAAATATTTGAAGGGAGTAAGGGCATTCATTAACCAGGTGGATTTGTGGGGGCGGGTATTCCACACAGAAGGAATAGCTGGTGCTAATTCTTAAGGTGGATGCCTCACATAATCAACAATATGCAAAGAAGAAAATGCAACACAAGTGGAGTGAGGAAAAGCATACTAGGAGGTGAGTTCAGAGATGTAATGGACAACCACATCGTGTAAGTCCTCAACTTATAGAGTATTGTTAAGATTTTGGCTACTGAGATGAGAAGACACTGGGACACTTGGATCAGAAGAGGAACACGACCTGACTCAAATTTTACAAGATTCCCTCTGGCTTCTATGTTGAGAATAGATTGGGGATGGAGGAAAGGAGGAATTAGGGGTCTGAGCATTTATGGTGATTGAGTGTAGTCTGTTAACAGTGTAAGCGATGAAAAGTGACGAGTGCAGATATAGTCACAAATCGACTCATGCCATTATGAGGGATTCCTTTTGTGTGTCAACTAGATTGGCCATAGATGCCACGTTATTTCTGGGTGTGTCTGCGAGGATGTTTCTGAAAGAGATTAGCATTTGAGTGAGTAGATTGCCTTCCCAGTGTGGATGGGCATCATCCAATCTGTTGAGGGCTTGAACAGAACAAAAGATGGAAGAAGGGGTATTCCGCCCCTTCTCGCCTGATTGCTTCAGCTGGGACCTTGATCACCCGCACTCAGCATCCTGCTTGACAGGCCTTCATACCTGGGCTGGAATCTATTATCATTGGCTCTCCTGGTTCTCAGGACTCTAAATAAATTAACCAGCTTTCCTGTGTCTCCAGCCTGCAGACAGCAGATGGTGGGACTTTTCTGTTTCATAATTGCATGAGTTGATTTGTCATAATAAATTTCTCTATACATATAGACAGATAGGGATATAGGTTCTACTGGTTCTGTTCCCCTAGAGAACCCTGACTAATAGACGCAGCCAAAGTGTTATGTAAAGGTCAAAGCCTTGCTAGGGAAAATGTGGGATCTTGCAACATGAGATGGGGGGGTTTGGATGTATGCACCTGGGGATGTTGGCTCTGCAGACCCCTCAAGCCCCCCTAGATTTACAGAGGTGGGCCACCCTTCCCTTGTTAAGAGCTAGCATTTCTACCACGCTGAATGATGTCACAGGTCACCCTCCCACACCTCCACCCCCTGCCGTGTAACAGATGAACCCCTCAGGAGCTTCTCCTAATACCTTCTCCGGCTTCCTCCAGTGCTACATCCCTTCCTAACCTGTCTGGAGAGGTGCTGGGCCTCCTAAGTGATGAAACAGACTGTATAACCAAAGAGTTGTAAGAATTTGTTAGTTTGTACAAGCAGGAGCCAAGAAAACATGCCTAGGTTTGGAATTTGAGAATGGCTACTTAAGGGAGTTAGAATGTGAGACTGGACAAAAATGAATTCACTTGGGCTCACTGTTTTGGGGACACAGAGTTTAATACCCTGGAAAGGACCCCAGGGGGATGGAGCAAACTCCCCACTAGGGTGGTTTTCAGAATCTTGGAAAAAACAAGGTCTGTGCTCAGTGAAGTGGAAATGCCTGAGTTACGCAACAGATGGCAGAGAAAGGAATAAAGGGGCTGAGGTCAGTGGATATGCTAGAATGGATATACATAAAAGGCAAGGAAACCCACCTGACCCATCCGTAGGAGGGATGCGAGGACATGCCATTCACCAAGGGCCTTAGGCATGCTCTGGTGAGGGGTGCGATGCACCTCATTCCAGTGACAAAGCTCAGGATCCTAAAGAAGTTCACTGGCAGCTCGCCTTTGCAGCCTGGGGCTGAAGACAGTCTCAACTGCCACAGAGCTGGGCTCATTAACTTCCATGGGGATGATGCTCCCCACCAACAGAAGCCAGGTGGCACTATTTAATCACCAGAAGCCAGGAAGCTGCACTTACAATAATTGCAAGGCAAGGTCAGTGGAGACACCAAAGGGGTGTTATCCCCAGGGAGTTATGGAGACAGTTAATAGAGCATAGCATCCCCAGGGACAAAACAGATGAGCTGTCAAGAAGGGTGCTGCTTAGCCTCTATAACCAAAAAAGGCAAAAATGCAGGAGCAGAGGGATGAGGGCAATTGCCCCAGTAAAAAGTAACGAGCTCTTGCTCATTTCCCTGAGGCAGCTTTCAAATCTGGAACCCATTGACTAACGAAGTGGCCTCCTCCCTGGAAGAAAGAGCCTCGCAGCAATTACAGACTGTAATGATTCTCCCAGTCCTTCCCTCAAGGGGAGCTATGACCCAGGTCACTGTACAGTGAGGTAGGAGGAATATGGAAACAGCTGGAGAACCGGGGTCTGAGTAGACATTAAGGTATCATCATGGCATAAAGTAGGAGCTAATTGGAACCCTGTAATAAATGGAGTCTTGGCTAAAGTCCAGGTCACAGTAGACAAATAGGACTGACCAAATGTTCCTTTCTCCAACACCCAAGTGTAAAAGTTGAATTCTTCTACTTTGTGATTAGAATAATTCCCCACATCCTTAGCCTATAGGGAAGAATATTCACAGTAGGTAAGGCCAAGTGGAAACCTATGAAACTGGCCTCCCCCAACCAAGATAGTAAATAAAAAGGAATGTTGCATCACAGGGATAGAGAAGGGGGTGGGATGGCAGAAATTAATACCACTATTAATGACGTGAAGAATTAAGAGGTGATGGTCCCAATCATAACTGCATTTAATTTGCCAGTCTGGTCCACGGAGAAACTATATATATCCTTAAGAATGATTTTAGGCTACTACAGGCTGAGTCAGGGAACATCTCTGGTTGCTGTTGTTGTGCCAAATACAGCACATTTACAGTCTTCCTTGGAGCTGTGTTAATGCTCTGCCCTCCGTCACTAAATAGTACAAAGAGATCTGAACCACCTGAATATCACCAGGGTATCCCACTGATCAGTTACACTGATGACACCATACCAACTGGGCCGAACAAGCAAGATATGGCTAGTACACTGGAGACCTCGGTAAGACATATGTGCTTCATGAATTGAATGTTAAGACCTATGAAGATTCAGAGGTATGCCACTTTAGTGAAATTAAGAGTGCAATAGTCAGGGCCTGCCCAGAAATCTCCTCCAAAATAAGAGGCAAATTATTGCATCTTACTTCTCCTAGCACAAAGAAGGAAGCAAAGTGCCTAGTAGGCTTCTTCGGATCTTGAAATCACATACCTAGGAATACTGCCCCAGCCCATATACTAGGTAAAATGGAAGGCTGCCAAATTTGAGCTGGTCCCACAGTAGTACAAAGCTCTGGAGATGGTCCAGGATACAGTGCAAACAGCCCTGCCTCTTAGGCCACACAGTTGAGCAGAACCTATCTTGTGGAGGTCCCAGTGGTGGGAAAAGATGCAGTACGGCACCTCTAGCAAACAAGAGGGTCACAATGCAGGCCCCTGGGAATCTGCAGCAAGGCCATAGGACAGAACTATACACCTTGTGAGAAACAGCTCCAGGCATGCTATTGTTCCTTAGTAGAGATGGATACTTGACACAGGGAAAGCCTGCCCTGACAAATCATGTGGTCCGATGGGCCCAGCAATTCATCATAAAATGGAAATGGTATATCTGAAATTAAGCCCAAGCTCTCAGATTTTGTTATAGGTTAAAAGCCTTAGTTTTTACTTTCTTCCACGTGCAACAAATATTACAAGTGTTTTTTTTTTATTGATAATGATCAGGTCATTATCTTTTAGAAGCTGATGTTAAACACAGTTGTATTAATTAATCTAAGGAACATTTAAAATTATCTCTAATATGTGGGACTTTTTGTAATATGCATTGTCAAAATAAACTAGACAAATGTTGCTAAGGTATTTGTCAATACTTACAAAACACGCAATAGTTATCTATAGTTCTCAACATGTTGTTTTATACTGAGAGTTTTGTACATTTGGTGCTTTGCACAATCTCACAATAGCTTTGTTAAGAGCTGAGTACCTGTTTAAGAGAAATCATTCTCCAAAATTCCAAGATATCCAAAAGTAAAGAAATACTTACATTTTAGTATAGATTACATAATGAAATATTATATAGCCATTTGAAAACATGTTTTTAAAGAAAATTAAATGGGGGGGGCACCTGGATGGCTCAGTTAGTTGGGCATCTGACTCTTGATGTCCTCTCAGGTCATGATCTCAGGGTCGTGGGATCCAGCCCACATCAGGCTCCATACTCAGTGTGGAATCTGTGTGTCCCTCTCAAGTAAATAAATAAATAAAATTTTTTTTAAAAAAAAGAAAATTAAATGGTAATGTTATGAATAATTCTAATGCGACAATATCAAATTAAAATAACCTAAACATGCAACTTATATATTTATTGTGTTTAGATATCTTTCTTTTCCATATATTCTAAAATTTTATAATATGAAAAACAAATATATATTATGTTAATATGTGATGAATTATAATCTCTGAAGTTACCGTGGAATTATTGAAGTTATATCATCTCTTATATTCATATATCATAAAGTTTTATCTATTATCTAGAACCTGATAACAGTAAATGGCATCATAACTTTCTCCACATAGTTTTACCAAGTATCCATTTTGCTCAAAATGTCTTCCTTATAATAATAGATAATAGATCATAATAACACTACATATATTTACTCAAACAAAAGTCCTGTGCTGAGAACACACAAAACATTGTGATCATACTAAGGACAGCACCAAGAATCTATTGCTAAAAGACATGTACTTCCTGCCCAAAAATGAAATAACAAAATGCTATAAATGAAGTTAATCTCTAGAGAATAGGGGTGCCTCAGTCGTTTAGCTTCTGCCTTCGGCTCAGGTCATAATCCTGGGGTCCCGGGATCGAGCCCCGCATCGGGCTCCCTGCTCAGCGGGGAGTCTGCTTCTCCCTCTCCCACTTCCCCTGCTTGTGTTTCCTCTCACTGTCTCTCTCTCTCTGTCAAATAAATAAATAAATAATCTTTAAAAAAATCTCTAGAGAATAAAATGTATAAGGATATATATATATAAGACATATATATATCTTACAACTGCTTAGCATGTTCAGTCTTCTAGGTTTTTGTACTAATAATTATGATGCCTATTTTAATATTCTTGTCTATTAATTTTAATATGTGTCAGCTGTGCTTTGGTTTCAAATGTTTAATTTTTCTCCTTGGTGTGTTTCATATCTTCCTGCCTTTTTTTCATGCCTGGTAATTTTCATTGGATGTCAGACACTATAAATTTAACCTTGTTTGGTGCTAGATATTTTTTTTTTTATTTCCCTATACATATTCTTGAGTTTTGCTCTGGGACACAGTTAAGCTACTTGGAAACCGTTTGATTCTTCCTGACATTTCTTTTAAGATTTTTTTAGGTAGAATGAGAGTAGCATTTCTTCTAAAGCTGATCATTTCCATTTACTGAGGTTTGATTTTGTCCCTTCTAAAAAAGATATGTTGAAGTTCCAATACCCAGTACCTCAGAATGTAACATCATTGGGAAATACGGTCTTTGCAGATTTAAACAAGTGAAAATGAGGTCACTATTGTAGGTCCTAATATGACTGATACCATTATAAAAAGGGGAAGTTTGGATTCAGACACACACAGGAATAAGATGGCCATGCTAAAGTACTGGCAGGGATTGGAGTTATGCTGCCCTGAGTCAAGGAGCACCTGGGGCCAACAGAAGTTAGGGAAGTGATATGGCACAGATTCTCCTTCACAACCCTCAGAAGGAACCAACTCTGCCAACACCTTGATTTCGGACTTCTAACTTCCAGATCTGTAGGACAATACATTTCTCTTATTTAAACCATGCAGTCTGTGGAATTTTGTTGCTACAGCCCTAGGAAATTACTGTATGACAGAACACTTTCTGAGCACTCTACTCCATGTGAACAATGAAGTTTTCCTGTTTGACTGTGATAATAGGCACTATTCTCTCTCTCTTTTTTTTTTTAAACTATAGAAAACAAATTGAGGATTGCTGATAGGGAGGTGGGTGGGGGATGGGCTAAATGGGTGACGGGGATTAAGGAGGGCATTTGTTGTGATGAGCACTGGGTGTTTTATGTAAGTGATGAATCACTAAACTTTACTCCTGAAACCAATATTACACTCTATGTTAACTAATTTGAATTTAAATAAAGACTTGAAACAAACAACAAAAAAATAGGCACTGTTTTTAGCTCCCCGTGAGAGCTGGCTATTGTTATTTCAAATCCTTTGAGGTGGTTCTATAGCCTTGAGTGGTTTCCTCTCTTGCATACAAAGATTTGTACTCTGCTGAATTCTTGAGTGTATCCTCCTTAGTCCTCCAGAGTTTTCCCTGTCCAATTTTGCTCTCTTCTGTACTCTGCCCAGCTAGTTGTAATGAGCTTGTTCTCCCCCTAACTCTCAGCTCTGTCCTTAACCAATGGAATCCACTGTGCCCCACCTGCTTTCCCTCTGTATTGCGACCTAGAAACTCTCTCAAGACTGTAAACTTAACATGAGCAATTATAGGGCTTACCACATTATCTCTCAGGGATTACTGACCTTCATTACTTCATGTCCAATGTCTTGAAAACCATTGTTTCATACATTTTGTCTAGTTTTTTTCATTGTTTCAGAGTTATGGGTAAAACCACTGTTACTCTATCGTGAGCACCGTGCAAGTCTATGCTCATACAGGCATTATTTGTTTTTATTGCTGGCATATTTGTGTACATTTCTCCTCAGTATCCAGAATGAAACTTTAAGACTATACTTTAGGACATACCACTGCTGTACTTTGAGAGACTCTTAAAATAAAATCCAGAATCTATAGTATATAAGCTCTCTTCCTTGGTCTGCTTCATGCCTATTCATTTGACCTCATCCCCACTTCAGCTGCGATGCATCACCTATTGGCCTTCCTTGATTTCCTCACAGGCGTTAAGTTTATCCTCAGAGTGTTTACACTTGCTGTTCTGTGGGCCTGGAAGGCATTTCCCAGAGATTTTCTCAGAGTTGCCTTTCATCATTCAGGTCTCAGCCCAAATATCTCTTCCTCAGAAAGTATTGGCTCTGGTACCCTGTTTTATTTTATTGATACCACTTTTCCTTATCTGAAGTAAGTTAGCTAGCTTCCCATATTCTCTCAGAAAATAAATTTCAGGAGAAATGTGAATTCTACTTTCTTGTTCAAAGCTACATCTTCAGGGTACAGATCAGTGTCTATGGAATAGTAGTGCTCATTAAATGCTTTTGAGCACTGGATAAATTGCTTTCAGAAAAGAATGTAGACAGCTAAATATATATAAGTAGCATTTTATATTGCACACCCTCACTCAAAAATAATATATTACTATAAAATAACTATGTTTATGTTATCTGTTCATGTTACAGTAAAAAGGAAACATGGTAACATTATTCTATAGGGATTAAAAATAGTGTTTTCTTTTGCACTACCTAAAAATATGTCCCTGGCATTAAAGAGTAGAATAATCAGAAACTTCATATTTGTATTTGAGTAAGTATTATTCCTCATCATCTCTCATTTCCATAACTATAACATCTATTATTTCTCTGTGGACAAACTTTATCTTCAAATGCAACACCTGAGAAGGAAACGTAGCTATATTCTTTTGATTTAAAAACGGTAATGATTGGAAAACTCTAAGCCAAATGTTTAGTAAATGAAATTCTTAGTATTATATAAAAGAGCTGAAGCTACAGCATATCAGTTCTAGAAAAATATTATTCTTATCTTGTGGGAAGGGAAATGTGAAACAAGAAAATAGAAAGAGATGTATATGTAAATATGTGCTTTTAGTTGGAGATTTGAGTTGAAAAGTCTCTAATATAGAATAATGGCTTTTATCTTAGGAGTGGGGAGCACTATTATATCCTTTTATGCAAATCAGTTGCTATAACGCAAACAGGCATCAACTGAATAAGCCTTCTTTCAACTCTTATTACAAAGCAATTAATAGGCTCATAAAAAAGTAACTTCAGACACTATAGGCTGAAAAAAGAATTCCATTACAACCAGCCAGGGTCATCTTTGTCCTCCAGTTTTGCTAAGTATCAGCCCTGAATTTCATGTATGGTGCATAATTTTCTATACATTGATTATTGCATCTTTCACATGTAGTAAAAATTATATGTACGTTCACTAACGATTTCATTGTATGTATTCACATTTGATTATTTTCTCAAAGGAACCCTTTACTTTTCCAGAGGAGGAAAATGGTGTAGATGAAAATATTTCTTGACGTAGATAGATAATGATGGTCACACTTAACAAACGTTGCAACTGGAGTTTCAGAGAGGGGGGAACCCACATATAAACATTAAATACATGAACAACCTAGATTTTGAGGAAGGGGCTCACGGCTGTGAGCAAGTATTTCTTTTTTTTTTTAAGATTTTATTTATTTTTTTGACAGAAAGAGACACAGCGAGAGAGGGAACACAAGCAGGGGCAGAGGGAGAGGGACAAGCAGGCTTCCTGCCTGAGCAGGGAGCCCAGTGCAAGGCTCGATCCAGGACGCTGGGATCATGACCTGAGCTGAAGGCAGACGCTTAACGACTGAGCCACCCAGGCGCCCCATGGGCAAGTATTTCTAAATATTGAACTTCAGGCTTATACCTACTTACATAAGCAAGGCTGGGAAACCACTGTCTTCCCTAGTTAACTGATTAGGACAAATAAGAATATTTTCTCTGTGGGTAAACTCACTCCCAAGAAGGAAGAAGAGGAATGGGCTATCCTACATAAGGATCTGAGATGGTGAACAGCTCAAGTGGTGAAGACTAAACCTTCTCCACCTAGGGACAAAGGCATATTCCACCTGTGACTCCTACATATCCTATGATATTTTCTTCATTGTCGTGGTCAAAGATGGTTTACCAACACTGTATCTTTATTCTAAGCTATTGGAATGAGAAATGGTGGACAAGCAAGTTCCTTTTAACCGTATAATCCAGAATTCACATACATCACTTTATTAACATTTCTTTTCATTACAGCTTAGCTGTATGGCCACAAATAGCTCCATAAAGGAGGCTTAGTGGTTGTGATCCTGTGAAACAGGTATTTGGTCTTCATCCATTGTTCCAGGCACAGAGCTCCTAAAACCCTTAGAATTTCCTTAGTGTTGAGAGCAAGAAAGGTGTCTTTTGTAATGTTAATGAGGTGAATTTTGGACCCTCTCTAAGGATAGGGCTGGTTTCCAGGAGAACCAACAATGTGATTTGAAGGTTGGAACTTTCAATCCCACCCCCTTCACCTCTGGGGAGGGGAGAGGGGCTAGAGGTTGAATCGGTTTCCAGTGGCCAATTATTTAATCAATCATGCCTGTGTAATGAAGTCTCCATAAAAACCCAGAAGGATGGGGTTTGGAGAGCTTTAGGGGTTGGTGAACACGTGGTGATTCGGGGAAAGTGTCACACCCTGAGAGCATATGGATGCCCCACACCATTTTCCCATACTTTTCCCTGTGTATTTTTTATCTGGCTGTTCATGAGCTATATCTTTTTATAATAAATTGGTATTCTAGTGGGTAAAATGTTTCTCTGAGTTCTGTGAACTATTTTAGCAAATTAATGGAACCCAAAGAGGGGTTACTGGAACCTCCAGGCTATAGCCAGTTAGTCAGAAGCACAGGTCACAATCTGGACTTATGATTAACATCTGAAGTTGGTGGATGGAGGAAGAGACAGATTCCTTTTTAGGTAAATAGTGTCAGATTCGAGTCAAATTGTAGGACACCCTGCTGGTGTCTATGCTTGTTTGATGTAAGGAAACCCTTCATTCACCAGCAGATGGAAATGAGGAGCAGAACCTTTTAGTGGGCTTTTTATTTTTTTTATGAATATTTAAAAAATAGAATGTGGTTCTATGTGAATTTACAGCTTATAATTTAGACTACCCACTATTGCATCTTATATTTATTTGTTTGGGGCATGCGGGGATATACAATGTGAATCTACTAGTCTACAAAATGCCAAATTCAAGTTCAAATAGCAAGGGATACCACATTTACTTCCTCAGCATTAGTTAACCTTCCTCAGAATTCCCATAATGAGTTTTTGTATATCTCTATCATTTCTCTTACCAAATTGAATTTTAATCACATTTAAATACTTTTTTTTTCTATTTAGGTGGTTGTGATCACTCAAAGTCAGAAATTATCTTTTTCTCCTCAGTTCAGTGCCTGGCATATAATAAACACTAAATGAATGTTTAGTGATGGTAAAACTTACAAAGAACAAAACCAGAATGTCAATTTATTACTTGTTACTTAAAATAATAATTAAAAGAGAAGCAGTCAAGTGTCCTGACAAACTGAAGCTAGACTTTGTTGCAGTTACACACAGCTCCCAAATTTTAGGGGTTAACATAATAAAAATTTGTCATTCACACATAATCCACCATAGGTCTAGACTCTCCATAGTAGTACTCTGCTATGACTAACTATGATCCAAGATGTTTTGACTTTATCCTACTGGCTTTGCCATTTCAGTATGAAATTAACACTTTTGTTACAGTAGAGGAAGGAAAAGAGGAACCTAAGAACTCTACAGGGGGTTATACTGCCTTATCCAAGAAGTGCTTATACCGTGTTTGTTCATATTTCAACAGCCTAAACTTGTCACACTGCCCACCTAACTATAAAGGGACTGGAAAGTATAGTCTTCACTTATATCCAAAAAGGAAAAGGAAACTAAATATTAATGATTACTAGTATTATCTACCATAACAGTAAATCATAATAACTTAAACACACTGAAGCAAATTTTGAAATTAGGATTTACAGTCTTCATAAAGGAAACTTTACTCTGCATTACCAAAGAAATGAAGTGTATTTAATCAAAAACAGAGTGTTTATGCACCCAAGTAATTTTCAGAGATTATAATTTCATCTGTTTTGTTGATAAAAACAACAGTTATGGAGAATGGAAGTCCATACATTTTTCTAGAAATACAAATTTTATACTTTTATGATAATAAATCATCTGAGAAAAACATATATGGACAACACTGTTTGAAATCTTTATAGATTCATTTTATTGTGTCTTATATCAACATTATTCTATGAACCTACATTGAGTCATATCAGAAGAAAGCATCATATAAACTCTCTCACTAGAATACCTACTTTCGGGATGTAAAAAAACCTGTTCTCTCACATGAGAGTTTCCTCTTTATCATAATACATGAGAGAAATTGACTCCAGATCTTAGAAACAGAAAAACAAAACAAAAACAGATCTTCCAAACAACCAATTTGCTTATTCTTTTGAGTGATGTTAAAATGATTGTACGTTGTTCTTTGTTTTGATCTCATCCTTGGGCCATGATGTTACATTCTCACTTCTGTCAGCTATATGCGCCATGTGGTTGAATTTTTGTTCATTGATATATTTTTGGCCATATTATTTTCCAGACTATATTGTCTTTCCATGTGACTCTAATATTTTTATCTTTTAGAATTTTACATTTTTATAATTCTCTGAAATGGTGGAAGATGGTAAATAGATAATCAAATTACTCCTATATTCATTTTTAGGAATAAATATAACTACTAAAAAATTTGACCCTTATAACCTCTAGTTAGCCATTTTTTTCCTTATGGGCTTATTAGGAAAAACTCTCGTGTTTCTCCTCTACTACTCATTCAGAACACTTCTGTGACCAGATATGTTTGTTTTTTCTTGTTTGTTTGATTTTTTTTTTCCTCCACTGACCAATTCTAGTACCAGCTTGGTGTCCTAAAATTCAGTTCAGTTCTACAATATGTATAGATGACACTATCCCCCTGGAGTTAGCATCAGATTCCGCAAGTGAAGGGCTTAGTCCCATAAGACTGCCCCCACTTCATACTCCAGTCACAAATCCCACGTTGTCACCTGTACTTCTGACCAACTGGCTATAAATTATGGTTCCCATGAGCCCCTCCTTGGGTTTGATAATTTGCTAGAAAGGCTCAGAGAATTCAGGAAAACACTTACATTTACTGGCTTATTGTATAATAAAGGATATGATAAAAGACACAGATGAATGGCCAGATAAAGAGCTACAAAGGACGAGTTCTGGAAGAGTCCCAAGCACAGGAGCTTATGTTCCCCTGGAGTTGGTGTGCACCACCCTTCCAGCATGTGAATGTATTCACCAACCCAGACTCTCCAAACACCATACATTTAGGATTTTAAGGAGGCTTTATCATGTCATGTCAACATGATTGACTCATGATTGACTCATTTTCTCCGCCCTCTGGGCTGGGGGGAGGGGGTGTGGAAGCAGGGGAAGTGGGAGGGCTGAAGGTTCCAGGCTTCTAATCTTGGTCTTTCTAGTGACCAGCCCATATCTAGGAGGCTGCCAAGAGTCACCTCATTGCAACAAAAGATGTTCCTATCACCCAGGAAATTGCAAGGGATTTAGGAGCTCTGTGTCAGACCCTGCTATCCCTCAGGAAATTACAATGGTTTTGGAGCTCTGTGTCAGGAACTAGGGTCAAATATCAAATATTAGCAAGAATTGGGGGTATATATTTCCTGTTTCAAAATGCTACAGATCAAAATCAAAATGCTGTTTGGTGATTATAAAATCTGACTAGGAAAGATTGGTATATGATTTAAAATGCTAAATGGCAACAGGTTAAAACAACCTAATACCTTGGTCCTTCAGTTATGGACATAGACCATCGGGAATGGATTTTGTTCTTGGGCTTGATCAGGCTAGCTTCTTCCTGGACAGGTTTAAGAAGGGATGGGGCATACCAATATTTATATTCACAATCATTTTCCAAGGTTCTCTTTCTAAATAAACCTCCTCTTTTAGATTTTTTATTTGCTATATTTCTTCTTTAGATATGTTAAAATTCTTCACTCAGATTACAATCTAGTCATTCTGATATGGAAATTACTTTATTTCAAGTGGTTTAGAGGTTTATGTTTATCTCTACGCTTTTCAAAATGAGTTGACTCTATGTTTTAACCCAGTGATGATGATCTTTTTGCTTATGTGAGCATTCCATTGATAGGTTTCCCTAAGAAAGTAGTCTAGACTCAAATATCTCTGGAAAATATTGTCAAATTCCTTCCTTATATGACCTTAAACTTTCTTTTTCATATTTCTTATAGAAAGCACAGTTGAAAAAAATAATCATTAAAGTTTCTTAAAAAATTGTAATTTAATTTCCAGCGAGCACTGGAAGGGGAATTTGATAAAAGGTCTTGGTCATTTCCTAAGAAAACCAAATATCATACATGTGTTAACATATAATTTCAAAGACCTGCTCTCATCATAATGTTAAGTATACCCAAAAGCTTCTCAAAGAACATTATCTTGGGGCTCCTGGGTGGCTCAGTCAGTTAAGTGTTCGACTCTTGATTTCAGGTCAGGTTTTGATCTCAGGACTGTGGGATCGAGCCCTGCCTCAGGCTCAGAGCTTAATGCAGAGTCTGCTCATCCTCTCTCTGCTGCCTGCCCCCATTGTACCCTCTCTCTCTCCCTCTCTCTCTAAAAAAAATCTTTAAAAAATTATTATCAAAGAACACTATCTTTTCTCTAACAAAATCTCTTTTTTTGGCAATCTTTTATTTATTATCTCTGTGCAAATAGCTTCAAAATCTTAGGCTCAACTCTTGACCTTTTCGGTTGCTTACAAACATCTCTTACATGATGTCAGGTCTCATTTCCTCTGGTTCCTGTGAATCGTCATAGCTTTATTCTTTACCTTTCTTGTAGGGCACATCACTTTCAACTTTGTGTTTATGTCATTTCATCCAATAGACTGAAACTTCCAGTATCTGCACGCAAATTTAGGGATGGGAATTTCCTGTTCAAGTTTACTGAGCAATTCCTGACTGGGGAAAAAAAAAAAAAGGCAGGGGGTGGGGGATGGAACATATTTTCCACTTTTTTTTTTAACCAACAAAGTGTATAACTCATATATCAGGCAAAACTTTCAACCAGTTTCCAGAAATGGAACTAAAATACTATGAGGTAGCTCTGCATTAGAATGGTAAATACTTAAAACATTTCTTCTGGAACATCAATTAAGACAGCTTCATATAGAGTAATGACCTCTTTCAGTACTAGCTACATCTGAGATGTACATTCCCATTTTTGACATTGGACATGCTTCTCAAAATGTCTACACATAACTCTAATAGACTATCAGGTGAATTTAGAAGGTAATTCTAGAAATTTTTCTTACACATAATTTTCTTAAAAACATAAGGGTGCTTGGGTGGTTCAGTCCATTAGGCATAGAACTCTTGATTTCAGCTCAGGTCACAATCTCAGGATCATGAGACTGAGCCCCGCATCTAGCTCCACACTCAGCGGGGAGTCTGCTTGAGATTCTCTCCCTCTCTCTCTGCCCCTGCCCCTGCTCACTCACTCACTCTCTAAAGTAAATAAATAAATATTTTTTAAAATGTGTATCATTTGGAAATGAATATATATTTTTCTCTATAAACATCACCCAAAACATTGTATTGAGAGGCATAAAGATTCTGTAAAGTTTTGGTATTAAAAATAAAGAGGTATGTCAGGAAAAGGTTAAACAGGGACTTTCTATTAAGATTCTTTCACTCGCAGTTAATAGAAATTAACTTGAGTTAATGTAATTAGGAAAATTATTAAAAGGATATTTAGTAACCTCACAGAATCCAAAGATGAGCCCATCTACCAAGCTTCAGAAAGGGTGAGAATAAGAGTCATTTTACAGAACTTGGCTATAGAATTTCCCATATGTTCTTTCCATAGTTAGCCACAAATCAGAACCCAGATATTGCTCTGCAAATCAAAATGCCAAACCTTTGGGCGAAAGCCTCTAATTGGCTCTGCTTGATTCAGGTGTTCCACTGCTAGGCAAATCAACTTGGGCTGGGAAAAGTCACCAGCACAAAGCTGACTGCTTAGGGACCACCCATATGGGTCAGATAGGTAGTTCTTATATCTGGGAGGTTTAGCTAACAGTGCCAAAGCTTTTCCCTATTGCTTGTATCTGATTCATCTATAAATGAATGGGGGTGGAGGATGGAACTTATTTTTCACTACTGAAACTAGCCTAAGTACATTTATGCAGTAGACATATGCTGAATTCATATTATTTCCTTGGCTACCACATTTTTTTCCTAAAGACCTGTAATATATCACACAATCACTACTCAAAGCACAAAACTTGGAAACATTTATTATGATGTTTTCATTTCCTAAAATTCTTAAGTTCAATTTAAATTAATCCAATGCATTTTGATAACAATGTTATTTTAAAAAGTGTTGCGTTTATTTTTCAAGTGAAAAATAAGTTGAAGTTGTTGGAGTAAGCTTCTTACAGAATTATTAAAATAATGCTATCTGAGTGACAGGCAGTGAAATTTAGCTGAACTGTTATGAAAATAGTTTGTTCTTTGTCTTGTTTTGTTGTGTTTTGTTTATTAAAAGATTATAATTATTCCCATTCAGTTCTCTTTGTCTGCTTCTTTAAGGAATTTCCTAAGTTGTATGAAATATGGATGAGGTCTATAACATCTGACTTAAAATATACAAATATCTTGAGACATTCTAAAGTAGCTTTCTTTGGCTTTCATGGTTTTGAAAATCTGAATTCGTTCAAAGATATACTTATTTTTTTCTAAAAGCTGATGTGCTAAAGCATAGAATCAAATATAAAGTATAAGCTGGTTGGAAAACCTTTATTATAATATTTGCTAAAGAATCTACAAATTTATATATCTAGTTTCATGAATATCAACTACAGTATTATCAGCAAAGGTAAATTTGAAACTTTATTCTTGCCTTCCCTGTCTTCCTCAAACCACAACACTCTATATTTTCAAAGTGAAATGGTTTGATTTGAATTGCAAATCTTATCACATATATAGTTTTATTCTTTTCTATCTGGATGAGTGACAGTGGTATATAAGAGTTAACAAACCTTATCCAGTTTTAAATACATTTCTGGTATTGAAAGCTAACAGAGCTGAAAGTTGAATGGGAGAAAGCTCAGCTCCTGTATTCATTCTTTTATTTGTGTTCTGAAAGGGCCTTATGGAAGAAACCTGATAGAAATGTCATGGCATTACTAAATAGATCGAAGTCCAAGGTGGGAAAATAAAAGGTTGGCTTTGCTGCTTCTTTTGTCATTTTATAAGGAATGGATAGTGCTTTCAAAATGAGGGCCTGAGGCTATGCATGTCCTTTAATTTCTCAGACCCTGAGAAGAAGCGAATCCATCCCTCAATGGTCTACTGAAAGAAACCTTTAAAGAAACTCCATGTCCCAAGAACACACATCTCTTGTAAAGATGACAACAAAATGGGGGAAAATCTAAATGAAGGAGGCATATATCCTTGCACACTGGGATAGCCAACACCCACTTGAGAGCTGATCTGGGAGGATTATCAGCATGACTGCATAGGAATTTATTTTCTGTGATTTGTTGTGCTTCATTTCCCTGGAATATGGGGTTCATCTTTAAATTGTGTGTGAAGTAGAGTGATAATCTGGGCGTCACGGGAGCTTACAGCTAGCTACATCGTTAAAATATGATAGTCAAACAAGCAAAAATACTATACTCTGAGAAATTCCAAGAAAACTTAGCAATTTGTTTCTCATTTGAAACAAACCACAAAGTATTGTGGAAAAGTAGGGTCTTTGGAGTGATGCATTCTTGAGTTTATATACTCACTTTATTTCTTTCTGCCTTTAGGTAGATTAGTTAGCTTTTGAGCCTCTGTTTCTGCCCTTCTTAAATGAGGATGGTAATGTAAACTATATTAAGCTTTCTGAAGAATTAATTGAAATAACATAGGTAAAATCATCAGTATAAATTAAACTTACAGTAGAGATTAATTTCCTTTCCCCCACTGAAATTAATTTGGCTCTAACGTGGATGGTTGCATTTACTTCTCTTTAACCAATGACAATTATAGAAGTATTTCAAGAATGATATAGAATTTCTGCCATTTAGAAATTTAAAATGATTAATCATTTCTTTTTACAGAGTATAATTGTTAGTGATTAGGTAAAAATAAAGATCTGGAGGTCAACCTTAGGCAGAATAAATGCATGCTGCACCTCTTCTTTAATCAGTGAAGCTTTAAGGGGAAGAATATGCTTAATATATATTTGTCCTACAATGTAATAATATCTGAAAATACAGCAAATTTTTACCTACTAGTGTAGCCCTGCCATTTATAAGCAAACGATAAACTATTTTAGATTGAGAAAGCAGAACAGCTATAGCTTTAACCTGAAGTTAAGTAAGAAAATAAGGTAAATTATATACCTGTTAGCTCTATAGTTTAAAATGAGATAATATCTATAAACAAGTAACTATATGTCCCTATTTTCCTGGGACAGTCCTGAGTTACATTTGAAATGCCAACTGTATTATTAATAGGGCTTGCTCTACTTTTAAAGGAGCATTGTTAATATAATTATTAGGAAAAAAACACATTTTTTAATAAACTTATTTTGGGAAAATCTTTCTAATTATGACTCAAAACCCAGATGCCATAAGAGAAAATATTGGTAAACTCAATTACATTGAAAAAGAAAAGCTATCATATGGAAAAATACCATGAACAAAGTCAAAAGAAAACTGAAAAACAGGAAAAAATATTTGTAACACATATCACAGATGAAGGACTAATATATAACAGACTCTTAAAAACTGGAAAATAAAAAGGCCAAATCCTAAATTTATGAGAAGGACAAAGTAATGTTCAATAAAACTAGTCAGACTCATCAAGAAAAAAAGAGGACTCCAAAAAATAACATCAGACATGAAAAAGGAGTAGTTACACCTGACACCGCAGAAATACAAGGGATCAAAAGAGAGGACTACTACTATGCCAACAAATTGGAAAACAGAAGAAATGGATAAATTGCTAGAAAAATAAGACCTTCTAAGACTAAATCAAAAGAAATAGAAAATCTGAATAGACTGATTATAAGTAATGAAATTGAATTGGTAATTTAAAAACTTCCCAAAAAACAATCCAGAACCAGACAGCTTAATAGGTGAATTTTACAAAACATTTAAAGAAGAGTTGGTACCTATCCTTCTCAAATCATTTCAAAATATTGAGGAAGAAAGGGTACTTCCGAACTCATTTTACAAGGCCTTTACCCTAATACCAAAACCAGACAAAGACATCAAACAAAACAAAAAACAACAAAACAACAACAAAAAAAGGCCAACATCCCTGATGAACATAGATGCAAAAATCCTCAATAAAATATTATCAAATCAAATTCAGAAATGCAGTAAAAGAATCATACATCATAATCACATAGGATTTATTCCAGGGATGCAAGGATGGTTCGATATCCATAAATCAATCAATGTACATTAACAGTACACAGGATAAAAATAATACAATTATTTCAATAGATTAAGAAGGCATTTAACAAAATTGAACATGCATGTATGATAAAAACTCTCAACAAAGTGGATATAGAAGGAACATATCTCAACATAATAAAGGCCATATGTGACAAACCCACAGCTTGCATTATACTCAAAAGTAAAAAACTGAAAGCTTTTTTTTATAATTTTTTTATTGTTATGTTAATTACCATACATTACATCATTAGTTTTTGATGTAGTGTTCCATGATTCATTGTTTGTGCATAACACCCAGTACTCCACGCAGAACGTGCCCTCTTTAATACCCATCACCAGGCTAACCCATCCCCCCACCTCCTCCCCTCTAGAACCCTCAGTTTGTTTTTCAGAGTTCATCGTTTCTAATGGTTCGTCTCCCCCTCCGACTTACTCCCCTTCATTCTTCCCCTCCTGCTATCTTCTTCTTCTTTTTTTTTTCTTAACATATATTGCATTATTTGTTTCAGAAGTACAGATCTGTGATTCATCAGTCTTGTACAATTCACAGCGCTCACCATAGCACATACCCTACCCAATGTCTATGACCCAGCCACCCAATCCCTTCCACCCCCCACCACTCCAGCAACCCTCAGTTTGTTTCCTGAGATTAAGAATTCCTCAAATCAGTGAGGTCATATGATACATGTTTTTCTCTGATTGACTTATTTCACTCAGCATAACACCCTCCACTTCCATCCACGTCGTTGCAAATGGCAAGATCTCATTCCTTTTGATGGCTGCGTGATATTCCATTGTGTATATATACCACATCTTCTTTATCCATCCATCTGTCGATGGACATCTTGGCTCTTTCCATAGTTTGGCTATTGTGGACATTGATGCTATAAACATTGGGGTGCATGTACCCCTTGGGATTCCTACATTTGTATCTTTGTGGTAAATATCCAGTAGTGCAATTGCTGTATCGTATGGTAGCTCTATTTTCAACTAAAACTGAAAGCTTTTCCTCTAAGATTAGAACAAAACAAAGATGTGCATCCTTGCCACTTTTATTCAACATAGTATTGGAATTCCTAGCCACAGCAATTAGAAAAGAAAAAGAAATAAAAGGTATCCGAATCATAAAAAAAAGAAATAAAACTATCACTACTTACAGATGACATGAAAATATATATAAAATCGTAAGATCTCCACTGAAAACTATTAAAACTAATAAATAGGAGCAACTGGCTGGCTCAGTCGTTAAGCATATGCCTTCAGCTCAGGTCATGATCCCAGGGTCCATGAGTTTGAGGAATTTTACCATAACTGCAGTGGAAAAAATGAACAGAAGTGGGGTTAAGAATGGGTACAACAGGGGTGCCTGGGTAGCTCAGTCGTTAAGTATCTGCCTTCAGCTCAGGTCATGATCCCAGGGTCCTGGGATCCAGCCCTGCATCAGGCTCCCTGCTCCACGGGAAGCCTGCTTCTCCCTCTTCCACTCCCCATGCTTGTGTTCCCTCTCTTGCTGTGTATCTCTCTGTCAAATAAATAAATAAAACCTTAAAAAAAAACTAATAAATAAACTCAGTAAAGTTGCAGGATACAAAATTAACATACAGAAACTGGTTGCATTTCTATACACTAATAAAGAGCTATCAGAAAGAGAAATCAAGGAAACAATCCTATTTACAGTAGCATCAAAAGAATAAAATAGTTAGGACTATAATAAAAGAGATGAAAGACCCATACACTAAAAACTATAAGACATTAATGAAAGAAATTGAAGAAAACACGAAAACTGTAAAGCTATACCATGCTCATGGACTGGAAGAATTGAAATCATTAAAATGTTCATACTCACCAAAGTAATCTACAGATCAAATCCACCTTCCATCAAAATACCAATGGCATTTTCCACAGAATTACAACAAAGAATCATAAAATTTGTACAGAACCACATACACACACACACACACACACACACACACACACACACACACAAACCTAAATAGCTAAAGCAATCTTGAGGAAGAACAAAGTTGGAACTATTGTCTCCCTAACTTCAAACTATACTATAAAGCCATAATAACCAGAACAGTATGTTATAAGCCTGAAAACGGACACATAGAGAACAGAGAGCCCAGAAATAAACCCAAATGTATATGGTCAATTACTCTATGACAAAGGAGATAAGAATATACAATAGGGAAAAGACAGTCTCTTCAATAAATGGTGCTGGAAAAACTGGACAGCTGCATGTAAAAGAATGAAACTAGGCCACTATCTTACACCATATACAAAAATAAATTCAAAATGTATTAAAGAGTTGAATGTAAGACCTAAAGCCATAAAACTCCCAGAAGAAAAGATAGGCAGTAAATTCTTTGATGTCAGTCTTAACAATATTTTTTTCAGCCAGTCTCCTCAGGCAACAGCAACAAAAGCTAAAATAAATAAAAGGGATTATATCAAACTAAATAACTTCTGCACATGGAGGAAATCATCAATGAAACAAAAAGATAACCTACTGAATGGGAGAAGATATTTGCAAATCATGCATCTGATAAGTTTAAAATCTAAAATACATAAAAATCTTACACAGATTAATATAAAAAACAGTTAAAAAATTTGCAGAGGACTTAGACACTTTTCCAAAGAAGACCTACGGATGGCCAACAGACACATGAAAAGATGTTCAACATCACTAATCACCAGGGAAATGCAAATCAAAAACACAACCTCACCCCTGTAAGAATGGTTATTATCAAAAACAAGAAATATTCGGCTCAGGTCATGATCCCAGAGTCCTGGGATCAAGTCCCACATCGGGCTTCCTGCTCCGCGGAGAGCCTGCTTCTCCCTCTCCCACTCCCCCTGCTTGTGTTCCTGCTCTATCTCTCTCTGTCAAATAAATAAATAAAATCTTTAAAAAAAAAAAAAAACAAGAAAAACTAGTGTTGGTGAGAATGTGGAGAAGGGGACCCTCAAACATTGTTGGTGGGAATGTAAATTGGTGCAGCCACTTGGGAAAACAGTATGGAGGGTCCTCAAAAAATTAAAAATAAAATGACCATACAATCCAGCAATTCCACTACAGATATTTATCCAAAGAAAATGAAACACCAATTCAAAGAGATATATGCATCCCTATGTTTACTGCAGAATTGTTTACAATAGCCAAGATATGAAAGCATCACCTATGTATCCATGGATAGATGAATGGATAAAGAAGATGTGATATTACTCAGTCATAAAAGAGAAAGAAATCTTGCTATTTATGAGAGCATGAAGAGATAGGGATGGACTTAGAGGGCATTATGCTAAGTGAAATAAGTCAGAGGAGGACAAATATTGTTTTATTTCACTTATATGTGGAATCTAAAACCAAACCAAACCAAAACAGAAACAGACTCATAGATAACAGGAAACAAACTCTTGGTCAGGGAGCAGGTAAAATAGGTGAAGAGAACTAAAAAGTACAAATTTCCAGATATAAAATACACAGGTCATGAGGACCTAATGTGCAACATAGGGAATACAGTAATTATACTGTAATAACTTTGGTGACAGGGGTAACTAGACTTACCATGGGGATCCTTTTGGAATGTACAAAAATATCAAATCACTATGATGTACACCTGAAATGAATATGATATTATATGTCAATTATACTTCAATAAAAAAGGGCAAATTAATGATCAGGTTATGGAAAAAAATGATATGTAAAACACCCTTAAACATGTTAAAATACACTCATTTTCATGCTTATTAAGAGAAATGCAAGTTAAAACTACCACAGGATACCATTTTTCACCTATGAAGTGCATAAAAATTCAAAAGCCTGTTGCCACACTCTGCTGGCAAAACTGTGGGGAGAGAGACCTTCTCATACATTGCTAGTGAGAGGGCCAAGTGGCACAATCCCACTTCTAGCGTTTAACTGAAGATATGACAACAGATATAAAATATCACCTAATAAACTTATTCACTGAGTTATTATTCATGTAACAAAATATTGAAAACAACCTAACATAATGTATTTCTATGGAAGCATAAACAAACGTGTGGAGTCTCTATAAACCACTATGGAATGGTTTCTGCGACATACTAGGTGAAAAATATAAAGTGTAAATAATGTTTCATGCTTCGCTGTTTTGTAAGAAAGAAAAAGAGATCAGAAGGCAATGTATGCACTTGCTATTTTTGTGGAAAGAAGACTATGAAAACTAAATTAGGATAATAAAAAAATCATTACTCAGAGAGAATGGGAAGTAATGTTATTAATGGGATAGTGCTGGGAGTGAGAATTCACTGAGTTTAACTTTTTATATGGTTTGACTTTTGAACCATATTAGTATTTCACATATTCAAAAAGAAAATTATAAGGGATAAAATAGTCACTCCAGTTGCATCTAAACAAAAACAAATAAACCAATCTTCACTTCAAATTAATAACATACATAAGAAATAGAATAAACTCAAGTAACTCTTGGACACAGTCCTCTGACAGAACACACTTAGTGGTAGATAGTCTAAGGATAAAAATAAGCACAAAGGAATTACACATGACCCTTGAATAACATGAGGGGTTGGGACACTGGTCCTCTGCACAGTCAAAAATCATGTAACTATAACTACTGACTCCCCCAAATACTTAACTACTAATGGCCTACTGTTGACTGGAAATCTTACCAATAACATCAACAGTCAATCAACATATACTTTGTAGGTTACATGTATTATACACTGTACTCTGGCAATAAAGTAAACTAGAGGAAAGAAAATATTATTAGGAAAATCATTAGGAAGAGAAAATACATTTATAGTACTATAACTATATAGAAAAAAATCCTGTGTATGAGTGGATCCACACACTTCAAACTGTGTTGTTCAAGGGTCAACTGCATTTAGTTGGTTTATTGTGGTGGTATGGATGTAGTTAAATCTAAAACGTCCTTGTGTGTGATGCAGAATAGAGCACATATGTAAACATATTGATATTCTCAGGAACCAGAAGACTCAGTGTGGAAGAAAGGAGATACAGACAACCAATGTGAAAGTGAGGAAGAAAATGTATGTTGTGTGTCCTAGCTCTTCACAAAGAGCTGGAAGATCCTGGAAGAGCCTAGAAGCAATGACACAACATTAACAATATGGACCTCTTGAACGGAGATCTTGATTTTTAAGTACCATTTCCCACTAAAGGGAACTAGGATTCTTTGAATAAAGAGTTTTAAGTAAGACTGTAAGTAAGTCTTAATAATTAATAATCTATCAGCTTGAGTTTGTACTTAGGTACACAGTTTCAGATGTGTGACTTTGAGTTCATTGTATATATATATACATATATATATAAATTTCCTCCATCATCACAATAAGAATCATTGTAAGAGCTAATACTTAAATAGCCTTTACTATCTGCCAGACACTAGGATCATTTCTGTTGTATGGGTTTCTTGTGAGGAAGGTGGTAACATGAAATGCCGAAACTATACATTAAAAATGATATACTTTATTTATAAATTTAAGTATATTATGGACATAATTTAAGGGAAAACATATAAAAATCATGACAAATAATATATTTATTTCCTTACTCTTCAAAGAGATTTTGCAAATTAAGAAAATACTATTAATGCCACAGAAGGAAAATAGCAAAGGAGATGAAAGGAACTTTACATAAAATAAATAAAAATGACTGAAATAAGTTGGGGGAAAGTTTAAACTTACTAAAAAATCAAAGGAATACAATTAAAAATGAGTTATAATGTATCATTTCCACCTTAACAAATACTAAAACAAAATAATAAAAATTAAAAGCTAGTCAATGTTAATGAAGGTTCATGCTAACAGGACGTTAAATATTAGGCAGAACTCTAAATCGGTAAAAATTCCCAAGCAATTCATATAGGGACCTCAAAAATGTGTATAACTTTGATTCAGTAATTCCATTTCTTAGAATTTATCCTAAGTAAATTATCACGGTTTGTAGAAAGACACAGTTACAGTGATGTTTTCCCCAGATTGTTTATATTACCAAAAACTTGTAAGCAGTCCAATGTTCCACCATGAAGGCAAAGTCATTACTAAACATCCATGTAGTGAAACACCATGAAACCATTACCAACTACATTAAAGGAAATTACATTCATTGTACATTTTTGTATTTTAAAATATTATATTAAGTTTTTAAAATATAATCCAATTTTTAAAATATGTGCTTTACAATAATACAAAAACACTCGAAATCTGTACATCACAAAATCAAAAGTACTTATCTCTAGATCTTAGTTTTAGGATGACTTTTATTTTCTATTTAGGTATGTGCATTTTTAAGCTTTTTGTGGTATTCTTTTGTTATTGTAATGGATGTATATAACTTATGACAGGAAGAAAAGAAGACACAAAAATAGATTCAAATTACTACATATGATTTTGGAAACAAGATCAAGTGTTCAGAAAAGAAAACCTGAGATTCTAACATTTCCTCTTCTTAATCCTTATAAAATTAACTTAATCAACTTTAAATTGTATTAGGACATCCTTTCAGAGAGCTGCCTTAATGGAAGAAAAGTAGCCGAGTAATTTGAAACCGATTTTCAGGTATTCTAAGGAGAACTCTATTTGAGTGTTTTGAGTCACATAAAACTGTTCTTGAAGATTAAAGAAAGAAGTTTGTTGTTGCTGTTTTCTAAGTCCTACAATCATAACAGGCCACTAGGCTTGTATCATTAGAACTGAACTTTAATACGAAAATTTTATGAATAAGCAAATGATGAGTTTTAAAATGAGAGACAAATGAGCATAGAAAGTCAGACCACATTACTAGTTTTCTGAAAAATTACTCTAGTGACTGAATTTAGCTCAGTATAATGAAAGTTTATAACTCAGAATAAGAACTTATTTATTTATTTTTACCTAAATGAATTTGTATTGCTTAATTATGGAACCTATCAAAAGGATTGAAGAACTGGAAAAATAAATATAAACAAACGTATGATAAATAGCAGTGTAACAGGCTTGGCTAGGGGAGATTGTAGAGAGAGCCAAAAGGCTTATGGGAGATCTGGTCTTACTTAGCCTCTTCAGTAATTATATGAATCCAATAATAAATAGAGTATATCTGAAAGTTTCTAAAAATATACAAGTATTTTAAAATATATTTATACATAAAAATATATAATATTTATGTATATTTATATGCACATCTATATAAGGGTGTGTGTGTGTGTGTGTGTGTGTGTGCTGAGATATTAAGGAGAGATTTAAAAGTTTCAATGAAACAAAGTAGTTTTAAAGTAGAAGACTAAAGTTTGAATAAAAATGCCACATTGCTGGTGGGGAAGCTTTAAAATGTAATCATCCTAAAAAATGATAGCTTATTATAATTTGCAGTTTGCTTTTTTAAAGATTTTATTTATTTATTTGAGAGGGTGAGAGAGAGCATGAGAGTGGGGTGAGGGGCAGAGGGATGAGCAGACTCCCTGCTGAGCAGGGAGCCCGATGTGGGACTAAACCCCAGGACTCCAGGATCATGACCTGAGCCGAAGGTAGATGCTTAACCGACTGAGCCACCCAGGTGCCTCCACTGAGAAAATACCAAAGTTCATGGCCATTAATTCCAAATCCTTAATCTGATTCCTCCATTGAAAAATAGATTAAGGAATTCCAAGCAGGATTTTTAATATATACCAGAATATTAATTCTGAGAGCAGGGTTTTGGTTTTGCTCACTGTGGTATGCCAGTTAAATTTGACATTCTATTTCACATATTATTTTACAGCATTAATTTTCTTCCAGATTGTTGTGGTACCCTCTGTTCCTATTACCCTACAACTCATATTTCTTTGTTATTTTTGTTACAAAGCAAAACAGAGTCAAATATAAAAGAAGTAATTTAAATTTCAATGTTTTAATACCCTTTAGTCTTAAAAAACTCCTAAACTTATGTTTAATTACAAGGCCATCTAATATTTTCATGAAGGACTTAATAATTTTTTAAAGATTTTTTTGGGGGGTGGGGCAGAGGGAGAGGGATAGAGAGAACCCAAGCAGACTCCCCCATGAGCATGCAGCCTGACTCGAGGCTGATCCCATGACCCTGAGATCATGACCTGAGCCAAAACCAAGGTCGGATGCTCAACCAACTGAGCTACCCAGGCACCCCTTATGGAGGATTTAATAATTTTAATAATGCCTACAGGTTTCAAAATACCTGAATGATCAAAATAATGAGTAGCAGTATTTTGGGCAAGTTCAACATATGACTACTGATGTACCAAACTATACCCAAATAGTGATATTTTTTGACTAAAGAAATTACAGCTAGGGTGGACTTTTACATTATCTTAGGAAAAACAAAAATGCTACAACCTAGAAAGCATCTCTCAGTCTGTGAGAAAATGATGAACTTCATCATCAAGAGTTATGATGTCACAAGAATGCGAATCATAGCATCCATATGTGGAAATACTTCTAGTTCTGGGCACTCCACTCACTCCTGGTACCATCCCTAATCCTCCCAACAGTGCTGAAGACTGGGTACAATTAATCCCATTTTTTAAAGATGTTATTTGTTTAAGTAATTTGCACCCAACATGGGGCTCGAACTCACAATCCCAAGATCAAGAGTCACGTGCTCCACTGACTGAGCCAGCCAGGTGCCCCCAATTAATTCTATTTTGAATATGAGTAACCAAGTAAAGATTATGTAATTCACTCAAGTATGAAGTGGTAACAGGAATCAAATTTGGACATGTTTAATTCCAAATCCCGTATCTTTCTCACTCTTTATCTCTCTAGTGAAATAAAGAACATTAGATGAACACTATCTATAGTGGTACTTATGAGTTTCTGCAAAATGTATGATAATAAAAATAGTAACTAAAAATAAATTAAGGGAAGCTTATAATTTCAGTCACATGAAGTTCTGCTGTATGCATTTTGATTCAGTTTAGGATAGTGTTCAGTAATATTCTAGAAAGATAAACTAGACATCCAGTATCTTGTAGAGAGATCACATATTTTGATTTAGGAACTTCCTGACTAGAGAAAAATGATTAATCATTTTCAGCTTATTCACATAATCTTTATTACTTTTAGTAATTAAATGAAAATTCCTTATAAAAAAACAGTCTTTGTCTAAATAACTCTTTAAGTTTCTCCACATAGGCTTATAGTCTCTAATCTCAACTCCATAATAGTTTATACAGCCCCACTGATCAATAATTAGAATTAATAGGGAGTAAAATTATCTTTTTTTTAGAGAGAGGGAGAGCCAGTGGCTAGCAGGGGTGGGAGGGTGAGGGGAGGGGCAGAGGGGGAGGGAGAGAAAGAATCTTAAAGGCTCTACACTAGGTGTGGAGCCAGACTTGGGGCTCAGTCTCACAACCCTGAGATAATGACCTGAGCTGAAATCAAGAGTCCAACACTTAACCAACTAAGTGACTCAACCACCCTGGTAGTATCTTTAAAACATCTCTACACTATTTATTTTATGTAAAGGACTTCTTCCACAATAAATAAAAATATTGTTTTATGACATTCATGATTAGTTTCTCTAAATATCGAATTCTAGTTTTTCAAAGCTGTCAAAATGAAGATGTTAATTGTATCCTTTAACATAGTGAAAATTTATGAAATATTTTGTAATATTGTTCTTTCAAAATCCATTAAGCTTCTAGTATCTTATACTTTTCCATAATCTGGGCCTGAATTTATTATAATAGAAATATAATTTATTATTAATTAGATCAGAAAAACAAACCAAGTCATCTGGTCTGAGTTTTTCTCTTTAATCTAAATTCTTGTGTCCATTTCAGTAAAATGTTTCTAAATAAAAACTCCAAAGTCTGTCACACTATCCTGTGTAGACACACACACACACATACACACACACAGAGGGAGCATAATAATTCTTTAAAGAACTAGCTGTTGGTGGAAAGTTTTATTTTAGGTTTTTGATGTATTGTCACCGTTTGGCTCTAATTACAAACTCATAATTTAGATTTTGAATTAACCTTAAATATTGAACACACACCATGATTAGTTGGTTTACAATTTCTCAGGCTTAGGAAATTTTGAGTAAAGTCCCGTTCACAACATAAAGGAACAACATCCAAGTGATGCTTCTGATACACCATAGAAAGAATAGTCTTGTGGTTCTCTATAAACATAGGTGTAGTGCACTGAGGAAGAAGATGCTCCAGAATGTTCTATCAACTTTTGATTAGCCTACAGTAATCAGATGTTGCCTAGATAAAATCTCCAACTTCCTTTACACACTTCCCTGGTGAATAACAGAGCAGTTATAACTAGACAGGCATGACATGTCACATCTTAAATATATAATTTTTCCTCCATTAATTGTTGAGTAACTCCATTACCTCCAGAGTAAATATAAACATTTTCATCATTCCTAATGCAATGAAAAATGCAACCCCAAGAACTGATTGAACTTTATAGTGTACTTTACCTTGATTTTATTCTTAATATTAATAAATTCCATAAAGAAAAAAATCAGCATCCTTGTAAGCTGTTCCTGATTATTATATGGTCATATTTTATATTTCTGATTCTTCTATTTTGTTCCTATATTTGAAAATTTATAACACAGGTCTACATTTCTCTGCTTTCTAACGTCTTAAATGATAAGATTGGCTTGCTTTGTGCATAACATGTCTCACTTTAAAATGATGATGTGCTCAACCAACTGCTCCAACGAAATGATCTTATAATACGGGAAGACTACGTGTGATATTTTAAAAACAATGTTTGTTTCTTCTAACATAAAATATAATGATATTTTGATCCATTCCAACATTTCCCTTTCCATTTTACTTGTTTTAATAATCCTGTCCAGTGAGTGAGAATAAGAATAGCCTCTTAGAAACATAGATCTGTCATATGGGACAGGAAATAACCCTGGAAGAGATTTTCCCAAGAGACACCAAAAAGCTTCCAATAGTTTAGAGTAAGATAGATCTAGTAGAAAGTATTTATAGCACAGAATCTATTGCTTCCTAGCTTGTGACACACTGGGAAAATTAGTTAATCTCTTGGTGCCTTAGGTTCTTTATGAACAAAATAGGAATGCCAACTCTATCAGGTTCGTATTGCTGTGGAGCAAATTACCACAAACTTAACAGCTTAAAACAATACCCATTTTAGTACATTATCTGGGACATATTAGGTGATGAATAAATCTAGATATTATTCCCATTATTATTAAAAGTTTACATGGATTTAGGTACTGAAGAAAGAAATAAAAATAGAATTAATCAGTCACAGTGATTAAGCATGATTCATGTAATCAAAGATGTGGTGTGGTATTTATTTTCTAAAACAGGGGTTTGGAAACTTTTTCTCTAAAGCACCAGATAGTATAGTAAATATTTTAAGCTTTGTAGGCCATCTGGTCTTTATTGCAACTCCTTAACTCTGCTACAGTGGAAGCATGAAAGCAGCCTTAGTAAATACGTAAATGAATACGGGTGGCTGTGTTCCAACAAAACTTTATTTACAAAAACATGCAGCAGACCAGGTTTGGCTCTAGGACATAACTTGGCCCATCCCTCTTCTAAAATAGGAGCTAATAGGGGAACATCTCCACTAGTTCTTGATTTTATCTGTACTAATTGATTTATCTTTTTTCTCTTTTTTTGGAAAGACTATCCAGTTGATACATCTTCACCATATATCAACAGTGCAGGCTTTGTAATTCATGTTTCTATCATAATTAGTCTGGGGAAGAGGGGAGAATTGTTTGGGTAGGAAAAAAAAGAACATGGAAAGCTTAGAGATGGTTTTGCTCCTTTTTCTGGCCAGAAATAAATACTAAATTTCAACGAGGTATTTTTTTTCCCACCTAGAAGCTGTAGATAAAAAGTTGCCTTTTATATTTCTTCCTGAGGTGTTGTGACAATGATTCATTGTGACTATTTGACATCTATTGAAGAACAAAATTACACACACAAAAACAGACCCAAAGACATGCTTTCATTCGAAGTTAGAATCCTCTGTGGTTCCCAGGCTGCTTCTCCTTGAATACTCTTGTTGGTTATAAACCCTAAATGGATGATATTCAAAATCAAAATTAATAATCTAGCATAGGATCACTTCACTTATATTATTATCAGTTTATATTAATTTATTGACATATGGTATGTCTTGGTTTTATATCTTTGACTAAGGCTATTTGATTTTTTTTTCCTATTCCTTTCTTAGTATTTAGCAAAATCCTAGGCAGAGTGGAGATAATGAAAACTGAAGAGATCATTAAACTTAATTTTGTCAGATGTTTGCAACAGTTAAGTAAGTCTGCATTTAGAACACAGAAAAACTGGAGCTAAATTCCATCATGTTTAAAAATCACTATATATATAGTATATTGGTTTGTTCTGAAGGAATGTATAACTTTTAGTTGACAGGGTATTAAAATTAGTATTCTCTTATGATTCCTTATGTGTTTAGTTAATTGTAGAAAAAAAGGAACTTCTTTCAGAAATTCTTTTTTTTCCAATACATATGTTGACTGATACAAACTTGTTAACATGTATTTGCAAACATTTTAATCATAGACACAGCAGACTTCTCTTTATGTCTTTTATTTATTCTAAAGCTGTTACTCTTACAATAGTTGGCATAACTAAAATGCTTTTCTGTTAACCATATATAAAACAGTAGTGCCCTAAGCATCACAGGTTCTCGAAATGGGAAACAGTCCTTTGGTACAAGCACTGAAAAGTCTAGAAAATGATAGCGAGGAATGAAAAATAACCCTAGGAAGTGAGACTTGGAAGGCAAAGATCAAAGGTCTATTTTCATTTATTTTTCTAACAAACACAAAGCAAGGATACACTGACAATGCCATTATATGGGATCAGGCATAGAGAAAACAAAGGGAAGATCCAGAACTGTTAACAAAACAGCCACATGCATTATTTTTAGGCATGATTCCTTTACTTTTTGCTTGTTTTTTTTTCACCACTGACACTCAAATAAAATGCATCACATTCAATCCCTCTAACCCTTCAGCTACATATCCAAATACTTTAGACATACTTTGAAAAATGATACGAAGTGTCCTATGCAACCAACCACTTGAAAGACATTATTTCAAAATGTTTTCTTTTGTTCTAAGCTAAAAATAATAAAATAATGGGCTGAGCACAGTTTCAAATTGAACTGAACCATAGGGAGACTGTTTCAAATTAAACACGAACAGCTCCAAATGCAGCCAGCATGAAGAGATAAGAGTTCATGCACCTCTGTGAGAGTGTTCACACACAACAAATCCCTTCTTGTTTACATGCCTATTAAGAGTTCCCAGCAGCTGAAATTATTTCACTCAATTTGATTCCATCCTCATTCTCCATGGCTCATTTACCAATTCCTATCCAGGGCTATTCATGTTCCTTGGGAGAAAGTGAAGGTGAATATTGTATTTACAAAGGCCAGACAAAAAAAGGATTTCAACAATCACTGCTACAATTCAGATCCCACAGTTCCCCTTAAAACTATCTTCTCTATCTGGAGCTAAGCATCTGAGTTCCTTATTTCAGGCTCCCAATGGCCAATGTCAAAATAGGTCGAGGATAAAGTTTCCAGCAGGGCACAGAGGCCAGATTCCCAGGTCTGAGGTTCTATTATCAGAAGGGAGGCCTCTGAGGAATCGTCAGTACTTTCAGTTATACAACAAGAATATTTAGCATATTTCATATTGCTTTCAACTTTTAAAACCTAGTTCCTGCTTGCAGAATTTATTGGCTTTAATCGATGAAGAAACTGCTTTATGACTAAAGCCTAAGTATCCTTATCTAATAAGTAAGTGTAGTTCATCAATAGCTGCTTTTGGCAAAATAACATATGGTGTTAAAAGTCAAGTTAGTGTGTAAACTTTGGGGTGAGTAGGGAAAACCAGGGAGACTTCTGAGCATTTGGTAATATTTTCTTTCTTGAACAGAGTGCTGACATCACAAGAATACTCTAAGAAAATTTAGCATTCTGGACACCTGGATTTGTGCATTTTCTTGATATTTTACCTTGATACACAGTTTACTTAAAAAAAATGGCTCCTTTTGACTTATGTCAGAACAGATTATATGATGTGCTGAAGAACAAAATGCATGTTGTATGTCATATAACTTGCAGTCCCCAGCTAAGTTGCTATGGTGATAGCAGGCACGTCTGTCTGTCTCTTCAAGAAAGTCCTTCTAATGTTTTACTGTGACCTTAATTGGGAAGTAGGCTTTTGGATTAAGACAGATTGTTTGACTGAAGAATTATTCTTTTATTCTTGTTTTTAAAAATGAGATATAGGATGTTACAAATGAATCAAGATGGGGTGCCTGGGTGGCTCAGTTGGTTAAGCAACTGCCTTCGGCTCAGGTCATGATCCTGGAGTCCCGGGATCGAGTCCCACATCGGGCTCCCTGCTTGGTGGGGAGTCGGCTTCTCCCTCTGACCCTCTTCCCTCTTGTGGTCTCTATCTCTTATTGTCTCTCTCTTGAATAAATAAATAAAATCTTTAAAAAAAAACAAGTGAATCAAGATGGTTTATATATGGCATATATGTTATATATATTATATATTTTAAAGATTTTATATTATATATAACATGTTTATGCCTAACATATGAACATATGTATACAATGTTACATATATAGTGTCACACACACCCATAAATATATAAATATATATATATATATGGAAATAAGTTCCTGTAACTCTGGTAAAATCTTTACAGGTAGAAATGTAGTTACATATTCTTGTCTGCTATACTTATTGACATCACTACTGAGAAGAAACTATAAGCTGAAAATGACAAAAGTTCACTATTCTGATCTTCCACATAAGTTGGCCTGGAGTTGAGCAAACCAGATAAAATATTGCCAAAATTATTCTCCTTGCCATTACCAGTACCAGAAAGTTTGGTCTTACATAGAAAAGAGAGATGAACAGAAAATCAACCTTATTCATGCATGAATTAAGTCTTGTTAAGTATAACATTCAAATTTTCTCCATGTACTTTTATATTTGATATGTTGAACACTGTCAAATGATCAAGGTATGTAAAAATTTTGAGCATTTGTTTAATATTAGTTTCCTTTTGATTTCTAACAATTTTACATATGTATTTTTGAGGCAGCATAGCACGTTATAAATGTTTATAAAGGACATATCTACATTAGGGATTATAAATTTAACAAAATAAAATTACCCATCTGTCTCAATTAAAGCTAATTGCCTTCAATTTTGCTTAACTCTCACTCATTCAAGATTAGTTAGAAATTGAGGTATTAAATAGAACAGAAGCAGACGTTAAGACTGAAGTCATTACTAACTGGGACAGTAATGAGAGACAGTTGATGTACACAAGCCCCTTGAAAAGGACTTCCCTATAAATTTCAAGGAAATATGCCAAAATATACAATTTTCCCCCAGCAAAATATAGAAATATACTTATTTTCAAAGAATGTTTAACTCCTAGATAACAAAAAGTAGTCATATCATGAATCCTTTGTATCCCTATGTTCTATTTAATTTCTCTAACATTTAAAATTTCTTTTAAAGATGGCATAAAATTGTTCAGATCCTATAACTCATTCTTTTCTGAAATATAATAGAAGACAATTTGTAAAACATGCCTTGCAAAATTTAAAATTGCTTGAATTTAAAATTTTAAAAATGCTTTCTTCATTCCTTAATTTATATCATCCAATGTGGAATACCCAAAATCACTGTGACAAAAATAATAAATGAAAATGTACTTGCTAATTTTTGATTGCTTGAATTTAAAATTTTAAAAATGCTTTCTTCATTCCTTAATTTATATCATCCAATGTGGAATACCCAAAATCACTGTGACAAAAATAATAAATGAAAATGTACTTGCTAATTGAATATACTTTTGTATTTAACATGAGAATGAATATAATGAAACAATCATGAAAGGAAATGTGAATGAAAAGTAAAATTATAACTTTAAAATTTCATATATTTAACTTGGACAAAAAAGCAATTCATATACTCTAACTTTTAACAAAGAGTGCTATTGTACTAAATAAATATTCTACAATAGAATTTTTCTTCCAAAATTCTCATTTCTATGGAAGGTTAATTTGGTATTTTCATGATGGTATGGCTATGCATCCAATAAAGTCTCCAAAATGTGCTGAGAAAACTTGTAGGCTACCCAAAAATTAAAAAAAAAGAAAAAGTCCCAGCGTGACCATCTTATGAATGGAAGAGCATCTCTATGTCTTGCTTCTGTTAGGTAAAATAATGCATGCAGCAATGGGAGTCAGGGGTAACAAATATTTAGTACCACTGAATTCATGAAACTCAACAAATGATGTCTTTTAAATCAATCGGAAAAGATAGTATGAATTTAATCATAATTTAAAGAAAACATTGAAGAAATTTAAGTATAAAAATACCCAACATTTATTGAGTGTTCACAAATTGTTAGGTACCTTGTTGGTCATTTTGCATAGATCAAAATTTCTCCTCATAATGAACTATGAGTTTGACACTATGATTTTTCCCCATATTCCATGTAAGAAAGCTGAGAATTATAAAGGTTAGGAATTTTACCCATGTTTCCAGAGCTAGTAATTTTTAGTGTCTGGATTTGAACGCAGGCAGTCTAACCTTACAACTTTTACTTTCAACTCTATTTCAAGATGTATGTAGACTTATGACAAGATCAAATACTCCTCAAAGTATGACTCTATGCACACACTTAGCAATAGAAAGGCTCTAGAACAATTTTGTCTGATTTTATGATTTGGGTCCAATAAATACTTAATCATTAAGGAATCTGGAGATACAAAATTCAGCACCTGTCTTGTGTAAACTTTGTAAATTAATGCAACAAAATATTTGTCAGTTTTATTTTTTAAAATAATGTACTGAAAAAGAAAATAAATAATTGAAAGTACATAATTTCTAGCTTTTAATTCTGTAGAAGGAAAATAAAGACAAACAAGCAAAGGGAAAAAATAAGAGAGAGAGAGAGAGACAGACAAGTCAACAGACTCTTAACTATAGAGAACAAACCGATGGTTACCAGGAGGAAGGGGAGGGGAGGATGGATGAAACAGGTGATGGGGATTGAGGAGTACACTTGTCAAGATGAGCACCGGGTGTTGCATGGAAGTGTTGAATCACTATATTGTACACTTGAAACTGATCACTGTATGTTAACTGGAATTAAAATCAAATTTAAAAAAACATTGAAAAAATAAATAAAAACTTATTTTTAATATGGAAAAAAGACATAATAAAGAATGAAGGTATTTTAAAAACCCAAGTTATCCTCCAATTCCATGAAAGCTGAATTAAGAAGAACAACAATACATGGAAGAAATTGTTTCTTAGAAAAAAGAAATCAGTTGAAAAGAACTATTTATAAATGTTGCCAAATACCACCTAATATTTCAGTCAGTGAAAAAAATCAATGAATTGCAGAGAAAAACAATCAACAAAACTCTGCATAATCTTTCAAGCTATTTATTATTATTAAAAATAATATAATTGAATATAAAATAATGGAATATAATGAATAATAAAAAATTTCATAAATCTTTCAATGATATCTTCTGATGTCTCATACATGCACCTTAAATGGAAACAAAACCAGAAAAAGAAAAATTGAAAGTAAAAATGACAAAAATGATTTGAGACTTCAACCTATTAAGCAGCATTATATTCCTATTTACCTTAGATGGTAAAATTCATGTATTTTTCTGCACTTATTTTTCTGTTCTGAAAAAACCTTTCTCAAATAAACCTGACTTACATGGCAGTCTATTTCCATAAGCTGAAGACTTTAGAATTCTCTTTCAAACTGTAATGAACCAACTAAATGGTGGCAGAACAATGCTAATGATATAGGTGCAGGTGAGTTGAATTTGATAAAGAATTAAGCATTCACACAATGATTTTTGTTCCTGTTAAAGACTCCCTGACAGTTTTCAAATTAAAACACTGAAAGGGCAAAGCATGCTTTATGTCAAATCTAAGTATAGAAGCCAGACTCCAGCTCATCAGTAACACTTTCCAGATTATCTAATTGGTATTTTGTTTCAGGGAGGAAAAATTGTGCTGTGTACATTTTTCCCTTAGTATTAGCAGTACAATGGCTGAGGTATCAAATAGGGATTTTTTGGTCACATACTGGACACAGATGTGCCTGATTTAGTTTAATTAAAAAAATAATGACTTACAAATGTAAACATCTTAGGAAAGAAGACTCCTTAACGAGGCCTCATTAACAGATAATCCTAAAAACTTGGTTAATGTTTTACACATTTTACCCTGGCTTTTCATGATATAAATAGCACAGTTAAGAACTTTTTCAAATAATCAGCATGTTTCTTACCTATTTGCAAATTCATAAACTGATGAAAGTAAAATAAATATGGCTTGCTGCCTCTTTCAGTATTTCTAAATATAGAAGATGGTTTGAATTTATTCCCTAGTAAAATAAAGAATAACCATATGTACTGACAGTTTTTCAGGTTGTTTAGGTACTTTAATAAATTACATGAATTTAATTTGGCACAATGGATTTTTTGATGAAATAATGAGCTCCTGAGAATTAGAGGCTAAAAAATATTAATTTTTAGCAAAAAAAATGCAACAACATAAGATAAATGATGTAGAGATTTTTATATTTATCCAAATTAGCATGCCATGTTTAAACCCAAACCAAAACCTGTAAAATTAATGAGAATCACAGAAAGTATTGAAATGTTTCAGAAAATAAATCACTTTTCCTTCAGGAAAAGTTTGCTTATCTTATTACACTAAATATGAAAGAAGAGTAACACTCTGATGGTAGTTCTCCCTCTGTAAAACTCAAATGCTGCTGACTAGATTATACTCAGGCTGTTGATTAAGAATTGGTAATTATCTAGTAAACTCAAACTGATAAATTAGAATCTCTGTTTTATATACATTTTTACATTAAATGTTCTAAGTTGCAGAGGCTGTGACTAAAAGCGAAACTGTTCATTTACATTTGCCTTTTGTGCACATGATTAAGTCTTAGCCCGCTACTCAAAGAGGACATAAAATGGGAATATACAAGTGGGGTACACTTGGTAAAAAGTGAGCTCTTTCAGTGCACTGTTCCTTAAAAAGTGGTACCAATCTAGTTTGCTCATTTAGGCATATATATATATATACATATATATATGTTCGTAGCAACATCAAAATTATCCCAGACTGCATTTGTCTTTGTATCCCACAAACAGAACAGAATGCTAAGGACCTATTTCTCAAGGAACATATATTTTCCATTCACCCATATGAAAGATGCTCATTTAACTCAACATTTATAAAGATCATAAAATGGATTATTTTGAATACTCAGCCTCCATAATGTGAATTATGTGTGATTTTCTAGACTATTACCAAACACAACAAACTGCAGATTGTATGCAAGAGTCCATAATGTAGATACAATATCAACTTCTAATTCAAGAAAAAAAAACTGGTGTGGCTGAGGGAAATGTTTCTCTTCTGACCTAGACTTCCTTCTTTCATTGTCTTCACTTGTTCTCTCTTGTCTACGCTGTTCCATTTTCTACTCTATTCGCAGACTGTATTAGTTTGTTAGGGCTGCCAAAACAAAGTACTACAGACTGGACGGCTTATACAAAAGAAGCTAATTGTCTCACAGTTCTAGAGGTTAGAAGCCCCAAATCACTCACTCTATGAGTATCTCTCTGACAGAATTCCTCCTTTTATTTTTTTTAAAGATTTTATTTATTTATTTATTTATTTATTTATTTGATAGGGAGAGAGATAGAGCAGGAACACAAGCAGGGGGAGTGGAGGAGGGAGAAGCAGCCTTCCCTCTGAGCCCAGAGTCCGATGCGGGGCTCTACCCCTGGGTGAGCCAAAGGCGGATGCTTAACAACAGAGCCACCCAGGTGCACTAAAATTCCTCCTTTTTAAGAGGATACCAATCATACTGGATTAGGGCTCACCCTACTGACATTTTCACTTGATTACCTCTTTAAGGAGCATTTTTTTTCTTTTCTTTCTTTTTTTTTTTTGGTTTTTTTTGTTTGCTTTGTTTTTTTTTTTTTAGGAGGCTTTTTTTTTTCAAATAAGGTCATATCCCGAGGTACTAGGGATTAGGACTTCAACATATACACTTTGAGGATATAAAATTCAATCCTTGACATTTAGCAGGTCATCTAGTACTTGAAAGAAAACTTTTGTATGAGAAGGTATTTAATGCTAATGCAAAAAAATAAAAATCTTTGCTCACAATTATTTTGCCTATTACAAGTACAGAGTTTTCTGGTAACATTATTTATTTATTTATTATTTATTTATTTATTTTATTTATTTTATTATTTTTAATAGAGTTCCATCCCTGCTCTTCTCCCATGTTGAGCTCTCTCTGAAACCCAGACCTCAGCTGCTTTCCAGAAATGGGAAACTTTAGCAGATCTTCCCACCTCTAGGTATACTCTGTTATTTCTTTCTGAGCTGTACTCTGGGGAAGTAGATGGTGTTTCAGAGGTTGAAGCAAGCGTTCGTTGAATATGACCTGCATCAGACTCCACTACTGAAAAGAAGTCGTGGAATCTGTATACCCCATTGCATTATTAAAAATTCCTCCTTGCTTATATTGCTTGGTGATATATTGTTTTCATGCCAATATTACAGCAACATAAAACAAAAGAACTGTATCACCCAATCAACAACAACCAGCTAAGAATTAATAGAATCTAACATACCATGTAGATCATGTACCATTAGTTTGAAAATAGCCATTAATTTTATAAATGCATTTGTCAATGACTTAAAATTTTTCAAATAATTTCTAAATTCCTATCAATCTGATTAACATTAATGATAAAATTTGTGTTTTCTTTGAAATAAAGTATGGTAGTTTTGTCCTTCCTCTCCACTTCCTGCTTCCTATTTGTATAGTCAAATATTATAATCTGTATTGTTATTGTATAATGAGTACATTCAAAAACATTTTTTTTATTTTGCTGTAAATATTTTTGGTTTTCCACCAGCTTATAATCCATCTTTTTCCTCAGATAACAACCTCCTGCTCTGTTTGAAGAACAACCTCTCCTACTCTCATTGCATATTGTTCTACATATTGTTCTCACCCATTTATGTCGCTCTAAGGTTTTGGTCAAAGTATTCCACAGTACTTAAGTCAAGAATGAGTACATGGCCCAAGGCAGTTCAATAATAGCTAATTCTAGAACATTTTTCCTGGAATTTTTAGGGAAAAAACTTTTTCTGCTAAGGTTACTGCCTTATAGGATGATAAGCCTTGAGGTGATGGTAGCCAACCACATGGAAGAAGCCTGTCTGAGAATCAAGCCAATATAACAGAAGCAGACTGGGGACATAACTATGGGATGACAGAATTTTCAAAATATTCTTAGTGTACCTAGATTCAACTATGTCTGAAGTTTGCCTTATCACTAGAATTTTCACTTATATGAACCAATAAATTTACCTAACTTTTTTTTTTTTTACCCCTAATGGATTCAGTATTTAATGTAGTTCTTTGTGGTCATGTTATACTCTTTTTTTAAAAAATTATTTTTTAATTTATTTTCCAGAGACTTGGAATGTGTATTTGGACAATCTTTTCAAGAAAGCTACTGGTTGTTGTTGTTTTTGTTGTTGTTGTTGTTTTCTGGCATTTCTTACCTGAGCTTGTTCTCTTTTATTTGTAGATTTTCATGAGAAGTTTTTTTTTTAACTATTTATTTACTTGAGAAAGAGAACGAGCAGAGGGGAGGAGCAGAGGGAGAGGTAGAGGGAGAAGCAGACTCCCTGCTGAGCAGGGAGCCTGATGCGGGGCTCCATCCCAGGACCCCGAGATCATGACCTGAGCCGAAGGTAGACACTTAACTGACTGAGCCATCCAGGAGCCCTCATGAGAAGTTTTGATGGAAATCTTAGATAAGAATTTATTTCTAGGCTATGGCAACTCAGTAATTAAACATGTACGAGGTATAAAACTTACATTTGAATGAGTGAAACATAATAAGTAAATAAATAGAGCAACTGACTGCTGGTAGTAAGAATTCACATGAAGAAAGTAATGTATGGTGGTCATCTAGAAAGTGACTGAGGGGCTGCTTTCTATTCTAAAGTCATAAGAACACTCTCTGGAGAGGTGCCAGACCCCAAGAGCTAGTGCAAAGGTGCTAGGCAAGAAGGGTAAAGGGGAAGAAAGAGATCAACATATTTGAAGTTTAGAATGTACATTCATGAGATAAAGTGTTCAAACTTTGGAGCTAGGCTTTTATTCTTTAAGCCATATGAGAAGTCATCTGAATGTTTTTTGGGGGGCAAGGTGACACAATCTACACTTCACAAAGACCCTTCTCTGTGGAGAATATTAGAAGGGTAGCAAAAGGAGAAATAGGGAGACCAGATGGCAAGTTACAGAATGCAAACTTTTTCCTTCTTTCCTTCTGCCCTCCTGTCCTTTCAGTTTTCTTTTGTCCTGTCCATCTTTTTTAGAGACCAAAGTAAAAGAAAAGTCTCAAAAAAATCCTATCAAACAGTAACAAAAACTTTGGAGGACAGGGACCTCACTTTTTTATTTCTTCATGTTTGCGGCCTGGCATGGTACCTGGCATATAATTGATGTGGACTGGATAATTTTTAAACTATGAAGTCAAGTTGAATGAGTCATCAAGCGTGAGTTAAGTCAAATATACAATTTTCTACAATTTTAGAGTTCATCATGCTTTCTCCATATACTTTTTATTAGAAATACAATGAGTAAAAATATGTAAATGCTTTCTACCCTGACTTACCCTGGGTCATAATAACAATTGAAAAAAAAGCTTTTCTTTAGCCTCACCCCTAATCACTCTGCAGATACTTCAGCTCACATAATAACCCTTCAAAGCCTAAGGTTGGGAGATCTGGTGACTATGCTTCAGCATCATCTTATAGCATTGCTGAAGTCTGGAGCTTTCCCCCTTTCCAATGACAGTAACACCAATTGTGCTCCTAATACCTTTTGAGAAAGAGCTGTTATGTCGAGCTCCTAGCTCAGGAGCAAGACTTGAATTCATGGATAGACTGGGTCACTACTACACCATACCAAGAACCAGTTTTTCCTGCTTACCTTTGTGTAGTTTTCTGAAACCTAATTTTTATGCTTCAACCATCTTCCCTATTATATTTGCTAAATTTTTTGCAATAGATTGGTTTTCCCCCAATCCTCAAGTCATGCCTGATTTATAATATTCAAAATCCCTATGTCAAGCTCCATTCTACTTTATGTAAGCTACATCCCAGTTTCTTTCTAGTACTTGTTTCATCCTGAAAATAATTTACATCCAACTACTATGACTGCTTTACTCTTATTTTCCCTACTCTTTGGACAGCATTTTCTTCTCATCCAAAGCTATAATGCCTTTGATTGGATATAAAAATGTTGAGATTTCACCAACAAATGAAAACATGGCCAATTAATTTGAGTAGTGAAAGAAAAAGAAATCAGCCTTAGGTATGCTATAAAGAATACACTAACAATTTTGTTGATATTGGTCCATTATAACATCCTTGAAACATTTTAAAATTTTAGAAATCCCTGAAACATTTTCAAAAATATTTTTCTCCATTGTAACTTAACTAACAAAAATTTGATTGCTCTATTTTTAGTCAAGAAATATTTCCATGGAGACAGATTAAAAAAAGTATCACAGTTATCATTACTTTTCTTGTCTTAATTGGAAAATAAATGTGAGGTTGTGGTCATATATTTTACAACCTCTTCTCCCCTTCTGTTCTGAAATGTTCTTGGATACAGTTAAAAGAAAATGGCAACATATGGTCCATTAGTTTAAATGAAGTGGGGGGAGAACAGGATGGATTATTAATGATAATAATTTATACTTCCCTTTGTATCTATATGCTGCTGTCTTGATGAAAATTTGGAAGGCCTCACAGTCAAATGAAGTTTAAGGTTAAAGGCTGAAATATGACAAAAGGATTTTGGGGGCAAAAGGAAAAGCAAAAAAAAGAATATCTACATTGGATTTTTATGGATGTCTCAGCTGTACTTCTGCAACACAACTCATCTGCTGGCAAGTAACATTTCTTATATGACTGTACAAATACTGACTAAAATTATTTTTTGGAATTTCTTTAGTTTACCTTATTGTAATTCAATGATTGCCCCAAGTTTTAGTAATTTAAGATGAAAATCTGGTATTTTCTTGTATTTGGAAGCGAACAGTCTTTCAGCTATTGAGGGGACACTTATGGGTGACTGGCTGTCTAGGTATCTGTATCTCTTGAACAACAATTCTTAAAAAGAATGATCTCACTGATATGAGGAATTCTTAATCTCAGGAAACAAACTGAGGGTTGCTGGAATGCTCGGGGGTGGGAGGCATGGGGTGGCTGGGTGATAGACATTGGGGAGGGTATGTGCTATGGTGAGCACTGTGAATTGTGTAAGACTGTTGAGTCACAGACCTGTACCTCTGAAACAAATAATACATTATATGTTAAAAAAAAAAAAAAAAAGAAGAAGAAGATAGTAGGAAGGGAAAAATGAAGGCGGGAAATCGGAGTGGGAGTCGAACCACAAGAGACTATGGACTCTGAGAAACAAAGTGAGAGTTCAAGAGGGGAGGGGGGTTGGGGGATGGGTTAACCTGGTGATGGGTATTAAAGAGGGCACGTACTGCATGGAGCCCTGGGTGTTATATGCAAAAAATGAATCATGGAACACTACATCAAAAACTAATGATGTAATGTATGGTGATTAACATAACATAATAAAAAAAGGAGTGACTAACTGGATGTTCACAGGCTGCTTTGCAGAATAGAAATTCCAATGTCCATATATCCTCACATACATAAAATATATGAAATAATCTGTTCCTTTTGTGAATTCTCAGCCTTATCATTTTCCTCAAAATTTTATTCCCTTTTAAAAATTCTGAAAATCTATAGTTAAGTCATCATACTTATTTTTAATGTTGTTTCCTGACATGTTATACCCCAACATCAGTCCTTTAAAAACATTGTTGTATAAAATACTATCTGTAAAGAACTAGGGGCCTTCAAATGTGTGTTATTTTAGCAGAAGAATCCTTGTTTCCCTAATGATGAAATAAAATATTACAAATAACCTCTATGTAGGTTGAGGTGAGAGCAGAAAACTAATCACCATGTGTTACCTCCCCCTTCCAATTTTCTCCCTGCCCTGCAATAGCCCTGACATACTTCCTAACAGTCTTAGAACTCTGGGAACTCATTCTGGAATCCGCTATTTCATGAAGTATGAGAGTGCAGCCATCCTTTAGAGAATCAATAACTATTCTCAACAATTAATTGAAAAAAATCACTAGATCTTATAGGGAGATTTTATGTTGTTGTTTTCTGTTAAAAAAAAAAACTGCACTGTAAATGAAAATATGTGGAAGTGTTTTGTCAGTGGAAATAAAAAAAAATGTGGCCAATAACATGGACTGTGTTCAGCAAACCTGAACGACAGTGTGTCTGTTTACAAAGCTATGAAAAATTCCTATTTGTGTACAGTAAAGTAAAATGTATGTATTACATATTGCCAAAAAACAGTGTGTATTCTTCAGAAGAGCTGGTGGTACAATTGAGCATTTTCCCTGTTAGAATTCCTCTTTTCCCAGCCTTGTATTTAGGAAAAGCCAAAAATATTACAGTGGATTTCAGAATGCCTAATCACTGGATCAATGACTTATCCAGAGTCAATTAACAATTTAAATAGTAGCACAGTGTATTGCTCTTAAAACATACAAAGCAGCTTAAATTGTAAAAAATAGACTTATTAAAGACTTACTAACAAGTTTATAAAAATAAAGTAAAATAAATGGTTCATAGCTCCTTCTGTCATTTTACAAGTTCTTTATCCCATGTAATAATTACTTCCTTCATCAAATTGAAAATCTATCATAGCTGGATGCTAACTTGTAGAATGATGACAATATACAGAGAAAAGCATTTGGTAACAAAAATAGATACAAAATGTAGAATATTATAAACTGTTGATAATTACATAAATCTGGAAAATAAGCAATTACAATGCACTACAGCTATGCATTAACTCTAATGTAATAACTTATAAAATCTTCAGTGAGACTATGTAACATTACAAATTTAAAATGAAGTGAGAATTGAGACAATCATATAGTAACTCAGTTTCCTTCAGAATATTCATCAATATTCAGTGGTATTATGAACAGAAATACTGTTTATAATTACATCTTCTGTATGATTACCATCATTTTTACAAATATTGAGATTTTTAAGGTGCATTTCAATAAGAAAAACAAAATTACCATTAAACCATGGTTTTGCACAGAGCATATAATATTTGCAGGTGAAAAGGAAAAGGTTTTTTAATTCTCAATTTTGCTATCTTTTCTCAAAGAAAATGGGACACTGATTATACTACAACTCGAATATGGTTAAAAGTTCATTAAAATCTACTGAGATAGTACATGACATGGAACAAACATTACACTTAGAATCAGAAGGCTTAGGCTCAAGTTCTAACACAGCTTACTTACTGGTGGGATTTTAGCAATGAAGTCCCTGTAAAATGAGAAAGGCAATGTCTACCCAATCTATCTCAGAAGATTGTGAAGATCAGAATAAAAAGTAGCTTTGGACATCAATATAATGGCTCTATAGACTGTTAGAGAATTTACAAAATCAAGATACTATTCACCGATTATTCAAAGTGAAGATTTGAAATAGAGTAACTGAAAGAAACATATAATAAGTTATCCTCATTGTAGACCATTTATTTAATATTATACATAACACCTATAGAGCACTTAACTATGTGCCACACATTATTCTAAGAACTTAATGTTAATCACTTTATTAATGTGATAGGAGTATACTTTTATCTCCATTTCAGAGGAGGGAACTAAGGCAGAGACTGGATAAGTGACTTGCTAAGGGTTAGTCTCTAGTAAGTAAGGGAGCTAGTTTTCAAACACATGCAGGTTGACTACAGAGTCTATGCTCAAAGCATCTCATATCTTCCCTGCATTACTAGAGAGGTAACTTTTAAAAGGAGACCTAAGAATAAGAAGGGAATGGTGAAGGGAATTAGGGACAAAAGAGAAACCAGACACCAATATTCTGAGATGAGAAGATATCTCTATACTCTTTGTGAACATGTAAACTTTGAAAAGTCCCTTAAATTTTCCTGATGGTTGAAAAATAAAAAAGGAAGCAGGTTTTAGCTCCAATTTGTAAAGAGCATGGGAGTCATCACTCCTGTTTGTGCAACAACAATAAAAAAGCTAGACAAACTAAAAATTGGTGATTTTTCTTGGACTTGTCAAGAAATGAGGTTCTAGGGCAAACTGTCACCCTGGAACCTGGAGAGGCAGGCTTATCCAGAGAGACACAGCCAAGATAGATTCACCTCAAGTGGAAACCACTAGAACCATGAACCAGTAGAACACTTAACTGACAATTTTGATGAATTTCTAGAGGGCAAGTGTGGACTAGCTCAAGAGTGAAAAACTCCTAGGAACCATAGACTTAGGAAAGATCCCATAATTTCATAGGTTTTACCTCCAGGAATCCCAACAGGGTGAATATTTGAGAAAGACTCTGTGGCTCTGGTGATGACAAAATAAGAAGGATGATTGTGAAATTCCCCAAATTTTCTTCATCATAAATGCCTACTCTCCAAAGAAAAAGACTTGGCTGGAGCCTTCTCCCAAGTGAAAAAAAAAAAAAAGGCATCCTCCCACTCTTGCCCCTCTAGTCTTTTTGTCTCACCTAAGGGAGAAAGAAAAAGAAAACATAGGTAACAGAGGCTGAGGTTTCAAAGAAATGAATTTGAAATGCTGAAGTGAGGGAAGGGTGTGTGGGGGTCAGTGAAAGATGCTATGCCTCTAAAGAAACACTTGTCAAAGGCACAGTCCTGAGATACAGGCATACTAAAACACTGAAATGTAATTAGAAAATTATAGAATGCTCCTGTTCCCCCAAACCTTTCCATCACACTCTCAGGGATCCTGGATTAGAGTGGATTAGAGATGAGGGAACTTCAATCACATGATGAAGAATGCTTAGGGAAGCCCAAGGTTAAAAGAGGAGATAAAAACAAAGATAGTTGAGACATCCAACACCTCTAGCACATGTACCTACAGCAAATATTAAACAGCCTAATTCTAGCCAGAGTAACATAAATCCCACATGAAAGGTCTATTTACCTTAGTTCCTATCATCCAGTTAAATGTCTGGCTTTCAACAAAAAATTGTAAGAAATGCCAAAAAAACAAGTTAAAATACAGTCTTAAGAGACAAAGCAATCATCAGAAATAGATTCAGGGAATGATGCAGATGTTGGAATTATCAAAGAATTTAGAACTACCATGATTAATATGTTAAGCGTTCTAACCAAAAAAGAAGACAACATGAAAGAACCTAAGGTAATATAAGCAGAGAGATGGAAATTCAAATAAGTTATAATTGTTAGAAATCAAAAACACTGTAACAGAAATGAAGAATTCTTTTGATAGGCTCAGCAGCAGACTTGATAGGCCTGAAGAATCAGTAGCTTGAAGACAGGTTAATAGAAATTAAAATACAAAGAGAAGAAAAGAATGGGGGGAGGGGGAAACAGAACAGAACATCCAAATTAGATAATTTCAAAAGATGGAACATACACAGAGTTGAATACTCGAAAAATAATGGAACCAAAAAAAATATTGAATGTAATACAATACAAGAGTCTGATTCAATTTTTTGTGTTTGATTTCTGACATCTTTTAAGCTTCACTCCTCTGTCTGTCCCTTCTTTCCTACATCTGGACAAGTCTAGGTGCTCCTTGTTTTGGAGCTGGCAGCAAGTTCAAACCAGGCACAGGAACTCTTACCCTGGACTTATCTCCTAACCACCATAAAAACTTTAAGACAAACTCTGCCTACTCTCTCAAGGGCATTTTAGCATTTGCTTGGGAGATTCCCTGCTCTTTCCAGAAAGCCTCATTATGGGCCCAATAAATTTTTCATATCCTCTTGGTGTCTGTGTATGTATGTGTGTATATGTGTGATAATCAGCATCCATGACCAAGATCACAATCCATGTCCAATTTGGCTCCAATGCTATCATTGAAAATTGGTCACAGCAAGTAATAATGACTGAGAATTTTCCATAGTTAATGACAAACACCAAATAAAAAGTCCAGGAAGCCTAAAGGCTACCTAGTGGTACATACCTAAAAAGCCACACCTAAGCATATCATATTCAGATTTAAGAAAGACAAAAAGAATATCCTGAAAAAAGTCAAAGGGAGAAAAAAACCTACCTATGGAGGAGGAAGGATAAGAATTAGAGTGGTATTCTCATAACCATAGAAGCAGGAAGAGAGTAAAACAAAATATTTAAAGTGTTGAAAGAAAATAAGCCATCAACCTAAAATTCTATATCCAGCAGAATTATCCTTCAAAACAGAAGAAGAAAAAAAAAACGTTTTCCCTACAAATAAAAACTGAAGGAATTCATAACCAGCAGAATTGTCTTGCAAGAAATGCTTTAAAATGTTCTTCAGGGAGAATGAAAATGATGTAGAAACTTAGAACTACATAAAGAAATTAAGAACAATAGAGAATAATGATGGTAATACAAAATCTTTCATTTTTTATTCTTAACTGATCAAAAGAAGAATTGTTTGAAGTAAAAATGGTAACAATGTATTAGATGGATAAATAAAATGAAGAACAGAAATGTCACAAGGGATAGGAGACAAGAAATAGGAAAACTCATTTTTCATAAGGAATCTGCAATACCTAAAAGTGGTAAAGGATTGTCTGAAAGTTGACATAGATTACTTTAAAATGTATATTTTAAAGTCTAGGGTCACCACTAAGAATTTTGTAAAAAGAGGTGTAATTTATATGCTATGAGAAATCATAAAATGGAATTATATAAAATGCTCAATTAAAAAAGCAGGAAAATAGGTGGGGTCAAATGAAGGGAAAAAAGGCAATGAAGAGAAAACAGTTACAAACATAGTAGATATTAATCCAAATATATCAATAATCATTTTAAATGTGAAATTGTCTGGCATAAGCAACAAAATAAAAAATAAACATCTGGGCTTCCATTGAACTAAAAAGCATCTACACAGCAACAGAAACATCAACAAAATGAAAAGACAACCTACAAAATGGGGGGGGGGAATTACAAACTATATGCCTGACAAGGGTTAATATCCAAAATATACAAAGAACTTAACCCAATAGCCAAGAAAAAAAAAGTAATCCAACTAAAAACTAGGCAAGGGATCTGAATAGACATTTTTTCCAAAGAAGATATATAAATGGCCAAAAAGTACATGGAAAGATACTCAATATCACTATCATTAGGGAAATGCAAATTGAGACTACAATGAGATATCACCTCACACCTGTTAGAATGGCCATCATCAAAAAGACACGTGCTAACAAAAGCTGGCATAGATGTGGAGAAAAGGGAACTCTTGTGCACTGTTGGTAGGACTGTAAACTGGTCCAGCCACTTATCGAGAACAGTATGGATGACCTCCAGAAAATTAAATATATGATCCATCAATTCCACTTTGGAAATAAATCCAAAGGAAACAAAAACACTAACTCAAAAAGATACCAGCACCTCTATTGTCTTTTAATAGCCAAGACACTGAAACAAACTAAGTGCCCATAGATGGATGAATGGATAAAGAAGATGTGGTATATAATGGAATATCATTTAGCCACACACACACAAAAATACCCTACCATTTGCAACAACATGAATGGACCTTAAAGGCATTATGCCAAGTGAAATAAGTCAAACGGAGAAAGACAAATACTGTATGATATCACTTATATGTGGAATCTGAAACAAAATAAAACCAAAACACACTGAACTCGTAGAAAAAAAGATCAGATTTGTGGCAACTGGAGGTGGAGGGTTGGGGAAGAAGGAATTGGAGGAAGGTGGTCAAAAGATAAAAACTTTCAGTTATAAAATAAATAAGTAATAAGAATGTAATGTACTAGATTATGACTATAGTTAATACTGTTGTATAATACACAGGAAAGTTGTTAAGAGAGTAGATCCTAAGAGTTCTCATCACAAGGAGAAATTTTTTTCTTTTCTTTTTATTGTATCTATATGATATAATAGATGTTAACTAAACTTGTAATAATTCCACCATATATGTGAACCTAACTCTCATGCTATACATCTTAAACTTATATTATGATGTATGTCAATGATATCTCAATAAAACTGGAAAAAATGAATGATCTACATATACCAATTAAAAGACACAGATTGTCAGAGTGTATTAAAAGGCAATACTTAACTACATGTGGGTTATTTTTATATTTCTTTTTTTAATTGAGATATAATTGACATATAACATTATATTAGTTTCAGATGTACAACATAATGATTCAATATTGGTATACATTGAAAAATGATCACCATTATGTCTAATTACTAAGACTTAACTATATATTGCTTACAAGAAACTGACTTTAAATAGTAAACAGATGGAGAAAAATATAGCATGATAACACTAGTCAAAAGAAGGTTGGAGTAACCATTTTAATTTCAGACAAAGTTGACTTCAACACAAGGAAGATAAAGACAGGGATGAAATAATGACAAAGAGGACAAAGACTTATCAAGAAGACATAACAGTCTTACACTTGCATGCATCTAATAAGTGAATATTAAAGTACATGACTCAAAAACTTAAAACACTAAAATGAGCAATAGACAAATTCACTATTACAGTTGAAAGCTTCAACATCTTTCTGTTAGTAGTTGATAGATAAAGCAGTCAGGAAATCAGTAAGGATGTAGATGATCTGGACATCACTATCAACCAACTTGGTCTAATTGCCCAAGTCCAGCCATTAATGCAAGAATATAAATTCTTCACTCTCTCTCTCTCTTAGAGGGGGAGAGAGAGAGAAAAGGGGGGTAAAGAGGGGCAGAGGAAGAGGGAGAATCTTAAGCAGGCTCCACGCTCAACGTGGAGCAGGTAACAGGGCTTGATCTCACAAACTGAGATCATGAACTGAGCCAAAACCAAGAATCGGATGCTTAACCAACTGAGCCACTCAGCACCCAGAATACAAATTTTTTTCAAGCTCACATGGAACTGTCACCAAGAAAGACCACATTCTGGGCCATAAAACACACCTTAACATATTTTTTTTTAAAAAAATAGAAATTTTGCCAATGATGTTCTCATACCACAAAGGGAAATACATAACAATCTAACAAAGTATTTTTTCCAATTTTTGGATCATCCTAATTTTACAAATGTCATTTTTTAAACCAAAATCTGTTTCTCTGTGTATTCCCTTTATTCTTGGTTCCCTCAGCCTTTTAGAGCTGTAAACAGTAAGTCTAATCTTCACTTTAAGTGGCAGCCCTCCAGATATTTCAAGGCATGCCTTCTTTGCAAGCAGTTTTATCAACAAGAAATGTGCCCAGTTCCTTTGATCATTAGATATAATCTAGTCTCTAAACTCCTCAACCTCTTGGTTGCTCTGCATACCTTTTCAAATGTGTTCACACTCCCTTAAAATATAAATGTTTAGCACACCTGATGGAGATTTCCTGTTAAGATGGCAATTGAAGCTATGAGTCTACAGCCCTCCTTATGAATAACAGAAATAACTCAAAAGAATAGGCCTATAATGTCCAAAGAGATTGTTTTTGATAAATTTAAACCCAATAAACCTAGATAGTGTCTCAGAAGTTGTATGATGATTTAACATTAAAGCCAAAGGAAAACATGTTCAGTACATTATTCACCCAATTGTGCATCAAAAATATTTTTAATTATCACATGTATTTGGTTTGTTTTTGTTTTTTATTTTTGTTGTTGTTGTTATTTTAAGTAGGCTCCATGCCCAGTGTGGAACTCAATGTGGGTCTTGAACTCATGTCCCTGAGATCAAGACCTGAGCTGAGATCCAGAGTGGGACGTTTAACAGACTGAGCCACCCAGGAGCCCCTCAAATGTAGTTTTCATAAAATTTCAAGATTCCATTTAAATATGAGGCACACAGTAGGTCTTCAAAACTTAATGCATAAAAGGGGAACAACTTGTTTATGGTGTATCAATGTAGATTCATCAATAGTAAAAAATGTTTCTTCTGGCAAGAGATATTCATAATGGGGGAGGCTATGCATGTGTGGGCAGGAGGTAGATGGGAAATTTCTGTATCTTTTGCTCAATTTTGCTGTGAACCTAAAACTGCTCTAAAAGATAATAATAAATCTTAAAAAGAAGTAGAAAAAAAAAACCCTGAACCACTCTAAGAACTCAGGTTTCGTTTGCATATACATTGTTGAACATTTTGATAAAATTAGTAGACAATAGCAAAATTCTGGGAAAAAAAGAAACTATTTTTCTTGATGAATATTATTCCTTTCCATGCTGGGTCAATTCAGTCAATATGTCCTCATTAGCTATGCATATAGATACATGTACACTTGATTTTTCTGTTCAAAGTAAGAAATATAAAGCACAGAAAAGAAAAGTAATGTGTCTAGCTGTACTTTGTAAACACAGATTTGATGACAAAGAATATTTTGGCTGCTTGTCCAAATAATTTTGAAATTCCAAGCACATAAGATTTTTGCTGGTAATTTAATCATAATATCTTCAGAGAAATTTCCAGTTACTTTGCAGTTACTGAAAATTTCATGCAGATAAAATTCTTAAGATAACTTCAAAAAATTAACTTGTGGATGGAAATGGAATGTGTTTTGCAAGACTGCAGATGAAAAAACAAAACCCAAGAACTTATGGGTGTTATATTTTATTTTAAGATACACGTTTTCCCTTTCAAGGTCATATTTATCTGGTTCATAAAATAGAATTATAGAATTTAAAGAAAGCCAAATTTAAATTAACAAAATAATCTGAATTTTTAGGCCCTCTAGTAATCGTCATTAATATCTGTGTGCAAAACTAAACATCTCTCTGAAATATATCTAGGTGCCAGAAAGACCAAAACAGAAGTTTTAGTTGCATAACTGAGCATTATGTCTTCTAGGAAATTTAACCACAAATATCTGTGTGTGCATTTAAGTTTCATTGAGTATGAGTGTATTTTTACTATTGTTTTGTATCCTAACCAAAGGTTTTTCAGTCCTTTAGCCTGAAAAAAAAGTTTAAAAGAAATATTTACATGCCAGTGTTATATTAAAAAAGAAGACTTAAGCCAGAATACTCACTGGCATAATTACTTTGAGCCCATTCATCCCTCACCACACTACATCCATACTCTTCTCTTTAAGGTTTGAGGATGGATTCACACATGGGAAACCTCCCCTCATTGTTGTCCCTTCCATTCATGTGACAAACACAAAGCTCAATTCCAAGGCATAGTGAGATCTCCTCTGAACCAGAATGTTACATCAGATTCCTGAAAAACTCACTGCTTCTATTTCTTGTGAGGTAGTGATATGTTTTTTCACATCACACAAAAGTTTCCCAATTCTTTGCCTGCCATGGACAGTGCAGACTCCACATTTTGCAGATTTCGTATGATAGGTCTAACACCTTTGATAGAATATCCTGGGGCTCTAGGAACAAACATCATTGTGACTTGGACACTAGGTTAGGCAGCTGATATTTAATGAGTTAATATTAGATATTTAGAAACAACTGAATCCCTCATAGCTGGCACACTTGAAATCAGTCAATGGTAAGATCATTGTAAATGGAAGTTAAATCTGGAAATCATAAAAATAATGATGTAATCATAACTTAAACATTTAACTTTAGCTTACAACATAGCAACTTTAACTTAACTTGCTTATTCTTTACTGTAGGAATAAGGCCATTTCCTAAAGAATAGGTCTACAGTTTGCAGGTTTCATAATTTTTCTTGAATCAATTATATGAAAAATGTACCATCTACTATTGTCAGTTTGAGTTTCTTTAAAGAGAACCAGAATTTATAAAAAGAAATGCAAAGCAATTTGATGTAAAAGCCTCCTAGCATTTCATAATCCCCCCCTCAACAATCTTAAACATTTTCAGGTACACATTTAAGTTTGCAACTAACCCATATTTAATCTTTCAAACCATGGCATTTAATTTTTATAGAAGTAATTATTTTTGTTTGATTTCATCTTTCAATGACTTATACAATATTCAATTACATTTCATTAATATAACAGATGGAACTGATACAAAGTGTTTTGAAAAGACACTACTGATGCATACTCAGCATACAATTAAAGTAATAGGAGCAGAAATGCAGAGGTTTCAGTGTGCTACGGGCTCTAGTCAATATGTTTACAGAGAAAATGGAGCTTCACTTAATCTAGCAGTTGGTTAAGGGTAAGCCATTTAAGCCAATTTCTATTGCACTTATCAAAGTCATCAGTTTATGTAAAGATGTGAAAAGGGTTTAAATTGTTTACAATATGATCAGGTCTCCTAGGGTAGAATCTGATCCATTTTTCAACCTCTGAATTGAAGTAAATATTTTTTGAGTTCTGAATTGAAGGAAAGGTAGTGAAAGGTAGCAGAAATAAAACTAGAATAGAAAATAGAAAAAAAAAATAAATCCCATATCCATCCTTTGCCAACTTTGGGAACAATAAAATAAAAACAATGATTTAGCTCACAATTTGATATTAAAATACATCAATATAATATATGCTAAAGCTTTTTATTCTTCCAAATATTGTCCATACACAGTTTAAAAAATATTATTGTCCTGCTATCTTATCAGTTACTTAAGTTTCCTAGGCAAATATAGTAAATGGCTGACTTAAAAATATTTATTATGTCAAATAGTTAAACTGAAATATGGTATTCTCTACATATGAAAATTATTCCATAGGTGGGCAAACTTTTAAAACCAGTTCTAAAAACATATTTAGTACAAACATTGTGAAAAGAATTTTAACGGATACTGTTATTACAATCAAATACAAGAAATAAGCAAAACCCAGTAATCCATACACCTGTCCAAGGGTCTGACTTTTGGTTATTTGGAATTTACACTTGGATTAACCATTCTGGATTAACCATTTTGGATTTCATTTGCGTTATTTCTTTGCCAGCACTGGATTTATGCTCATTCACCAGGAGGAACATTCACTTCCATTGCATTATACGTGTTGGTAAACTCTAAGGCACAGAAATCAAGTTAGCAGTGCTTCCCCTGTAAGTCTTTTATCTGTACATCAGATTTCAAAAATCCAGGGACCAATGTTGAAATTGGCTAATAACCAAAACACTCACTGTCAAATTAACTGTTCCCATCTGAGGTGATAAATGGAGAGTTCATAACTGTAAACCACGGCATATGAAAAATAACTCATTGACATCTGTTCTTAACATCTGGCTTTTTAATCGATGCACCAAAGCAAACGGGATGTAATTCTATTTTGCTTCTCCAAAATTAGCCTTTGTGATCATTTACATCTGAGTTATATGGCCATATAGGTCTACAAAATAAAAAAGATTTAATGTTTATTAATAAAGTCCAAGCACTCAGGTCCATGCATGGTTTACCCCTATCCTTTAGTCAGCAATTATATGCTTGTGTGACTACTACCAGCAACATAATAAGACAGCGTTAATACAAGTCCTGTTCCCCAGGAAAAATAAAACAAATGCAACACGCTTTCTAGTTCTTCTACCCAGTTCCTCAGGAGAAACACTGCCTCAGTAATGAAAGAAAGAAAGAAAGAAGGAGAGAAAGAGAGAGAGAGAGGGAGGGAGGAAGAAAAAAAGGAAATATACATACACATACACATATTTTTTTAGTTCCTCAGAGTTCTGTACAGAAAGACAGCTTTAAACTAATTATGTATTAGTTTCCAACAAACACTAAGAAATGACTTTACATAAGGTTTTTCAAACTCACTTAATATAAAATAAACACAAAATACAAATAAATGTATATTGGTTGGCTTTACCACAATATTTAGTACAAATACAACAACAAATTATACACAGACATATGAAAATAAAAGCAAGTTAAAGTGCTGAACATGATTATATTGGTGAGTTACGTGCATGATCCAGGCAAACATTCAAGAGTATGGAGATAGACAATGCTTAAAGAACCCAAAACAACACTTGGTTTATATGGCTCACTAATAATGTGACTAATTCATCAAGAATAATTTATGGAAAATTTTGTAGAGTAGTTTAATGAATCAAATTGTCCCAAGTTTGTAAAATGATACATGTATCCTTGAGAAACAGACTACAGAGCATTCAAACCATAACTTTTAGGTTTATAAACACATTTTATAAGCACATTTTTGGTGCAGTAGATTAGCACTATAATAAAAAGCTTAAATTTTACATTAATTTTTATTAAAATATAACAGTATATATAATTTATAATCCACAAGCAGTGAAAAACCAAAAAAATAAAGAAATAAAATAAAAAAGATATACCAAGGAGTAATGTCAAAGAAATAGAACCTTAAGCTCACTGGATGCTTCCCCAACCACATTCTCATGCATAAGCACTCCTCTATTTATGCATGATGTGTTCTTGAGATAGTGTATTGACAGAGTGGAAGAAAGTCAACCAACAGACTCAGATGAAATAAGTGATTTTGTTACCAGAATAATAAATTTTGGGCACAATTTTTAATAATATATTTATACTACCTCCTAAATTTTGTTACTTTCTTTTATATTTTTTTAGTTCAGTTCTCATCTGAATAAGGCTAACTATTCTAAATTTTGTTACTTTCTTTTACATTTTTTTTAGTTCAGTGCTCATCTGAATAAGGCTAACTATTCACCAAATAGTTATGCTAAAACAGGAAATTGCTTTTTCTGAAAGTCAAAACCATTCCCTAAGTTTCAGCCTACTTCATATCCATTTTATCTTTATTCAATGTTTTATTCTACTTCATACTTAATACTAAAACTCTTAACAGTTCATTCTAATGGTTATCAGAACTTTAACCTCTATGACTCCCTAATTTTTATGTAAAATAATAACATAATTACCTAATTAGTTAGGTAAATATGTAGGTTCTCTAGACAAAGAGAATGAAACCATGACTGCCAAATAATCAGCTGGACGCAATATTTTAAAACATTCCTTCGTTAGCTGATATAAAATGGTTAACCTGGTATAGGGAAAAAAAAAAATTTAGGTACAGGACTTAATAATGCATAGGTACTATGGTAACAATCCATATATGACTTTATTTTTGAGAGAGCACATTATTTCACACTCACACTGATGTTCCCAGACTGTGGGACTCAGTCTCTGCCTTGGACCATGCACGGCTGATCATATAAGTAGCAAGGAGTTTTGGCTTTAGAAGGCCTCAGGCTGCCTTGGATCTAGGTATTTGGAAGTGGATGGGCTTTTATGCCAAAATGTTTCAGCCTTCTGTCTATTTTTAGCAGAATGTGTGAACATTCTGGTCCCTCCTGCCTCAGGCATCGAACTTTTAACAAGGTGTTTCCTTGGGTGTCATCCCACAAGCACTTTCACATACCGCTTGGAGGAATGGAAGTAAAATTAACATTATGGAAAGCAACTTGGCAATTTTTATTAACAACCTTAAGCATTTTCTTGCATTTTGACCTAAGTACATTCATTTGTAAGACTTTATCAGGGGTGGGGGAGATATATTTTATATTATGTAAGATATTATGGGTTCAGTTCCAGACTATCACAATAAAGTGAATATCACAAAAAAGTGAGTCAAATGAATTTTTTGGTTTCCCAGTGCATATAAAAATTATGTTTACACTACACTGTGGTCTACTAAGTGTACAATAGCATATGTCTACAAAAATGTATGAGTATTTTGTTTGCTTGTTGCAAGTTTTAATTTAAGTTCTAACTAGTTAACATATAGTGTAATATTAATTTCAGGAGTAGAATTTAGTGATTCATCACTTACATATTACACCCAGTGCTCATCACAAGTGCCTTCCTTAATATCCATCACCCATTTAGCCCATATAATAAAGCTCAGTTTGTTCTCCTATAGTTAAGAGTCTCTCATGTATTGCCTTCCTCTCTCTTTTTTTTTTTTTACTTACTTCCCCCATGTTCATCTGTTTTGTTTCTTAAATTCCACATATGAGTGAAATGATGTGGTATTTGTTTTTCTCTGACAGACTTATTTTGCTTAGCATAATACACTCTAGCTCCATCCTCATCATTGCAAATGGCAAGATTTCATTCTTTTAGATAGCTGAGTAATATTCCACTACACACACACACACACACAGACACACACACACACACACCCCACCCTGTTCTTTATCCAGTCATCAGTCGATGGACATTTGGGCTCTTTCCATAATTTGCTATTGTGAATAATGCCACTATAAATATCAGAGCACATGTGCCCCTTTGAATCAGTATTTTTGTATCCTCTGGGTAAATACCTAGTAGTGCAATTGCTGGGTGGTAGGGTAAGTCTATATTTAACTTTTTGAGGAAACTCCATACTGTTTTCCAGAGTGTGGTTGCACCAGCTTGCATTCCCACCAACAATGTAAGAGGGTTCCCCTTTCTCTGCATCTTCACCAACATCTGTTCATTTCTATGTTGTTAATTTTAGCCATTCTGACAGGTGTGAGGTGGTATCTCATTGTGGTTTTGATTCATATTTCCCTGATGATGAGTGACGTTGAGCATCATTTCATGTGTCCGTTGGCCATTTGTATGTCTTCTTTGGAAAAATGTCTATTCATGTCTTCTGCCCATTTCTTAACTGGATTATTTATTTTTTGGGTGTTGAGTTTAATAAATTCTTTATAGATTTAGGATACTAACCCTTTATCAGCTATGTTATTTGCAAATATCTTCTCCCATTCCACAGGTTGCCTTTTAGTTTTGTTGACTGTTTCCTTCGATGTGCAGAAGCTTTGTATCTTGACAAAGTACCAATAGTTCATTTTTGCTTTTGTTTCCTTTTCCTCTGAAGACATGTCTGGTAGGAAGTTGCTATGGCCTATGTCAAAGAAAACTATAGACCACTTGTGAAAGAAATCAAAGATGACACGAAGAAATAAAAAAATTTTCCATGCTCATGGATTAGAAGAACAAATATTGTTAATATGTCTCTACTACCCAAAGCAATCTACACATTTAATGCAATCTCTGTCAAAATACCACTTCCATTTTTCACAGAGCTAGAACAAACAAGTCTAAAATTGTTTGGAACCATAAAAGACCCCAAATAGCCAAAGCAATTTTGAGAAAGAAAAGCAAAGCTGGAGGCATCACTATTCCAGACTTCAAGCTATATTACAAAGCTGTCATCATCAAGACAGTATGGTACTGGCACCAAAACAGACACATAGATCAATGGAACAGAATAGAGAGCCCATAAATGGACCCTCAACTCTATGGTCAACTAATCTTCAACAAAGCAGAAAAAAAAATATCCAGTGGAAAAAGTCTCTTCAACATAGTGTTGGGAAAACTGGACAGCAACATGCAGAAGAATGAAATTGGACCACTTTCCTACATGATACACAAAAATAAATTCAAAATGGAGGGAAGACCTAAAGTGAGACAGGAAATCATCATAATCCTAGAGGAGAACACAAGTAAAAAAAATATGTATCTTAACTGAAAAATATTTCTAAAACTGCTAACCATCATATGAGTCTTCAGCAAGTCATAATCATTTTGCTGGTGGAGGGTCTTGCCTTGATGTTGATGGCTGCTGACTAATCAGGGTGGAGGTTGCTGAAATTTGGGTGTCTGTGGCAATTTCTTAAAATAAGATGACAATGAAATTTACTGCATATATCGACTCTTCCATTAAGGAACAATTTCTCTGTAGTTTGTGATGTTGTTTGACATTTTACCCACAGAACTTCTTTCCAAATTGGAGTCAATCCTCTCAAACCCTGTTGCTGTTTTATCAACTAAGTTTATGTAATCGTCTAAATACTTCGTTGTCATTTCAACAATCTTCACAGCACCTTCACTAGGTGTAGATTCATCTCAAGAAACCACTTTCTTTGCTCATCTCTAAGAACAACTACTCATCCATTTAAGATTTACCATGAGATTGTGGCAATTCAGTCATATCTTAAAACTCCATTTATGATTCCAGTTCTCTTGTTGTTTCTACCACATCTGCAGTTACTTCCTCCACTGAGGTCTTAAGCTCCTCAAAGTCATCTGTAAGGTTGGAATCAACTCATTCCAAACTCCTGTGACTGTTGATACTTGCCTCTTCCCATGAATCAAAAATGTTCTTAAGGGCTTCTAGAATGATGAATCCTTTCCAGAAGGTTTTCAATTTAATCTGCCCAGATCCATCAGAGGAATCACTATCTAGGGCAGTATATTTTGAAATGTATTTCTTCAATAATAAGAATTTAAAGTCAAAATTACTCCTTGAACCATGGGCTGCAGAATGTATATTGTGTTAGCAGGAATGAAAACAACAATCTCATTGTCCACTAAATTATCTTCAAGATGCAACAAAGTGAAGTGTAATAAAATGAAGTATGCCCATATATGCAAAGCCTTCTTCACAACAATGCTTGTCAAAACCATATTCATACTAAGAAAAAGGCAAAAAGTTAATCTAAATCTTGGAGCAAGATGGTGGAGAAGTAGGAGACCTAAATTTGGTCTGGTCCCAGGAATTCATCTAGATAGGTATCAAACCATTCGGAACACCTACAAACTCAACAAGATATCGAGAAAAGAATAGCAGCAACTCTCTGAACAGAAAAGTGACCATTTTCTGGAAGGTAGGATATGCGGAGAAGTTAATCCTAGGCAATATTTGGGAAGATAGACCCCAGCAGGAGGGAGCGGGCTACCGGCAATTGATAGAGCAGTAGAGTACAAAATCAGAATCTTTAGAAGTCAGCTCCACTGAGGGATGTCACTCCAGTGGCTAAGTGGGGGGTGGAACCCTCGCTGGGACAGTGTGGTCTCAGGACCCTCGTGGTCACAGAAAGACCAGGGGTGCCTGAGTGCGGCAGAGCTCTCAGGTATCAGAGCAGGGAAGCCAGCTGCAAAGACAGAGCTGAGGAGTGGGCTGTTAGCTTGGGGTTGCTATAAAATGTGATCCACTGCACTGGCAGGCCACTGCTCTTCCAGCAGGGACCCAACAAGGGGCAGATCCTGGAAGACTGCCATTACTTCCCCAGGAGGAGTGGTGGGGGAGCGCACTGCAGGAATCTGCCGAATTGGAGACTCCAAACTGGGTTGTATGCCAGAGATAGAAACTCTCGGTCACAGGCCGATTGAGCATGGAGTGTGGCCAGGGACCAGAGAGACAGGAGTGATTGGTTGCTTTTCTATGAGTGCTCACTGAGGAGGGGGGCCCCAAGTTCCCAGCTCCTCTGGGACCAGAGATTGAGAGGCCACCAAATCACTCTCATCCTCCAAAGCTGTACGAAAGCTTTCAGGGAACAAAAGCTGCCGATAGTAAACCCAGGCAGATTACCTAGCCTAGCCCCTGGCAAGAGCGGTGCAATTCCACTTTAGGTAAAGACACTTGAGAATCACTACAACAGGCCCCTTCCCCAGAAGATCAGCAAAAAGAGCCAGCCAAGACCAAGTTTACCAGTCAATGAGAACAGCAGAACTCCAACACTAGGAGAATACAGCACATAGAATTCATGGCTTTTTTCCCCATGATTCTTTAGTCTTTCAAAGTTAATTTTTTACATTTTCTTTATTTTTTTCTTTTTCTATTTCTTTTTTAATTTTTCTTTTCCCCTTTTTCAACCAACATCTTATCAATCCTTTTTTTTTTAAATCTTTTTTACTTTTCATTTTTAGAGTCATAGTCTATCCCTTCATTATAGTTAACCTTATTTTTTGTATCTGTATAAGTTGTTCTCCCTTAAAATTTTGGGATGCAGTTTCTTCTAACAGACCAAAATATACCCTAAATCTGTAGTGTATGGCTTTGTTCTAGTCTCCTCCTTATCACATTCTCTCTCCCCTTTTTTTTTCTTTTTTTTGTTCTTCTTTAATTTTTCTTCTTTCTTTTTTCAACCAACTTCTTATCAATTCTTTTTATAGAATCTTTTATAATTTTCATCTTTACAGTCATATTCCATCCCTTCATTGTATTTACCCTTATTTTTGTACATATATAAGTTTTTCTTTCTTTAAAATTTTGGGAGGCAGTTTCTTCTAACAGACCAAAATATGCTCAAAATCTAGGGTGTGGCACTGATCTATTCACCAGCCTGATCATATTTGATCATTTTTTTTTCTTTCTTTCCCTTTCTTTTCCCCCCAGTTTCGGGTCTCTTCTGATTTGTTCAGTGTATATTTTTCTGGGGTCGTTGTTACACTTTTAGCATTTTTTTAGCATTTTGTTCTCTCATTCATCTATTCTCCTCTCTACAAAATGAGAAGATGGAAAAACTCACCAGAAAAAAAGAACAAGAGTTCTTACGTTAGGGGCGCCTGGGTGGCTCAGATGGTTAAGCGTCTGCCTTCGGCTCAGGTCATGATCCCAGGGTCCTGGGATCGAGTCCTGCATCGGGCTCCCTGCTCCTTGGGAGCCTGCTTCTCCCTCTGCTTCTCCCTCTCTCTCTCTCCTCCTCTGTCTCTCATGAATAAATAAATAAAATAATCTTTAAAAAAAAAAAAGAGTTCTTACGTTAGTATGTACCTAATCAGTACGGACATTAGTAAGATGTAGGACCTAGAGTTCAGAATGACGATAATAAAGATACTAGCTGGGCTTGAAAAAAGCATGGAAGATACTAGAGAATCCCTTTCTGGAGAAATAAAAGAACTAAAATCTAACCAAGTTGAAATCGAAAAGGCTATTAATGAGATGCAATCAAAAATGGAGGCTCTAACTGCTAGGATATATGAGGCAAAAGAGAGAATTAGTGATATAGAAGACCAAATGAGGGAGAATAAAGAAGCTGAGAAAATAAAGATAAAACAACTACCTGATCACGAGGGTAGAATTTGAGAGATAAGTGATACCATAAGATGAAACAATATTAGAATTATTGGGATCCCAGAAGAAGAAGAAAGAGAGAGGGAGGCAGAAGGTATATTGGAGGAAATTATAGAAGAGAACTTCCCTAATTTGGGGAAGGAAACAGGCATCAAAATCCAGGAGGCACAGAGAACCCCCCTCAAAAATCAATAAAAATAGGTCAACACACCAACATCTAATAATAAAACTTACAAGCCTCAGAGACAAAGAGAAAATCCTGAAAGCAGCTTGGGACAAGAGGTCAGTAATCTACAATGGTAGAAACATTAGATTGGCAGCAGACCTATCCACAGAGACCTGGAAGGCCAGAAAGAACTGGCATGATATATTCAGAGCACAAAATGAGAAAAATATGCAGCCAATATATATGGCAAAAACATATATATGGTAGTCCTTATATCAGCCAAATTAGATTTTAAACCAAAGACTATAAGAGAAGAGGAAGGACACTAAATCATACTTAAAGAGTCTATCCAACAAGAAGAACGAACAATTTTAAATATCTATACCCCTAACATGGGAGCAGCCAATTATATAAGCCAATTAATAATAAAATCAAAGAAACACATCAACAATACAATAATAGTAGGGGACTTTAACACCCCCCTCACTGAAATGGACAGATCATCTAAGCAAAAGATCAACAAGGAAATAAAGGCTTTAAATGACACACTGGACCAGATGGACTTCACAGACATATTCAGAACATTCCATCCCAAAGCAACAGAATACACATTCTTCTCTAGTGCCCATAGAACATTCTCCATAACAGATCACATCCTAGGTCACAAATCAGGTCTCAACCAGTACCAAAAGATTGGGATCATTCCCTGCATATTTTCAGACCACAGTGATTTGAAACTAGAATTCAATCACAAGAGGAAAGTCAGAAAAAACTCTAATACATGGAGGCTGAAGAGCATCCTACTAAAGAGTGAATGGATCAATCAGGAAATTAAAGAAGAATTTAAAAAATTCATGGAAACAAAAGAAAATGAAAATACAACTGTCCAAAATCTTTGGGATGCAGCAAAGGCAGTCGTAAGAGGAAAGTATATAGCAATACAAGCCTTTCTCAAGAAACAAGAAAGGTCTCAAATACACAACCTAACCCTACACCTAAAGGAGCTAGAGAAAAAACAGCAAATAAAGCCTAAACCCAGCAGGATAAGAGAAATAATAATGATCAGAGCAGAAATCAATGAAATGGAAAGCAAAAGAAGAGTAGAACAGATCAATGAAACTAGGAGCTGATTCTTTGAAAGAATGAACAAAGTTGATAAACTCCTGGCCAGACTTATCAAAAAGAAAAGAGAAATGACCCAAATAAGTAAAATCATAAATGAAAGAGGAGAGATCACAACCAACACCAAAGAAATACAAATAATTATAAGAACATATTATGAGCAACTATATGCCAGCAAATTAGATAACCTGGAAGAAATGGATGCATTCCTAGAGATGTAT
>NW_027397066.1:105221274-105459715 GCF_003265705.2 Callorhinus ursinus
TTAAATGACACACTGGACCAGATGGACTTCACAGACATATTCAGAACATTCCATCCCAAAGCAACAGAATACACATTCTTCTCTAGTGCCCATAGAACATTCTCCATAACAGATCACATCCTAGGTCACAAATCAGGTCTCAACCAGTACCAAAAGATTGGGATCATTCCCTGCATATTTTCAGACCACAGTGATTTGAAACTAGAATTCAATCACAAGAGGAAAGTCAGAAAAAACTCTAATACATGGAGGCTGAAGAGCATCCTACTAAAGAGTGAATGGATCAATCAGGAAATTAAAGAAGAATTTAAAAAATTCATGGAAACAAAAGAAAATGAAAATACAACTGTCCAAAATCTTTGGGATGCAGCAAAGGCAGTCGTAAGAGGAAAGTATATAGCAATACAAGCCTTTCTCAAGAAACAAGAAAGGTCTCAAATACACAACCTAACCCTACACCTAAAGGAGCTAGAGAAAAAACAGCAAATAAAGCCTAAACCCAGCAGGATAAGAGAAATAATAATGATCAGAGCAGAAATCAATGAAATGGAAAGCAAAAGAAGAGTAGAACAGATCAATGAAACTAGGAGCTGATTCTTTGAAAGAATGAACAAAGTTGATAAACTCCTGGCCAGACTTATCAAAAAGAAAAGAGAAATGACCCAAATAAGTAAAATCATAAATGAAAGAGGAGAGATCACAACCAACACCAAAGAAATACAAATAATTATAAGAACATATTATGAGCAACTATATGCCAGCAAATTAGATAACCTGGAAGAAATGGATGCATTCCTAGAGATGTATAAACTACCAAAACTGAACCAGGAAGAAATTAAAAAAAAAAACCTGAACAGACCCATAACCACTAAGGAAATTGAAACAGTAATCAAAAATCTCCCACCAAACAAGAGCCCAGGGCCAGATGGCTTCCCAGGGGAATTCTACGAACATTTAAAGAAGAATTAATACCTATTCTTCTGAAACTGTTCCAAAAAATAGAAATGGAAGGAAAACTACCAAACTCATTTATGAGACCCACATTACCTTGATCCCAAAACCAGACAAAAAAGAGAATTACAGACCAATATCCCTGATGAACATGGATGCAAAAATTCTCGCCAAAATACTAGCCAATAAGATACAACAGTACATTAAAAGGATTTTTCACCATGACCAAGTGGGATTTATTACTGGGCTTCAAGGTTGGTTCAACCTTCACAAATCAATCAATGTGGTATAATACTTTAATAAAAGAAAAAAAGAACAAGAACCATATGATCCTCTCAATAGATGCAGAAAAAGGTTTGACAAAAGACAGCATCATTTCTTGATTAAAACTCTTCAGAGTGTAGGGACAGAGGGTACACACCTCAATATCATAAAAGCCATCTATGAAAAACCCACGAATATCATTCTCAATGGGAAAAAAATGAGAGCTTTTCCCCTAAGGTCAGGAACACGGCAAGGATGTCCACTATCACCACTGCTATTCAACATAGTACTAAAAGTTCTAGCCTCAGCAATCAAACAACAAAAAGAAATCAAAGGCATCCAAATCAGCAAAGAAGAAGTCAAACTCTCACTCTTTGCAGATGATATGATACTTTATGTGGAAAACCCAAAAGACTCCACCCCAAAATTGCTAGAACTCATATAGGAGTTCAGTAAAGTGGCAGGATATAAAATCGATGAACAAAAATCAGTGGCATTCCTATACACCAACAACAAGACAGAAGAAAGAGAAATTAAGCAGTTGATCCCATTTACAATTGCACCCAAAACCATAAGATACCTAGGAATAAATCTAACCAAAGAGGCAAAGAACCTGTACTCAGAAAACTATAGAATACTCATGAAAGAAATTGAGGAAGACACAAAGAAATGGAAAAACATTCCATGCTCATGGATTGGAAGAACAAATATTGTGAAAATGTCAATGTGACCTAGAGCAATCTATACATTTAAAGCAATCCTTATCAAAATACCATCAGCTTTTTTCAAGAAATGGAACAAATAATCCTAAAATTTGTATGGAACCAGAAAAGACCCCGAATAGCCAGAGGAATGTTGAAAAAGAAAAGCAAAGCTGATGGCATCACAATTCCGGACTTCAAGTGCTATTACAAAGCTGTCATCATCAAGACAGTATGGTACTGGCACAAAAACAGACACATAGATCAATGGAACAGAAGAGAGAGCCCAGAAATGAACCCTCAATTCTATGGTCAACTAATCTTCAACAAAGCAAGAAAGAATGTCCAATGGAAAAAAGACAGTCTCTTCAATAAATGGTGCTTGGAAAATTGGACAGCCATACGCAGAAGAATGAAACTGGACCATTTTTTACACCACACACAAAAATAGACTCAAAATGGATGAAAGACCTGAATGTGACACAGGAATCCATCAAAGTCCTAGAGGATAACACAGGCAGCAACCTCTTTGGCCTCAGCCGCAGCAACTTCCTAGACACATAGCCAAAGGCAAGGGAAGCAAGGGCAAAAATGAACTATTGGGACTTCATCAAGATAAAAATCTTTTGCACAGCAAAGGAAACAGTCAACAAAACCAAAAGACAACCGACAGAATGGGAGAAGATATTTGCAAATGACATATCAGATAAAGGACTAGTATCCAAAATCTATAAAGAACTTAATGAAACTCAACAACCAAAGAACAAATAATCCAATCAAGAAATGGGCAGAAGACATGAACAGACATTTTTCCAAAGAAAACATTGGCCAACAGACACATGAAAAAGTCCTCAACATCGCTCAGCATCAGGGAAATCTAAATCAAAGTCTCAATGAGATACCACCTCACACAAGTCAGAATGGTTATAATTAACAAGTCAGGAAATGACAGATGTTGGCAAGGATGCAGAGAAAGGGGCACTCTCCTTCACTGTTGGTGGGAATGCAAGCTGGTGCAGCCACTCTAGAAAACAGTATGGAGGTTCCTCAAAAAAGTTTAAAATAGAGCTACCGTATGACCCAGTAATTGCACTACTGGGTATTTAACGCAAAGATACAAATGTATCGATCCAAAGTGGTATGTGCACCCTAATGTTTATAGCAGCAATGTCCACCATAGCCAAACTATGGAAAGAGCCAAGATGTCCATCAATAGATGAATGGATAAAGAAGATGCGGTGTACATATATATACAATGGAATATTATGCAGCATCAAAAAAATGAAATCTTGCCATTTACAATGACAGGGATAGAACCAGAGGGTATAATGCTAGCGAAGTAAGTCAATCAGAGAAAGACAAGTATCATATGATCTCGCTGACATGAGCAATTCTTAATCTCAGGAAACAAACTGAAGGTTGCTGGAGTGTTGGGGAGTGGGAGTGTGGGGTGGCTGGGTGATGGACATTGGGGAGGGTATGTGCTATGGTGAGCGCTGTGAATTGTGTAAGACTGATGAATTACAGACCTGTATCTCTGAAACAAATAATACATTATATGTTAAAAAAAAAAAGAAGAAGATAGTTAGAAGGGAAAAATGAAGGGGGGGAGATCAGAGGTGGAGACGAACCCTGAGAGACAATGGACTCTGAGAAACAAACTGAGGGTTTTAGAGGGGAGGGGTAGTGGGGGGTGGGTCAACCTGGTGATGGGTATTACGGAGGGCACATACTGCACGGAGCACTGGGTGTTATATGCCAACAATGAATCATGGAACAGTACATCAAAAACTAATGATATAATGTATGGTGACAAACATAATAAAATTAATAAAAAAATAGTTAATCTAAATCTCTCAAAATAAAGAAAGGGTTCAAATTAATCAAACATATATACTGGCATATTTGCATGCAATAAAAATGAAAAATTATAAACTCTGAAAAAAATATAAATATAAAATAAGGAATAATCTCTTTTTTTAAAGATTTTTATTTATTAATTTGTCAGAGAGAGAGAGAGCACAAGGGAAAATGTGCTGCCCCTGGAGCAGCAGAGGGAGAGGGAGAAGCAGGCTCCTCACTGAGCAAGGAGCCCGATGCGGGACTTGATCCCAGGACCCTGGGATCATGACCTGAGCCGAAGGCAGACACTTAATGAACTACTTCAACAATACAAAGGAAACCTTGCTGGAAGTAAATTACTTTTAAATATTATAAAAGATACATCCAGGCCATGGCAGTATATTTGATGGTTTACTTATTTCTTTGTGATTGCCTATTTTACAATGATATATAAGCAGGGACAAATGTGCCCAGAGACCAGTCATATGTTGTTACCCTTTCTCCTAATTCCTGCCTTCAAAAGTAAGGGACAAAAGGGTTACCTTGTTATTCACTGGTCTATCTTGCCCACAAAGGATGTATCTGAAGGTGAATAGTTGAGCTCCATTGGCTTATCTGCCCCTAAGGCTCACTTATTAGGTGATATGCTGATGTTCATTAATATTAGCACATCTGCTGTGTCTTGCTCAGAGTGAAAAATTAGTGACTTTCAGGCCTGAATTACTCTTTTTTTTTAAGATTTTATTTATTTATTTGACAGAGTGAGAGACAGCAAGAGCAGGAGGAACACAAGCAGGGGAGTGGGAGAGGGAGAAGCAGGCTTCCTGCCAAGCAGGTAGCCCGTTGAGGGGCTGGATCCCAGGACCCCGGGATCATGACCTGAGCCTAAGACAGACGCATAACTACTGAGCCACCCAGGGCCCCAGAACTGAATTACTCTTGCAGTCAGCACTGATAGAGCAGGGAAAAGTTGCCATTTATCCCCAGTACAACACTTGGCTAAATTGTCTTGATTTCTGCTCTCTTTCCAAGGAAATAGTTGTAGAAGTGATTTCAAGAAGTCCTTCAGGTAATCGTGTGTTAATATTATAGATAGATAATAGACCCTAAAATAATTATATAAACGCCAACTCAACCACAGCGTCATATGTCAGATTTTCAGAAAGTTTCAAGAACCCTTTCTGAAATGTACAGGGCTGCTCTACCTTCCACACCTTGGACTCTGTGCTTTCTTTTTTCTTGGTTGATTTCAGTAGTAGAATGTCTCTGTGTACAGCCCCCATCCATTTGGCCTCTCCCCAAGACTGAGGGCTCCTGTTGGCTCCAGCTCTGACTCCATCCTCCAAAGGGACATTTACACTTGTATGGTCGCTTCTTAACCTCAGGGTTAAAACTTACACATATGTGATTATTCATTTTTTAAAGAAGCTGAATGCCTTTTAATGAATATTTTAAAACTTTATTACACAACCTAACAAGCTGATTAATTTTCCTCCATGCAAAATGTCATTAAGAGAATCAATTAAAAGTGCATTTTCAAACAGATAAAGGTATAAGCAGCCCTGTACAGGCATTTGTTGTATCTTGATTTCCCTTTGTTCTGTCGCTATCATATGCAGAATTCCAGCCATCTTGCACATGTATGCTCTTCTTCACAGTAAGAATTGGATGAAAGGGTGTGGATGAGTCAGTGTAAATCCATTACAATTATTGGAAAAACAACTCAAGACACATGGCTAACTGATGCTGGGTCAATAAAATCTTCTCCATATGTGCAGGGTATCCCACTTTTACTTGATTTTTTTCTTTAGTAAAAACACAAGTCATATTCATTTTAGAACTCACATTTATTAAATGACGAGGGAAACTTTAGTGGTAATACATTTAAACACAAATATCCAATGTTTAAAGATTGCAAAGGCAAAGTTTCATAATTACATTAAACGTGGAAAAGGTAATATTACTCAGAAAGTTGTGTGAGTGCCTTTTTATAGGTAAAGTAAATTAAAAATGACATTTTTGACTTTAACAGAGAAGGAAGTTTTATTCCATATGAAAATTCACCATAAAATACATTAAAATAGTCATTATAAAATTCATGTTCTGGTAAATCCATGTAACTAAAAATACCATTAAAAGGCATCATCATGGAAATGAATGACTGATAATTTTTTTTGATTGCATAAAACTTTAGTAGTTTGAAGCATGTTTGATCTCATATACCAGTAAACTTAACAAGACCTTGAAACTTCAAAGATTAACTTTACTTGGGAAAAAAAACATGAAATAAAAGGAAAAATGAAATATATAAAGTATTTCAAGGCTGCAAAGAGTCATGGATTCTTGTTCTTGGGGAAGGACAAACTACATAATATAACAGATGTTGTATTTCAAAATAAGATAATATTGATTCTGTTTCAGCATATGTCTAAAGTCACAAGTACTGATGAATATCTCTAATCCCTTAACTACCAGGAATATAAATAAAAGGAGCCAGGAGTAATTACCTTAAGTCCCTGCATAATTTTCTTTTAAATCATATAATTGTGGTTCATATGCTTATTTGCATATTTATAATCAAGTTGAGGGTTAAAACCCCTGAGACCAACTTCTGTATTTTAGAAACACTTCAAATATCCAAGCTCTTATACACAATATAAATTATGTACTATTAATCAATATTTTTATTCCATTATCTAGTAGTATGTATGGCATATGCATATGACTTGTGGAATTGAAACTTGAATAATGCTGTTTTATGATGGGTATACTTATAAAAATAACAGTGACAAATTTCATTATACCAGTTAAGGAATTATTCTGAAGAAAACTGATTAAATAGAAAAATAAAGAAGCATGGTAGAAAATATTTATATTTTATCTAAATAGTCAACAAAAATTATTTCTATATAGTACCTCTCACTATCAAGTTTCATGTTATTTACGAATCTGTTTACCTTTTCTCTTTCACTCTCCTTTATTCCTTCACACAAACATATATTCAGTGCAAGCTCCATGAGAGTATGTAAATACTTTGCATTCCACTGTGTTTGTTTTAAACTATAGCTTATGAATCTAAAAATAGGGACAGGAAGTAACAGATATCAATGATTACCTTGAAATTTGCAAACACAGTTAAGATTTTTTAAAGTATGTATATAAAATATGCATAAATGTTGACATTTGGAAAATACTTCTAGTTTTCATTTTTATAGTAATAGGCACTTCATAGACTTAATTTTATAGATGAATCACTTGTCATTTAGATATAATGTGATATCACTTGTCATCAAGAATATTGTAGTTGATTAAAAAAGAAGATATCAATATAAAGGATAAATAAATATTATCTAAATATTTGACAGAAAAGAACATCAATATTGTTTCATAATTTGAAGAATTTAAGGAATTGATTCTTTCACTCAATGAATACATATTTCTGCTGTTAACTAAATATAGAGATGATGACAATCAAACTACCTTTACTGATAACTGTTAAGAAATCTCATAGTAGACTACTTTGGAATTATAGCATTAAATATAATCAAGTTATAAATATATAGAGAGTATGGAGCATGTTACAACAAGATAAATTTCATGTCACTGAAATATTTTACAATGGACCCATTTAAATAAATATGTGCTTAACTGTAGAATCTTTGAAAATATACATTGTACATAAAATGAAATTACTTCAGGGCCAATTGCACATATTAGTATTGCCACCATACTCTAACCACAGAAATTATATTATTTAAAATGTGATTTAAGGTCATTCTTTAAAATGCCCTTGAAATTTAGAAACTTTCACATTTAATGTTGTTAGTGAAATTTCAAAAGAAATTCCCATCAATAAAAATTAACAAATTGAAGGAAATTTGTAAAGCCAGGAAATGTATAGAACATTTGCAGATCTTCCAGAGAAAATAAAACTATCAAGACTTAGAAATACCATCATTAACAATGAAGAAAACCTGGTTTTGTCTGGAGCAAAATGGAAAGTGTACTAAGTGCTAAGAAAATAATATTGATTTTTTCTGAATTTCTCACTTCCTATACCTTGCTAACTTTGTAAATTAAAACAACAACATATCAGTACAGCAAAGAAAAATTGCTAGAAAACAATTATTCATAATCCAATCACCCTAGTAAAGCTTTAACCTCTCAAATACTCTAAATTTCCATTGTTTAAACTCCATCCCATGCCTACTCTCTTTTCATTTCTCATATAAATGTTATTTCCAAAGCACAGTATCTGTTTTTATAAAAGAAAAATGAGGGATTTTTACTTCTTTATGGATTATTTTTAAAAATTGAGAACTATAATTTACATATATATATAAATGTGCTTGTCACTCAATCCTACTATTCTGTTTAAAATTCTTCTATTCTATGATTTCGTTCTGAGATGACACACATTTCTTGTCTACTTCTATTTTTTTTGTCCATTTTAGTAAGTTAAATAATTTATGATGGCAATCTTTCATATTTCTTTGGTTGTTTTCCCTGCCATTGTGCCCTTAAACTGGACTAACCTACCATATATTTGCATAACTAGTGCCCTCTGTGGCAATTGCTCTAAAGTTTTCCTTTTCCCTCCAATTCTTGAAATTATTGTCCTGTATCTACTTGTCTTCAGATAATTTAACTTTGAATTTATTCCTCTTTCTCTCTTTGGGTGAAGGACTCCTCTGGCATTTTATGTGGCTTAAAATGTCTCATGTGTGTATGATTTGGGCAGATCTGGGAAGTACTACTAATTTATACTCCACATTGCCTCATATTTCAGTTGGGTTGGTTCTAATGGCTGGTGGTGAGGACAGCTAGGGCCTGACCAGGCATTAAATTCTTCTTTATGTCATCTCAGGGCTGCTTTGCCTGTTCATTCAATATGGTCTTTCCATCATGGTGGCTTAAGGGTAGCCAAATGTCTTAAATGTCATCTAGAGTTCCAAGAGCTAGTGTCTCAAAAGGTCTACAAGAAAGCTTCAGGGGTGCCTGGGTGGTTCAGTCAAACATCCAACTCTGGATTTCAGCTCAGATCATGATCTCAGGGTCCTGAGATCGAGCCCCACTTTGGGATCCCCACTCAAGTGGGGAGTCTGCTTCTCTCCCTCTTTTTCTCTCCCTCTTTGCCCCCCCAACTCGCACTCACTCTCTTGCTCTCTCTTTCTCTCTAAAATAAATAAATAAATCTTTTTTAAAAAACTTTAAATATATAAAGAAGAAAGCTGCAAATGTTCCAATGACCTTGCTTATGAATTTCCAGAAAGTCATTTCTGTTTTAGACTATTGATTATATGTCACTAGTGTCATACCAGATTCAAGGGGAGGAAAATTTGACACTACTGCAGTGTTCTTTACCACAATTATAGACTCTGGCTTAATTTATTGAGCATTTCATCCAGAATATTCCCAATTGACCAGTGCGTCTAGATGTAGTATTTAATACTAGGTGTAGCATTAAAAATACATTATTTTATTTATTATACGATCTTTAATGTTAGGAACTGTTTCATTTTTCTTTACTGTCATAGTGTCTAGGAAAGAGTGAGCATTTCGTAAATATTTATTGAATGAATGATATTAGAAGTAGCTTTAGACACAAAATTGATTTTGAAATTCTTCAAAATAAGCAACACCATTAGGTTTTTGTTGCACATAAAATGAATTTGAAGCTCCTTAACCCTCAAACTCCTTCCTAATCTGTACCCTCATGATGTTTCCAGAATCAATTTCCATGATCCCTTGATTTCTTTCCCTCCTCCATCACTTAGTGATACCAATCTAACCATAATCACCCATACAGTGATTTTCCCACCTCAGTTCCTTTGTTTAACATGTGACTGGGGTTCCCTCTTTCTCTTCTCCTTGGTGTAATTTTATTCATCATTTAACCCTAAGCTCAAATATCACCTTTCTGGGAAGACTTTACCTAACTATTCAGTTAATCACTACTTTCTGTTTCTACATCTCTTGTTGATCGTTATACCTCTGCATTTTAGTTGTTTACTTAGTAACTTCCATGGAGTCATACTTCAGTGCAGGAGTAATTCCAAGAAGTATTCACAGGAGGCCCAAAGGATGAACTGACTTGGCTGTGAAATATGGCAGAAAAGCCAAGGTAATTGAGTTCTGTACCTAGCTCAGACTAGGTCTAGCTAAGTTCCAAGCTACAATTCCTTTCTAATGAGGCATGTGGCTTGAGATGGGATGCTCCTGAAGGAGAGCAGGTGCAAGTGGAACTAAAACCTGACAGAAGGCTATACGACCACTGGTACATCAAAGATTGTTTCCAATTCAGGGAGCCCCAATCTCTCAAGCTGAGAACAAATCATCGGAGATCCACTTGGAAGACTAAATCAGGTGATCGTTATCTCATATCTCCCACTTCCTGGCTTTCCACTGTACTTTGGTCTCACTTGGTAGGAAATCCACAACCCTATTAACAGGTATGGCATTATTTACTAATCTTCACCTCAGTCTTCTAGAAAACACTCCTATTCACTAATAATCTATACTAGGTCCAGTTCTATATGCAGGGAATTTCTCAGTGAATGACTTAAACAGACTGCCTAGCCAATAGCTTATACTTCAATATAGGAGACAGAAAACAAGTAAATACAGCATAAGAAAGTGTTAAGTGCTTTGAACAAAGCAAAACATAGAAAGTGATGGAATAGGAAGTATTTTAGAAAGGGTAACCTAGAGATGAAGATAAAGACATTCATGAAGAGATGAAGAGATGCCATTTGAAATGCAATACCGGAAGGGTAGGCCTGCTGAGAAAATAGAATTCTAGAGAGAGGTAACAGTGAAAAGAAAAGACAAGAGATAGTAATGAGCTTGATATGCTCCATAAATGCCAGTGTGATTGGATATTAGAAAGTGAAATGTACAATAGTAGATGAAGTCAGTCCTTCCAGAGTAGGATAAGGATTTTGATTTTAGAAAATGCAACGGATGTCATTATAGGGTTAAACAAAAAAAATGACATGATCTAAATTATATTTTTAAAAGATCGCTTTGGCAACTATGTGAAAAATGGATCATAGGGAATTGATTATAGATAAAGTAGAAAAATAAATGTAGTAATTAAAGTCATGAACATAAGCAAAGTCCCTAGCAACAGAACCTCCCACCCACTTCTAATAAATATATAAATTTTTGAGAAAATAATCAGCTAGGGGTTTTGCTTAAGGCCCAACTAAGAATCCATTCAATTTTGAGTTGTCAAATTTGAGTGACAACTGTTCTGTATCATTAAGATTTCCTATTACAGTGCAGTCCAGTGTGGTAACAATGTCATAGGGTTATACTTATGGTGAACTCCACCTACTGCATGCCACACTGTATAACCATACATTACTAGACATTCAAAGATCCTTTAATAATTAAGGAATATTTTCTGCTACAGAAGAATTCTCTTCTACCGTGTTTTATGACACAGAACTCTAGAGCCCTACATAAGTGCTTGTCTTTCACTTCAGTAAACACAAAGTCCATCTAATTTTTTTTTGAGAAAACTATTTGCTCTTTCCATAGACATGGTACTTCTTTAGGCAGAGGTAGTATAGCTCTCCTTCCAAAATATAAAGTATCAGTCCAGGAACATGTACCTGATTAATGAACCAAACTTCCTGAACTAATTGCATATCATTTATCTGCATCTCCAAACATAAATCCAACTGACTATACTGTGGTTATGCCTTGGTCTTTTAAGTTTGAGTTTTCTGTTTCTTACCACTAAAACCTGGGTTACTAAGCTATAATTATCATTGGGAGTTCTTGGAAGTTAGGAATAGAAATTAACTCAGTTTATATCTCAAGTAAAAAAATTGAATTTATTGGAAAAATATCAGGGTCTCACAGAAATAATAAAAACCTGGAATATGAGCTTTGGAAAACTGACAAGAACTAAGAACTTTTGAGAAGATGAGGCAGTAAAAACAGCAAAAGTTACACAGATGGAATAGGCCAGTCCAATATTCTCCATCCATCTCCATGCCCTAGCCTGGGTATGAGGTCTAGATGGCTGAGCCTACACTATCTGTAAAAGCTATAAAACTTTTAAGGTTCTTGGCTGCAAGCATCAGAAACAGACTTTGACCAACTTGCACAGGAAAGGAACTATTTAGAAGAATATCAAGCGATCTACAGAATCATCCAGACCAGAGGATCAGATATGGAAGCCAAACAGAAATCAAGAAAGGGTGGACAACAGAAAACACAGCCCAAAGAAGATAAAGATAAAATATGGTGAGTTCTCCTCCCAAATGCCGCTGTCACTGGTTACTCAACAATGTATGTGCTAAACTCTCAAAATCGCTGCTAGATGCCTTCATGTTATCATAAACATTTTCCTAATCCTTCCTGCCTCTGCCCATTCTTCTCTTCAAATCAAAAGTCAGAGCTTTCTCATACACCTATACTCAAACTTCCAAAGGATGGGACAGAAAGACCTGGCTCTTTTGGTTTCTATAGTGAAAACCAGGGAAGTGATTTCAACCAATTCCCACATGGTAGAGAATTCCCTAAAACCAAGCAGGGATATTAAGAGGCAGTATTTCCCTAGATAAATGTCCACAGAAGGAAATTAGTATTGGTGTTTCAGTGAGACATGGAGGTGCCTTAGACCTGGACTTGGAAGAGAATATAATGGGATATTTGAGTGCAGGCTATGGAAAGAGATAGTCAAACCACTTCGCTGCCACTTACTCCTTGCATGATATTGAGCAAGTTACTTGATTCTTTATCATTTCAAAATTAAGGAGTTTAGGAAGACTATAAGAATTAATTCATGAATGTGCTTAGTAGTAAGCATAATATAATTCTTTGCTATCATTTTTTGAGTAGTAGCAGTGAATATGGAGAGACATAATGAATGGAATAATAAATATTGGAAAGAGAGTCTATAGGAGTTGCTTATTGTTTGATATGAGAGGAAGGGAAGTAGATCATGGATGACTTATAAATTATGGTTTGAGCAGGTATATGGGTTGTAGTACTATATACTGAGATGAGGCAAATCTCTATTCCATCAGTTTCCTGAGTTTGATACAACCACCCCAGCATGCACTTAAACTATTTTATATAAAAACCTTGGTTCTGTCCCGTTCTAGGAATACCCAAACACATTATCCCAACCTTGAGGGCAGTTTCACACCTGCCCCCAAACACAGATAGGACACAAAATTTTTTATTTTATATTTGTTCATCTAATATCTATATGCATCTAGTATCAATATCTATTTTATTTTATATTTGTTCATCTAATATCTATATGCATCTAGTATCAATATCTATAAGAATGACTAGAAAGTTTGGCATTTCAAGGACTTTCCAGAGAGTTCTGTGTGTAAATGACTATCATCCAGGTCTTCCCAAAATATATGGATTAACTAATATTTGACAGATATAATCTAATAGAATCTATCCCAAGTTTTGAATTTTTCTCACTTTTGCGATGTAATGTCAAATAGTCACAGGTTCCATAAATTAGAATGTGGACATCTTTGGGAGACCATTCTATTTGACATGTCTTCTAAAGAGGAACTGTAAGTTAAGAACACTATAAGTAAAACATAATTAGAAAAAAAAAAAACTCCCTAATAAGATTTCAGAATGTTCTTTTAATCTCTATAGTAATAATAAAGTGCCATATTCATGGTAATATACTTCTTTGTAGTTTACCCAATTCCATCTTCAATATCACATCTCTTCTTTGTTCAAATGTTTATTAGGGAGGAATAAAGTTCTCAAAACTAAAAAGAAACTTTAAAAGTTCATCAAACAAGAACATAATGTGAGAGAAGACAAGAATCAAAATTGATCAGAAGAAATTTTCTTAGATTGTACCCTAGACTAATATGTCACAAAGATAAAAGAAAGAACACCTTTCTTAAAAATTATGCCACCCAGTAAAAGTTAAAAAAATCAATATGTGATCAACAAAAATAGCTGATTGACAGAGAATTATTTTTTAATCAAATATGTAATCTAAACACATATAAAATATTGCAAATTATTTAAAATTTAGGCTAGAAAAAAATATAATCAAGATTTCAGGAAAGCTTCTCTTTCTCTTTCCTTTGGCTTTTAAAAGAAGACATTTTCTTTTTCCACAATGCATATCTGCCAAATGAAAACAGGAAAAGCAATGGAAATAGCCCAAACTTTCCCAAGCTTCATGATAGTAAAGAGGACTGATAAAAGTTACTGTAAAAACAAGACCAACCCAGAAAACCAAGACTAAACAGGACTCCCTTTTGTTTCTCCAAGTTACATTTTCTTTTCTGATTTAATATCTAAGGAAAATTGCATGGAACAAAATTTTGGCATCTATTTATCGCATGAGGACATTTTGTGAAAAACCATATATTAAATGCTTAATTCTTTCACTGAAATAGTGAAGGAAATATTGGACCATCATTAATCATATCAAAGCAGTATATTATTCCAAAACAGAAAAGAATGTTCTTATAAAGGCAATATCAGAGTAGAAGCCAAACTAATTATAATAAGCTTTGAAGTATAAAACCTGCAGCAGAGGACCTCCATGACCTGGTTGGAGACAATTTCAAATACTAAGCTGCACTTCGGATAAGTGAAAACTTTGTTTTGTGGATATGTGTGTGTGTGTGTGTGTAAGGGCATAAGTAAACAGAAAGTTCTAAACACAGTCATCTCAATTCATACTCTGTTGCTAAGGAAGGAGATCTTTAAGTGACCCCATTATAAAATTCCCTACTACTTTTACTCCAGTAAGTGAGCACCAAAATAATATCTATTCACAAACTTGAATTCAAGAACAAATACGGCAACATATGAATAGGATCCATATAGCTGTTGTACCTAGTTCATCATCTTAAACAAATAGGTAGTCAAAAATATTTGTTGAAGAATAATGTAAGAAAAATTAGCTATGAAAAGTGACCCAAGGTGTTTCACAGTCAATTTGCCACCTTTGTATTGCAATATAACTATGTGCATCATCACATTTGTATGTTTCACATAAATGTACTTGCTGATATCTTAGCTTGATATGCCCTTCCCCTAACGTTGTATGACTAACTCCTTGTCTTGCAGATAAATAAGCCAATGTCCCAGAAGGAAAGAAAGGCAAATTCAGAGTATTTGGGGAGGCTTTAATGTGAGGATCATTTGCAAAGATGGAGACTTTAATGAGGAGATTATTGAAGGCAAAGGGAAAACAAAAATCGGAGCTAGCAACAATATGAAAGTCACAACCCCTAGGTTTGGTAGGGCAAGGGGAAAGTAGCAGCTATTGGACCCAGAAAGATCTTAGTTTAGCTACAGCTGTGAGAGAGGATTCCCATCAAAGCAATGGCCATGGGTCGAGGAGCTCAGCTCTACCCAACCTATGAGCCAAACCCTCAATTTCCTATTTTTTTAAGATTATTTATTTATCTCAGAGATAGACAGAGAGAGAGAGAGAGAGCATGAGCAAGTGGGGGGAGGAGCATTAGGAGAGGGAGAAGCAGATTCCCCACTGAGCAGGGAGGCTAGATCCCAGGACCCAGAGATCATGACCTGAGCCAAAGGCAGATGCTTAATCGACTGAGCCACCCAGGTGTCTTTCTTCTTAATATCACCTCTTTAAAGACACTTTTTTGAGACACTAATCTAAAGTAGTAAACTAACACACTCATGCTTTATCATGTGACCCCAGCAGACTTTTTGACGTGCTCTATACATTACCAGAAGCATCTGACTTTTTGTTTTTACTAAAAATTATTAGACTGCCCTGAAGAAGCATCTAAATATTATAATCATTACTAAAGACAGTACATTTTTCACACAACGGATAAGACTAAAAAACCTAGGGGCACCTGATTGGCTTGGTTGGTTAAGCATCTGACTTCAGCTCAGGTCATGATCTCAGGGTCCTGGGATCAAGCCCCACGTTTAGCTCCCCACTCAGTAGGGAGTTTGCTTATTCCTCTCCCTTTACCCCTCACCCCACTCATGCTCTCTCTCTCTCAAATAAATAAATAAAATCTTAAAAAAAAAACTAAACTAAAAAACATAGACATTGGGAAACCTAACAATGGACTTTTAAATATCTTAGACATTTAGGGCCTCTATTGCAATGAGGGTCAGGGTGGGCATCTGCCCTGAAATAAATGGCTGTTCTGGTTATTTAGTAAGGATGTCATGAAATTATTGCCATAGGCTATTCTAAATGGCCATGGCATTTTCTATCACTGATGGAATTATTGCTGTCTCCTCAACCCACAGAAATGAGTGAGATTTTGAGGAAATCCTCTCCCCAACAAGATTGTAATTTTCTGCCCAGAGAACTACCATCCAGGCCTGCAGAAATCAACTGACACCACGTCAATGACTGCAGAGTCATTGAAAACCAGGGAGGGTTCTGGATGAATGTTCTTGCAGGTGGAGACTCTGGGTTTCAACACTGTTTCCAGGCCTCCTCTTAAGCAATGGCAAAAACGCAATGCCTAAAATGGAGTTCATTAGACAAGGCTGTTCTGGAAACTAGCAGCTGATATAAGCATCAAAGAGAACATGGGAGTTCTCTCCTTACAGCAGGTAAAAAAGACAATGGACTTCAGTTTTTTGTTTTTTGTTTTTTGGTTTTTTTTTAGATTTTATTTATTTGAGAGAGAGAGCATGAGAGAGCAGAGAGCACAGGCAGGGGAGATGGGGGTTCCGGGGAAGAGGGGCAGAGAGAGAGGGAGAAGCAGATACCCTGCTGAGCAGAGAGCCTGATGCAGGGCTTGATCCTAGGACCCCAAGATCATGACCTGAGCCAAAGGCAGACACTTAACCAACTGAGACACCCAGGGGCCCCTGGACTTCAGTTTTTAATGTAACCCCAAGATCCTGAGGAAATTTGTCATGGGAGGTAAGGAAGAAAAAATACCTGGACTTCCTTCTCAAGAGAATAGATGAGACTTGAGAATTGGAGAAATTTGCAGTTCAGAGTATAATGAGGAGTCTGACTCCTTTTTTTTTTTTTTTTATGTTTGACTGCTAACAGCTTTGAAGTCTTAACGTTCCCTTTTCCCTTCATGCCCTACATCTGGCAAGCTAATAAGAAAGTCTGGATTCTCCTTCCTTTAGCACCTGATTCAAGTCCCCACCCATAATGGAAACTTACTCTAGCCCCATCCCTGAACAACACCGCAATTAAAACCCAAGCCAGACCCCTCTTCTCATGCTCTCCCCCAGAAACCTCAATTATGTAGGAAATTAATCTTTTCATACCTTGTTGGTATGTATGCCTATGGCATCATTAACATGAACCAAATTTTGGGTGGGGGTCTCCCCTGCTTTTGCAGCATGACCATAACATAAAGGAAATCTGCCCTCCTTTTCCATTTCCAACTAGTGAAGAAGTCAGACTGGTTACCCACAATCCTCAATTTTCTTTTTCCTAATGGTTGTAACCATTTTCTTTCCAATTCCTAACCCACCTTACCTTCCATTCCTTGCCAGTTTATCAGACACCTTAAACTTTTTTTTTAACGATTTTATTTATTTGACAGAAACACAACAAGAGAGGGAACACAAGCAGGGGGAGTGGAAGAGGGAGAAGCAGGCTTCCCGCCAAGCAGGGAGCCCATTGCGGGACTCGATCCCAGAACCCTAGGATCATGAACTGAGCTGAAGACAGATGCTTAACAACTGAGCCACCCAGGCACCCCTCAAACACCTTAAACTCTTGTCAGTTACACTAGGTTCAACTGGAGTCTTCCATGGGCAGAGTGATCATTACCAAACCTAAACAAAACTGAAGTGAGGAAAATAAAGTCAATGTGTACAAAGTCAATGGATTTGCTTCAATATGTAGTTGCAGCAATAGTAAGATGTGAAATTTTACCAGGTGAATTTGTATATACAAATATCTTTCCAGAATTTTATGCTCCAATTCCACCCATTCTAATTTTTCATCTCTTTTCAAGATGTCTGTTATTAACTGGAAACTACTTAAAACTTTATGTTATCTGCTCAGTGATGTTATGCAACTCTGTTAGTACTGGTTTGGATATGTTAAGCTTGATGTTGAATTGAAAATTAAGAATGTTACATTTTGTCAAATAATAGGATAACTTATTGTGATGATTTATACTAGATAATTCTATTCACTGAAAAACTTTCCAGTGTAACTACAATTTATTTTAAGTTTCTCAAAGAGTCTTATACTTTTAAGGAAAATAGTAATTTAAAGAAATGATAGACATCACAGCAACAAATTTTTCTTTTTCTTTTTTCTTTCAGGGATTTTATTAAAAATTGGGTATAAGTCTACAATATTGGGTAAAGAAAATTAATTGGGCCAATCGATGTATTGGGATGTGTATAAAAGAGAAAGAATGGTGGTACGATGCAATTCATTTCTCTTAAGTGAAAAGAGGGTTTTTATTTTCAAAGGCTGCCTTTGTCAAACGGCAAATACAGGAAGCTACATACAAACCTCCTGGTTTCTCACTTCATCACTCTCTCCATAATAAGGCTTCATTTCAGATTTCTTTTGGGTATCAACGTTTCCAGTTCCTTTGGCTCTAACCCATGGCCCTTATCTGACCCAAAAGCCCTTAAGCACTTACAATTCAAAGAGAGCATACATTTCTGTGGAGAGCCAGACCAGCCTAGAGCTAGAAAGAGGTGGTTAAGATTTAACAAGGAAAAACAAGGGACCCTTTAGAAGGTTGAAATGGCATGGCTGGGAGGGAAGAGAGAGGAGATAGAATCCAAAGTCTAAAATATCCATGTTAAAAATCATTTTAACAATCAGATTTAAAAATAGACCCTATTAAAATGTTTGCTAAAGCATAACACAGAAGAAAAATAAAATCATTAATTTCATGTTGTGAAATGAAACCGATAGAAGATAATTTTATACCACCTGGTTAATGCAGAGTCCCCCATATTTAAGCATCTATGTGAGAGTCTGTGTACATATTCCTGAAAAATAATTGGGTGTTCATGTCACAAGAGTAGAACATTTAAATAATGTGTAAAATATTCATGATGAAGATTGCCAGTGTCATCTCATTTGACTCTTTTTAAAAATGGAGGTGAATCTAGCTTTTTGGAGGAACATGAAAAATAAAACTCAAGGAAGTTATATCAAAACATTTGTATTCCATGCTAAATTACCTGTGTTGTTTTATTTCAATTTAACTTTTTCTTATAGATGTTCTTGATCCTAGCCTGTAAATATACTTCTTACACTATTTAATTCAACAAATTATAAAATTAATATGCTTTAGTAACAGTAACTTCAGAGATGTTGAGAATAATGATGCATCTCTCAGCAGTCTAAGCTATGTAGAGCAATTTTTTATCAAGGTTTAATTTACTAGAGTAATATTCACCCATTTTAGAGTACAGTTCTGCTAGTTTTGACAAATGCATATAATATTGTAACCAATACCACAATCAAGATATACAACAGTTCTGTCACTCCCCAAACTTTGCTATACGTGTAGCAGTTTAATAGCAGCTACTTTTTAAAATCCTGATCCATGACAAAAATTCAATATCTTACTTTGTTTACCTTGGCTCTTGATTTATAGAGGGCATTCAAATGTAGGATTATTAGATGTAAAACCAAATATAATTATTGAGCAACTCAACTTTTTGTCCTTCAAAATAGGGGACATGTATTATGCATCTCTCCCTCTCTCTCTCTTTCCTCCCTTTTAAACTGTCCTCCCCCTAAAAACATAACCTTCTTTACTTCTTCCCAGTATTAATCAGGATATTCTATTTTTATTTTTGTTTTTCTTTGCTTTTATACAGACAGCTAGCCTTCTGATTTGTATTAACAGGAAAGAAAATATCGCCAAAACGACATTACCTCACAAGCAAGAATGTAGCACTACATTAGTTTTTCATGATTGGATAAAGCATGTTTAGGTTAAATGTGGACATCAGCAGTTTTAAAACCCAAATCTGATGCATCTGGCACTCTTTATTGTCTTAGAGGTTCCATCAGCTGGATGCTTAAAATCTATCTCCTGGCAGCAAAAGTCTCCAGTGAGGTTTTTATGTAATTTGCTAAGAAATGCCTGGTTTCAGAAGTCATTCCTTTCAATCCCCAGGGAAGCGTGGCTGCTAGAGTAACTCTGCCCTTGAGCTACCTGCTAGATGACTTCAGAAAATCTTATACAGAAGCAATATTTAAATTAAAAAAGACAGTTTGAAAACCTGTTTTTAATTTGTCCATAAGAGCTCAAACTCCCTCAGTTTTGTTAGCTGATAACTGTTTCTGTTTTGTTTTGTTTTGTTTTAGTTATTTTTAAAAGTAAGGGTGGAGAAAGAAAGAGAACCCTTTGGGAAGTAATAAAACATTCCCTTTACCATAATAGTCTTGGGGTGGCTGCAAAGCCTGTCTTCACATAGCCATGCTCCCTCAGTGCAAGATGCTATTCATGAGTTGATGAAGGGTTAATGCAGGGATGCTTACAGTGGATCAAACACAAAACAGAAGCCACCCAAGGCTCTGCACTGTTGCTCAGGATACATGAATTTTGAAGACTACCTTGGAATTGGACTGGCCATTCAGGTGGTTTGATCTGCATCCATGCTCTACACTCATCCACTTAGACACAGTGAGTGTATAAAAACTAGAATCACTTACATTGATTCCTTTTAATACATTTTTGTTAGAAGTGCCAACTCATTTTGCAGTAACTCAGGCACAGATCTTCCCACTCTTACACTAATACTACGGGCTTGTTTACTTTTACTTTCTCAACCCTCCCCAGATATTCTTGGAAAAAGTCTCAGTAATTTCAGCCTCTAGTAAGAGTTTATAAAGCTTCAAGCATTCTTTACCCTTCCTAGAGTCAAATAATACTCATGGAATACTCTTTTCAGAAACTTTATACCAGTGGTTTTCAAAATTTAGTGTGTGTCAGAAATATCTGGTGAGCTTGTTAAAACAGAGATTTCTAGGCCCCATCCCGAGTTTCTTCTGATTCAGTTTGTCTGGGGACAAACTAAGACTTTGTATTTCTACAAATTCTCAGGTGAGGTTGCTGCTGCTGGGCCAGGAACCATATTTTAAGAACCATAGGTTTATATGATGCTTTCTGATCATTGATTATTCCAAGTAGTGGAATAAGGAACACCATTGTTTCTTTGTAATTTTTTTCCCTTTCTCTGTATACTGGCCATTCACTACTCCTTACAATTATCTCCTTATAGATTTCTACTTGTTACCTGCACAATTCAGGTATACTAGATATTTGTTGACACTCAGGTTTTATGTCCAGGTTTTATCTCTTTTTTAAAAAATTTTATTATGTTAGTCACCATACAATACATCATTAATTTTTGATGTAGTGATCCACGATTCATTGTTTTCATATAACACCCAGTGCTCCATGCAGTACGTGCCCTCTTTAATACCCATCACCAGGCTAACCCATCCCCCCACCGCCCTCCCCTCTAGAACTCTCAGTTTGTTTCTCAGAGTCCATAGTCTCTCATGGTTCATCTCTCCCTCTGATTCCCCCCTGCTTCATGTTTCCCTTCCTTCTCCTAATGTCCTCCACGCTATTCCTTATGTTTCACAAATAAGTGAAACCATATGATAATTGACTTTCTCTGCTTGACTTATTTCACTCAGCATAATCTCTCCCAGTCCCATCCATGTTGATGTAAAAGTTGGGTATTCATCCTTTCTGATGGCTGAGTAATATTCCATTGTATATATGGACCACATCTTCTTTATCCATTCATCTGTTGAAGGGCATCTCAGCTCTTTCCACAGTTTAGATATTGCGGACATTGCAGCTATGAACATTGGAATGCATATGGCCCTTCTTTTCACTACATCTGTGTCTTTGGGGTAAATATCCAAGAGTGCAATTGCTGGGTCATAGGGTAGCTCTATTTTTATTTTTTTGAGGAACCTCCACACTGTTTTCCAAAGTGGCCGTACCAACTTGCATTCCCACCAACAGTGTAAGAGGGTTCCCCTTTCTCCACAACCTCTCCAACACTGTTGTTCCCTGGTTTTATCTCTTCTAATCTCTCTCCTAGATTGCAGACCCTTAAAGCCTGCAGATACTTTACAGACTCACTTGTAGGTTTGTATAGAGTTGGTCAATGAGACATGATCCTGGAAAATTTTAAAGGCAGACAAGAAAACACCATTATTTTATGGTGGTCATTGTGGAAAGACACGCAGGTCCTAGAAGATGACAGATGTGGTGTTTTGCCCTCAGTTTGGAGAGTTTTCTCATATATACTTTGGTGTTGGGAATAGCCCACTCTATTTGTGGTGGCTTCCTTGTAATGATAGTACTTTCAAAGCCATTGAAGGCAGCAGCCTTCCTACCTTTTGTTCCCCCAGGATCCCTAAGGTAGATATGCTGCTACTAATTTCATTTTAAATTTATTCCTACTAGAATACGTAGGTGACTGCTACTTTACTGAGCTAAATGAGAGTGACACTGTAGAAGGTACTATATCTAGGGAAAAGATGCAAGGGTAAGAGAGACAGTTCCTGATTTGACTTCTTTATGCCTTCCCCAAATAGCAGGGATTATAGAGTAATGAGACTTTACTAGTTTTTCTCTCCACAAAGAAAGGTCAGACTTATCTCTGAAATAGAATTCCTCTGTAAATAAAATAGACCGTTGAAAAACTGTTTAGATTACTCCAGAATTGAAGGTTGATATTACCTGAGTATTTTGGAGACTAAAATCTCCATTTACTATTCTTGTGTATATGAAAAGTACCTTTTCAAGTTATTAAAAAAAAAAAAAACCCTCAAGTGTTTGTGGTATAACAATACTCTCAGTAGAAAAATTTAAAAACCAAAAACAAAAAAGCAAGACCCTTTTTCAGTTAAACTGGCTGGGGAAATGCTTAATATTCTTTCTCATCTTAGGGTTTCCTCACATGTCAGTTTACCAAAAATCTCTGAAAATTTTTTCAGTACCTATGTGAGAGCATTGGCCCAACTTAGACGACCAGAGAATCCTTCTTTCATATGATACCAACATTCTTCAGAAATATTGTTCAACAAAGCCCCCTGTGGAAAATGTTAGCCTAAAGAAAGTGTTGCTAGTATTAGGGAGAATGGAGCAATAAAGGAAGGTCCCTAATCTAATCAAAAGGAAGTCTGAAAACATATTGACTGAGATTCTTAATAACTAAGATGTGATAATTATGTGAAAACGATCATAGCTCAGTTCTATTTGTTAATACATCCTAATATGTAATAGGGAGAAGTTTTATTAAAAATCTTTAAAATTTTAGCATCTATCTCTTCATGTTGCTCTCAGTATAGATTATTAGAATATCTACAAAAACCTCTGTGCCAATTGTATAATCAGAAGTGTGACAATGAAACTGGATTCTATCCTACAGTGAAATGGTGGGGAGGGGCTTCAAAATCAGCATTTTTCCATGAAAAAAAAGCAGGAGTTCAATACCTGAGACAAAATAAGGAAAAAAGAGATATAGCCAAAAAGTAGATTAAAAAGGAAATCCAAGGCTTTTATATGAAGGTGGGGATCTGCATATCCCAACAAATCCTCATGATGCCGTCTGGATTCTCCATGGTTTCACCTCACCCCTTCTTCTCATCAATATTTTCCCTGCTGGAATTTTACCCCAACTATAATAGTTACCAGTAGTGATTTGGAGCAAAGAGAATATATGATTTTAGGATTTCTATATACAACTCAGAATGATCTTTTAACTCTTTATCCTAAATTAAGATATAGTTTCAACAAAATCTCTCTTAAAATTCAAAACTCATAATAGAAGTCCTTAAATATTAAGTAAATCTCCTGTTTTAATTAACCTCATTTCTCATATTCCATCATTGTTTCATTTTTTGTCTAGATCCCAGACACTGCAAATAAATTGTCATTCAACCTTGCAGACACTTTGCCAACAGTTAAAGGACAAAACACAACAACCAAGGGGCACCTGGGTGGCTCAGTGGGTTAAGCATCTACCTTTGGCTCAGGTCATGATCCCGGGGTCCTGGGATTGAGTTCCTCATCAGGTTCCCTGCTCAGCGGGAAGCCTGCTTTGCCCTCTCCCTCTGCAACTCCCCCTGCTTGTGCTCTCTCACTCTCTCTCTCAAATAAATAAATAAAATCTTAAACACACACACACACACACACACACACACATACATACACAACAACAACAACCAAAAGAAATCCAAAAACACTTCATGAAAGATCTGATTGACATTCCATGATGAACTGTATGTTAAAGAGAGCCTTTTTAATGCAGTGAATTTAGGGGTCCAAAACAAAGAGAACTGGGTGGTCTCCAAGGGATTGGATACTAGAAGCAATAGTTTTATTACCATTCCTTAAAAATAAGAAGCTTCCTTTTGAGATTTGTTCCTTGTTGGGGCTAATTAAATTTGGAGGCTATAATCAAAAGGCAGGAAAACATGTTTCTTTTAACAAATGGTTGGTCAGTTCATCTCTACTGAGACTCATTTAAGTACAAAATTAATATCGTAAGTTAGAAAAGACAAAGTAGGTGTTAGAGGTAATGAAAGATTTAGGCAGCAATGTCAAGATCAAATGCATATTTGTTCATCTCCTTCTCAGTTAATGTCAGTGAGTACTCATTAGATACCTACTAGGATAGCTCTGTGCATTGCTCAAGCCCATAAAACCAGTGTTTAGAAATACCTAATACTTCTTTGTTTACACTTTTTGCATATTTTCCCCCAATGCTGACCACTAAAGACCTGAGCTCCATAGCCTCTGCCCCACCACCAAAAACTCTTCCATCAAAGAACTCTTTCTGGGTCAAATGCCCCAGAATCATCCTATCTCTAGCTCTAAATATTCTGCCCCTCGTTATTTTCTCTGTCCTTCAGCCATTCATTTAAAAAACATAGGCTCAGAACATAAAATGTGTCAGATGCTAATTAAATAATTATTAATAAATAAAAATAGCAATAGTGCGGTGCCTGGGTGGCACAGTCAGTTAAGCATCTGACTCTTGGTTTTGGCTCAGGTGGTGATCTCAGGGGGGTGATATTGAACTCTGAATGGGGCTCTACGCTCACTGGGGAGTCTGCTTGGGATTGTCTGTCCTTCTCCCTGCCCCTCCCACTTATGAGCTCTCTCTCTCTCTCTCTCTCAAATAAATAAATAAATCTTTTTTAAAATAGCAATAGTAAAGAGACTATCCCTGCCTTCATTAAGACAGAGAAGTTAAAAAGGGCACTATAAAAAGTGTGATAAGTACTTAGTAAAGAAGTATCATATGTTGGCAGGAAAGTGAGTGCCGTCAAGGGAATGTTTCCTGAGGAGATGTTTCCTGGCCTAGCTCGTGAAACAGGTATTATTTAAGGGAAGAAAGAATAGGGTAAAAAACAACCAGACATGCAGCGAGTACTGCAGGAGCCCAGTGCAAGCAGAAGCAAAGATCAGGGGGCTTCTGCTGTTGCTCCCACCAGTCCACGGCCACCACTGCCTCATCCCCATGGAGGAAGTGACTAGACACGGAATGTGGAGCCCCGCCATCACACTCTCCATGTCCAACATGGCTTGCCAGTTGCCGCTGCAGAAGAAAGATGGCCTCAGACTCACTCCTATGTTCAAAGTGTTATGTAGGATGTCTCCGGGTAATGTAAATTTATCCCTTCAAATCTGAAATCCAGGAAATAAAGGAAGGATTCAGAATCAATGCCACATTCCTAGTGGGCTACACTGCCCAATGTGGTATCTGTTAGCCACATGTGGCTACTGAACATCGGACTGTGGCTACTTTGAAGCAAGAAATGTCCTAAGTGGAAATTATGTGCTAGATTTCAAAGACTTAGTATATAATAAAGAATATACAATATTTGGTAAATTGATTTCATACTGATTACATATTAAGTATTAAATATATAACCAATACATAATATATAATCAGTCAATACATATTACATGGTGGTATTTGCCTATATTGGGTTAAATAAAATATCTTTAACATTAATTTCACCTTTTTTTAAACTTTTTTTAATGCAGCTACTAGAAAACTTTTAACTGTATATGTGTCTTACATTATATTTCCATTAGAGAGCACTGCCATAGATCAATTCCAGCAGAGTAGGAATGAGGGTTAAGATAGAAGTAAAGAGGTATAGAGCATTATGAGTGACTGATGTGGCAAAAAAAATCAATGGCCAAAGGCTTAACATTTTAGATGCTGACTAATGAAAACAGGGATTAGAGAAATTAGTAGTTTTAATCTTAACATGTTAGAGGAGGGTTGACTCTGGGCCTGGTGGCAGAGAACTTGATGCACTTGGTTTACCGAGGAGGAACCCAGAACTTGAAGTTTTGTTAAGATTTACAAGCAAATCAGAACTCAGGGGTTGATCATCAGCGGTGATTCAGGCCTTACCCAGAGGTAAGGATTTCTTTTTTCTCTTCAAAATAAGGTTTCCTATGCTACAAATGAAAACAAAAATATTGGCTTCCTTTCAGATAACCTTTGAACAATTTCCTTCAAAAAAGCACATATTAATTTCTGTACAAGATAAAATCCTCAGTGAGTCTAAACCCTATAGAAACACAAGATTTTAAATTGACAAAACAGTTGTCATTAGAAGATAAATGTAGTCCAATCAGAATACTAAAGATGAAATTCAGCCTGCCTCAGTAATTTGCATGGTGAATTTTTCTTCCGAGAAAAAAAATCCATGGTCAGAGCAAGAGCATTTTAAAAAAATTAAATGTGTCATGAATTTGTTTATTCTTAAACATGATCAGGAATCCAGAAATATGTCAGTTGTTCATGCATATATATTTCATATTCATATGAAATAATAATATTTCATAATAATATTTCAATAATAGTATAATCACATAATATCTTTTTGACAGCTGATTCACCCTGCTACAACATTCTACTGAAAAAAAGCAAAGTTGATAACAATCAAAATATTTTCCATGAAGATTAACTATACAAGCAAAGATGGATAAAAAAACAAAAGCTTGGGGCACCTGGGTGGCTCAGTCAGTAACCATCTGACTCTTGGTTTCGGCTCGGGTCATGATCTCAGGGTCGTGAAATCCAGCCTGGCATTGGGCTCCCTGCTTAGCACTGATTCCCCTGAGATTCTCTCTCTCTCCTCCTTCTGCCCCTCCCCATGCCCTTGCAGGCTCAGGCTCACATGTGCTCCAAATAAATAAATAAATAAATACATAAAATCTTTTTAAAAAATCTTGGGGGGTTAAGATGAGATACATATTCCTTCTGGATTCTGAACAACAGCAATCAGTATGGCAACAAGGAATATGCCTCTAGATGAGTGGATTAGTAGATTAGAGTGTTGACAAGATTTGAGGAGTGTGGAAGGTTATTTTGAGATTAATAGCCTAAGCAAAAAGAAATTGGATTTTTTTTAAAGATTTTATTTATTTATTTGTCTATTTATTTATTTGAGAGAGAGAGCGTGAGAGAGTGGCAGAGGGAGAGGGAGAGGGAGAAGTAGGCTCCCTGCTCAGCGGGATGTGGGGCTAGACCCCAGGACCCTGAGCCAAAGGCAGACACAACAGACTGAGCCATCCAGGTGCCCCAAGAAATTAGATTTTGAAAAATTCTCTGTCTGGAATTTAGTCACTCTCATTCAGTTGAATCCCCATACACTTTCCCGAATGACAGAAAAAAACAATAGAGTTAAAAAGAAGGAATCACCCCAGCTTTCTGTACTTCTGAAACAAATAACGCAACATATTTTAAGAAAAAAGAAAAAGAAGAAGATAGCAGGAGAGGAAGAATGAAGGGGAGTAAGTCGGAGGGGGAGACGAACCATGAGAGATGATGGACTCTGAAAAACAAACTGAAGGTTCTAGAGGGGAGGGGGTGGGGGGATGGGTTAGCCTGGTGATGGGTATTAAAGAGGGCACATTCTGCATGGAGCACTGGGTGTTATGAACAAACAATGAATCATGGAACACTACACCAAAACAAATGATGTAATATATGGTGATTAACATAACAATAAAAAATTTTTAAAAAAAATAAGAACAAAAAGAAGGAATCATTTAGAATCTTGGGATTATACAAAGATATTGTAATATTAGTTATTTTTGATCCAGTAGTTATTTCTGATTATTTTAACAGTTGGATTAATTAGATTAATTGATTTTCATTATATTTTTATCAGAAAATAGAACCCTAGTAATTTTTTGTCTTGTATTTATTGGAATTGTTTTTTGTCAATAAAGATCATCAATTTGTAAATATTAAATAGATACATAAATATAAAGCATATCCTACATCTGAAAAATGTGCTATGTGATGCATTTTATTCTATCTGTACTTTAATCAGTTTCCTTGTTCATTTTGTTGACAACTTGATCTGTCATATGAATACTAATTAATATTAGTATTATTCAATATATTTAATAATAAATTACATGAGTATATTTAATATATATTAAATTTATGTAATTTCCTAATGGTTGTTTAACAATACCCCTTCTACTGTTATTTTTTTATCCAAAAGATGTAATAATAAAGCCACTTTAAATTTTAATATGCCATAGTGAAATGGTTTTTTCATTTTAGAATTTTCTCAACTTAAATTTTGTTTTAAAATTAATATGAAATCCACTTTTTTATTTGAATTCAATTTATATATGTTTTTTGTTTTTAGTATTTGAAGTAATTTGCATTTTTGCGGCTTCTCATAATTAGTAGATAGATTCCATTTAATACTTCTAGATTCTTTCTATTAAAAAGATTCAAATCACTTTCTTCATTGTCAAATTTACTAAACTTGGTGAGTAAATCTTTAGCCTATCCCCTCTACTTCATCATACTTGATCTAGGTTTTGTAATATTTTATGCTCTCAAGATTTTTTCACTAATATTTGTAAAATGATTTTTCCAATGTTATCAATACCAAATATAAAAAATATATATTTTCCACTATAATTAGTACAAAATAAATATTTAGCCTTTGTTTTCCCCACTTTTCTGTCTCTCCTTTATGGTTTTTGTTTCTTTAACCTTTTAAACATCTTTTTTTATTTGTTTGTATTTTGTATTATTTAACTTTCATTCATCAATGTCATCCTCTTTCCTGCTAGGGGATAATATTTTTTATTAATGAGTGAGGGCAAACTTTTTCTAATATAACTTGCTACTTTGTACCTTAACTCTTGTTTGGAATTATGTTTTTTTAAGCAGTGACTCTAGTATGTTACCTGAACGTATATTTTTTTAAATGTTATAGATCTAAAAATTGTTTTTTCATATTTTTTCTTATGTATGTATTTTCATGGAAAGGCATATAATGAGTTTCTTTTTCTACCTTAAAATTATGTTGAGAGATATTGCTCTACTCTCTTTAGTGATTTATTATTAAGGATATCATTTTATAACTTTTTTAAGTAATATACTTTTTTACCTTGAATTCTGGCATAATTAATTTCTTGTAGTGAAAGTAATTTTCTAGGACCTCTGTTAACATCATCTTCATTCACTTTATTTGCTTGTAAATATTGACTCTTCTAAATCTTCCATCTCATGTTTTATTTTTCGAGTTTGGTAAGGGTCCTTCTAAGACACTGTTATAATTTTTTATACATTTGTCCTGTATCTTGAGAAATTATTACTATTTGTAGGTTGGAAATCTGTGGCTTGCCTTCAAGGCCTGCTTTCTCCTTGTTTCTTTGATTTATATAAACTGAATTCTTGGAGTGCTTCTCCACATCTATTCTCCCTAACTGATTTGGTTTTCTGTACTATCAAATCTGCCTTTGAGCACTCTAGTAGAGCTTTAATTCTGTGCATTCATTTTTCATGTCATTGTTTTCCCTTGTCAGCCACGCATGTTTTCATCTCAATTCAGACCATTCCTATTATTGTACATAGTGTCTTTTTATGGAGAAACAAACTTGCTCTAAAAACTAGTTGGTTCATAAAGTAATAAATTAATCTATGAGGCTTTCTCTCTTTGCTCATATACTTTATTTTCCTAGTCCAGATTATACTGTTTTTCTGCTTACTAATTTTTCACCATGACTTAACCTTCTTTTGCTGTCACTTTGATGTTTTGAGCCTCCCCCAACTTTTCATATTCAGTGTGACGATGAGGACAAGGGAAGTGAAGATAATATTTTAATCTTAATTTTCCACTTGCCTAAGTACTGGCAAATGGCTCCTCCCCAGACCTGAAGCAAAGTGTTGTGTATTATTGACTACCCCAGGCTCCAGTTCATAGCTGGTAGTCAACAAAAGTCAAACCCCCTTCCTTGTACATCCCGTTCTTATTAAAAATCCCAGAGCATTTGATAAGAGACCCCAAACCTGGCAGGATCAAAGTTCATAAAACCAAAGAAAAGTAGTTAGAGGAAATTTACATGGTTGAAAGTTGACTAGGATGCAGCATCATTAAGCTAAATAGACCAACAAGCATTTTTTTCATTGGTTTGAGAAGACTCTGTGTGAAATTGACCCAGAGAGTGTTACAAAACCTTATAAATTATAAAAAAAAACGGTAACATAGTTGGTTAGTTATGGTTCCTGAGACAGCAAAATAGTAAAGTACTAAGCTTCTGAGATAAGTAGATAAAAAGACGTATATATTTCTTTCAGAATCTGAACGATGCCCTCTTTGCCTTTTTTGTTCAAGTTATACTAAGATCCTTTTCTCACAGACTTCTTTTAGTTTAACAAAGTTGGATGTCATACATGTAAAACCATATAAATTAGAAACTATTTTAAATGAGAAAGTGGAAATCAGGTATCTATTTCTCAGAAACAGAATTTTTCAAAAAATAAGACATGCAAGGTGAAAAAAGAGAGAATCTAGAAAGGTAACAAAAGATCTAAATCCTGTACTTTACTTTCAACCTGATAAAAAAGGATATCATATGTTAACAGTCCGGGCTGATAAGCAAAAGACTTTGAAAGGGAAAAGAACTCTACATTTTTCATGTGTTCTTTCGCTCAATTATTTTTGGACATTCATGTTGATGTGTTATCTTTATCTTTAGGCTGGCCTAATCTTAAAACCCTCAGTACTCTGTTTAATATTTCCTATTCACGGCTCACATGAAAAGCAGTCATGGGGAAAAAGAACATGCTTTCCATCATCTAGCTGTTGTCTGTGCTGATGTATAAAAACTAAAAACATCTTGAATTTCATAAGCTAAGATAATCATGTAGGGCTGATGATAAAGCATTGTTTTGACTACTAAGTCACAAGATTAATAAATGTTTGTTAATCAGTATCAAAAATAATTTTACTCCAAACGTATACATTTTAACTATATAATAAATAGATCTTAGACTATACCTTACCTGTTTTAAAGTAAAATGTTTGCAGATGGGATGATTCAACTTGAAAGTATTTGAAGTATAAATGACTAAAGACATAAAGATTAAAAGATGGTCAGTTAATGGTATGTCACAATTGAGTTTCCATTGGCTATGCATAGAGCAGTTAATTCACTCCAGACTAAGTAGTACTTAGATAAAGCGAAAACAGCTTTCATTTCAGTGCAGGCAACATAAATTCTCTTTGCCTTCTCGCCTCTAACTGAAGCTATTTTGGATCACCTGCCACTTTTGGAAATGCTAGTTTTACTCTATCACACAAAATTATCAAACACAGTACCTTACATGTGTAATTTCTACATAGATAACTTTTCTTAAAATTTAAGCTTGCCAGGGGCGCCTGGGTGGCTCAGTCGGTTAAGCATCTGCCTTCAGCTCAGGTCATGATCCCAGGGTCCTGGGATCGAGCCCCGCATTGGGTTCCCTGCTCTGTGGGAAGCCTGCTTCTCCCTTTGCCTGTCATTTCCCCTGCTTGTGCACTCGCGCTCTCTCTCTCTCTCTGACAAATAAATAAATAAAATCTTAAAAAAAAAAAATTTAAGCTTGCCAGTCCAGTGAGAATAATGTTGAAAAAGAAGTTCTCCACACTATCATGTCATTTGCCCACTAACCATAGGTAATTTTCTTCCATTCGACCAGTACCCACTGTTGTACTATTGAGGCCCAAAGTAAATCATTGTTGGTACAGTGACATATCCAGTTAACCAGACATGCACACAGATTCAACACTGCAGCCATGAAAACAATAAAACTTTGACTCTTTAAAGTACTTCTTGGGTTAAAACTGTAAAATAATAGAGATTTTTAAAATACAGTAAGGACTTAACTTCCCTATTCACCTATCTAAAAATAAAAGTCATTGCCAGTGAATTTCGGAAACTAATGTAGTCCATGGGATATTGATGAATGAGTATTTTAGAGATAGGAGGGTGGTGGGAACTCAAATTAAGATATCTATTCTCTGACTCACCAGCACACAGCTCAGACTGTATGCTTCCAACATATAAATCTATATTAACCTAGTTTCCTTGGTGAGATCATGGTGGACTGTCTCAAGTCTGTAATCTATTATGATAATTCATATAGACATTATAATAACACTCTATTGTCATCTGACATCATCCCTGGGTGGCTAAAGGACACAAATAAATCTCACTTAAAAAGTAAATAAAAGAAAGAAGGAGAGAGAGAGATTTTTTTTTGAGATTTTAATAAATGTTTTAGTGTACAATTCATTTTTTACAATTTCTTAAACACTCTTCACTTCTTGATCTATAATGATGCCTTTAATTTGCCTTTCCTGCCACACATTCTAAATTCAGAGTAAACAATTACTGAAAAAAATAGTGAGGTTCAGATTAAAAGTCCACAAACAATAGCAAAATTTACTATCTTACTGAAATTTGGAAATAAGCACCAACCCAGATGCCAAGGAGCATCAGGTAAATCTAATGAAGACCTGAGGAAAATCAGACAGCAGCTCATGGGAAATGCAAAACTACCTTGCCTCTCTTCTATTATCCTTGTTTAATCTTCCTCAGAATTAGGTCCCTAGGGTAATTTCAAGTATGTATTCTAAAGTTAATTGCTCTTTATTTTTTTAGATTTAAGGATTGGAGGGTAGTAAGAAAAATAGAACATTCAAAATGTGTAGAAAGTATTCAAATTATCCACATTCATAGGTTATTTTCATGCACACTTAATGGTTTTAGTAAAACCACATTGAAACGACTGATGTAATCTATTGAATTCAATTTTACTCCCAGAGCCATTATCCACTACAGAGATAACATCAGAGTTATAGTGTATGCTTCATTTTATGGAATGTTCTAAATTAATGCTTAATTTTATCCAGGTTAATAATGCAAAGCTAGAGAAAGTCTTGGAGAGTGTAATGTACACTGTAAATACTAACATTACAATTCAATGAATAAATAATTTAAGTGCACAATGGTATACGATAACATCATAGAGCAAGTTTAGTAGCTTGAAAGAATTTGCTGACCTAAAATCATGAACACCAATTTCTACATTTCTAAATATTCTCCCCCAAAATAATTCAAATTAAGATTATCATTAAATCATTTGAAAAAAATTAATTTAGAAACAGTGTGTGAGGCAAGTTAGATAAGATCGCTTATTGTAGTATATTAGTAGAATGTAAACAAGTCTAGATCAGAGTCAAGTACTGAGTTCTAACACTTTGGGTAAATAATTTAAGTGCCCTAAAGACTCATCTTCCTCTTGGAAATAAAGATTTGGAATACATGATTTTTAAGGTCCTTTCTAGTATTAAAACTGTGTAGATATTAAAGGAAAATTCCCATGCCCCACTTATCAGATTGCAAAACTCCTGCCAAGTGTTTGGAGGAAATTTCAGCTCTCACATGTTACTTACAAAAATATAAATTTGTAAGAGCACATTGGAGAGGAATTTCTTAATACCTAGTGTACAAATATTATGTGTATGTTACATGTTTAAATGTATAATACTTATGTGTACATAATTATTATATATGTACATAAATGTATCATATAATTTAGACAGTGTTAGACTAAATAAACCAATTTATTTATTAAAACCAATTCTTCTGGAAGAGTAGAATTTACTGTATTAACGATGAGAATAAACTTCTCATAATTTAAAAGCATTTTCCCAGGGGCACCTGGGTGGCTCAGTCAGTTAAGGATCTGCCTTCAGCTCAGGTCATGATCCCAGGGTGCCGGGATCGAGCCCCGCATCGGGCTCCCTGCTCCGCGGGAAGCCTGCCTCTCCCTCTCCCACTCCCCCCGCTTGTGTTCCCTCTCTCGCTGTGTCTCTCTCTCCATCAAATAAATAAATAAAATCTTTAAAAAAAAAAGCATTTTCATAGTTATCTACCACTCTGTGACATGTAAACATAAACACTAGAACATGTAATGTGCCTAGCAAACTCGGCTCTCTATAAAGAAAGACAGCAACTTTGGGGGGCCGGGAGGACAGACCTAAAACTATCTAACCAGTTAAGTATCATCCATTATTTTCTTTATTTTTAGTCTTATCTTTTATCTTTAAAGATAGATGTTTCTCAAGCTTTTCTTCAAAGTATGAATATCTTAGCTAATTTTCCACCAGCACACACCAGTTCAGCTCAACCTGCTATTGGACGCCTGGATTCTGATCTCACAGGCCAGCCCACATGATAGTAAGTGTCTGTTTTGATTGGCCAGTGCCTGAACCCTACTGGCTGTTAAGTATTAAAATATTTTGAATATCATCCATTCTTAGTCAATATTGGTATAATCAACTTTTTATTATCTTGGGGTGGAAAATTAACTTATGGGTAAGTAAGGTTAAAAAGAAAGAAAATAATAAACCATGCAAGTAAATAAAAATTTCTACAAGGCTGTGAAAACACCCACACATTTAAAGGAATTCACTTGGGGTGCCAAATAAGTAAAGCATAGACATCACGTATGGGAATGACTCTCCCCTTGCCAAAGATCAGTGGATTGAAGGGACACCCTCCCCTCCTCCTCTGTGAACCACAAAGCATTCCCCTCTTCTTAGAAAAAGAAAAGAGGGGCTCATGAGACGTGAAGCCCTTTAGGTAGGAGGAGAAGGGAAAAGTGGGTTGTAGATGAGGTGGAAAAATACAGTTTGGAACACAAATAACTATCTTTGTTGCTGCTATTAACTATTTCTCTCAGAAATATGAACTTTTTACTCAAAAATTCAAATTTACATATAAGTTGCAAAAAATTTAAAAAATGAAAAATGAAGTTATATAATTTTACCTTAATTCACCTTTGATTAATACTTTCCCCCATTCACTTTTTCATTCTCTATCTACCTATCTGTACATGTCTATATATTATGTTATGTGTATTTGCGCGCATATGTACATACATGAACAATTTTTTTCTGTGCCATTTAAGAGTGATTTCCATATATAGTGCTCCTAAGTACTTCAATGTGTATTTCCTAAAATAAGGATATTCTCTCTCTAATAGCCACAGTGGGAAACTGTATTTATTATTTCAATTTAAATTTTATTTAACACCCATATAATTCTTTGTCTGTATTAGGCATCACTTGAAACTTGGTTTCAACAACTATTGACTGTATAATCTTGTACAAACGACAACTCTCTGTGCCTCTCAGTTTGCTCATATGTGAAATCAGGATAATAATAGTATAGGTACTATTTTGGCTTTGAGTGGTGCCTAAAGAGGAGTATTATATAAATGTTGCTAAATACAATTTAAATTTTAAGAATAAATACAGTTTTTATTGCGCTTGCAATTAAGTTATTTGGAGTTGTCCATGATCTTCTTCACCTGATTATCAAATTACAAAGCTACTCTCTACTATCAAACTCCATCTCAGAAAGCATTACCAGAGAAAATATCCAAAATCCAGTGTTCCAGGGCTCTTCCCACTCACTATGCTTCTGCCAGTAAATTGTAAGTTTATTTTTACTCTCTTCTGGCATTCACCTCCCTGTTTTTATAATGGCATGCCATGAATCACATTTCCCTTTTTAAGTAACTTTGGCAAAAAACTATTTAAATTTGCTAAATATGGGGACGCCTGGGTGGCTCAGTCGGTTAAGCAGCTGCCTTCAGCTCAGGTCATGATCTCAGGGTCCTGGGATTGAGCCCAGCATTGGCCTCCTGCTCAGCAGGGAGACTGTTTCTCCCTCTCCCTCTGCCACTCCCCCTGATTGTGCTCTCTCTCTCTCTCTCTCAAATACATAAAATCTTTAAAAAAATTTAAAAAGTTTGCTAAATATGTATGTCATTACAGAGACTGAAATAGTAAAGGCAGCAAGATATGAGGATTAAAGCAGTCATCCTACAACTTCGTTTTTGACCTTTAACTTCTATCAAAATATCATTTATCTCATTCAATATTTTAATCAATATTTCTTTTATTATTATTAGTTTATATGATCTAAAGACCCTATTAATTAGCAAATGTCTTGAAGAGAAGGAGGGTGCTTTATTTATTGTTAAACCTAATAGGAGCACCTTTGAACAACATCCTGTCATACAAAGATAAGAAAGGGATAGACAGCCTGGTGAATGAACCCAGGCTACGAGTGACTTCAAATAAAGGGACAGGCTTGAATTTTTGTAGAATTCGGTAATGCATGGGATAAATTGGGAAGTAAGAGATGGAATGAAAAACTCTCATGTTACCTGGCAAAGGTTACTGGTGATGCCACTGAGATTGGGAAGACAAGTCAGATATGACCTTGCTTGAAGAACTTGTGGCTCTTCCAAATGGAAAGTCCAAGAAAGAGTTCTATGTACATGGAGAAGCCAATGAGAGCGATATAAATTTAGGAGTCCTCAGCATGAAAGAATAATCCAATTCCAGGAAAAATAGAAATGTATCAAACAAGCCAAAAAAATGTCAGAAATATATGAACACAAGCTAATAAAGAAGTAGAATAGTTAGAGAAAGGAAACAAAAAAGAGAGGCAGATTGAAAAGGAAAGTAAGGCAAATCTAAATGCAAAGGCCATTTAGAAGCAAAGTGAGCCAGGGAAACAAGCTAGGGAGCTGTTACGGCACAGGCCACAGTGTTAGGGCCATGGAGGAATAGGTCTACCCAGAGACTAATGCTCCATTGAAAAAGAAATGCCACACACGAAATGTGTTTGTGTTTTTATAGTTTAGAATGTCTGTAAAACATTTCTCATTACATTAATTTCCAGTGGAAAAAGTAATATACCTTTCAAAACACTAGATTTGTAAGTGCCCAGGAAAGTCTAATTTTTGCCATCCCCATCATGTCCTGTAATAAAAGATGAAAAAGAGGACTTTACAAGATGTTTAGAAATAGAATAAGCAGGAGGAGAAAATTTCCTTTTCCTTTTAAACAAATTTGAAAATGGGCATGCTTCCAACTAATAAAAGAATGTTTATTTCCAACAGGCCTATCAAGAAGACCATGGTTGCAGCCCTCGGCAATCTGACCAAGCAATCCCTTGTCTCAGGAATACTTCATGCCAATACACATCACTAATAAGACAACAGGTAAACGTGCTGCAGACAAGCACACAACACTCAAAGATAGGACCAAGTATGGGTGTGCACTCCATATCCATTATTATCCCAAGAAGAGCCATTTCTACTTACAAGAAGTAAACTTATCAAAAGCAATCTCATTCATATCTGTGATTCATCCACAAATGAGAATTAGAGATGCCATTAAAAATTTTTTTTTAAAAAAATGGGACAGGGCTTACTTTTAATTCACACCAAATACATCATAAGTCATCACTGGATCAGTTAGCATTAGTCATGAATTTCGGAAATTAAGAGATGACTGAGTAAGCAAAAATGATTGAGAAAGCATGCTTTTTTTATTGCAGGATAACACATTTTCTTAATTAAAAAGCTGATACTCACATGCATTGACCGTATTGTAGGAGTGTATGGTGGAGTGTAAAGGACATGGGGTTAGAAAACAAGCCATCCAATGTCACAGTCTGGTTTTACTCTACTCTGTGTGTAACGCTGAGCTAAGCCCTCTGTGTACAGTATTTTAATGGTAAGATGAGAAAAACTGACTCAATTTTTCTTCTTCTTTAAAAAATATAACTTTTTCAAGGAAATCTTACATGGAGCCTTAATTACTAAAACAGTGGCTCTGATCTCTTTAGTTTGAGAGGAGGAGCCCCAACTACCAGACTTCCCCTCCCTCTCCTCTGCCCAGTCCACCTAGCTGACCTCAAAACCTCCTCCACAGAATGCAAGAGTTCCTCAAAAAGTAATTCTTTCATTCGCTCATTTATTCATGAAATCCTCATGAGCAAATAATTTGTTAATCACAGGGAAAAACTGAACAAGTAGTGGTAAGAACACTCACCTTGACCTTAGAAATCACTGGGTTAAATGACTCCTGAGTTTTTTTTTTTTTTAAAGATTTTATTTATTTATTTGAGAGAGAGAGCCCACGCATGAGAGGTGAGGGGTAGCAGGGGGGCAGCGGGAGAGGGAGAAGCGGGAGAGGAGGAAGCAGACTCCCATCTGAGCAGGGATCCTGATGCTGGACTCAATCCTAGGACCCTGGGATCATGACCTGAACCAAAGTCAGATGCTTAATCAACTGAGCCACCCAGGTGGCGCCCCTGGTTTCTGAGTTCTAATTGGCTGTTCAAAACAGTCAGAGGCCCCGTGTAAGTGTGTGAACCTTCATAATCTAGACCTTGCCTATTTCTCCAACTATATCATTTCTACATCCTTCTTCTGCTTCCTCTGGCTATTGGCTCTTTTGTATCAGATATACTTCCCCTTCTGCTCTGTGCTTTCTTCTTCAAGGGGGGAAAACTGCTCTGCAGACAAGTAAGCACTACTTCTATAAACTTTAATTATAAAGCTTATCTCATTATGGCTAATTTTAAGGTATTGTCCAGATAGTTGCAATTGTGTTAAAATTCTGTTGATTAAATTTGTACTTAGAACCAGTGTGCAATTAGCAGTTCCAAGATGAAAGTTTTTCCTTAATTGCTCTTTAATACACTTCTAAATTTTGAGAACCTGGTCCCCTCCTTCCATCCCCAGGTAGTGAGACTGCTGTTATTGCTCTTGACTTGAGCCTGCCTTCCTGAAATCGCCAAGTTTCCTAAACCTAAGTCTGTCCCACAGAATATATGTGTTCTGGTTCTTGTTCCCTCTGAACCCTATTATCTCTTGGACCGTAGTCAACTAGGCTGACAAACTAATCAGGGCTAATGAATTCATATATTCGTATATAACTTTCAGGGAGATACGGGAGCATTTTAAAATGAGCTTCAAGAGTCAAATCCAACTCAAAGAGGTGAATAAAAAAGTGAAAATTCCAGAAATCTTGGAAATCCAGTTGCACAGGTATCTTGAGCCATCAACAACTTTGGAAACTCTCTGAAATTTCATCACATATGCAATCACCATTTCTCCTTAAGTCCCTCACCTGCTTGGAGCTTGATGATGTTTATAATATGAAGATCTTTTTCATTGGTATTTTTTTGTAAGGGAATCTGCCCAGTCCCACAGTAGGCTTTCCTGTTTTTTTGAAACTCTAAAATACATAGAACCTGAATTTTCATCCTTAAATGGACTTTTGTATATCTAGAATTCTCTCTTATCTTCTCTATGACAACTTACTATTAACTAGGTTTGCCTAATTGCTATTCATATTAAACTAAGAGAGGGATCAATTAAGAAGAGAAGGACATATTACTACTATCTCTAACAAGTAATAAATCATTTATAGTGAAATCAGACAGGAATTTTAGGTGATCTTCACTATTACATATTCTATAAATTTACAGGATAAAACAAGATCAGCCATACATGGTCTAATTATTGCAAACCTGTAGACTTTACCAAAAAAGATTCGGAACTACTAGATATTAATCACATGCTTTTAAATCCCCTGATGGCTATATTGTGCTAGGATTTCCAATCTCATCATTGTGCAGCTCTTTGCCATATGCTCACATGTGACCATCTCATTCTCCTACTGAAAACTCATTAACACAAGTTATGAGAACCTTCATGATCTAGACCTTGCCTATTTCTCCAACTATATCATTTCTACATCCTTCTTCTGCTTCCTCTGGCTATTGGCTCTTTTGTATCAGATATACTTCCCCTTCTGCTCTGCTTTGCCTCCTCACCTTCTCTCATCACTCACTTCTGTTGTCTAGCTAAGGATGATTCAACTTTGTAGGTCTCAACAGATAGCACTTCCTCAAGGAATTCTTCCGTGCCTTTTCAAGTGGTTTAGATTCCTCTTCTAGTATATTCAGCTTCCTCTATCAGCAGTTTCCACAGGCTATTCCAAATGCCTCTTTACCTGTCTGTCACCTCTTCTATAGTGTAAATAGGAAGACCACATTTTAATAGGCCACTTTGTATCTCAGCACTGAGTGTCATAACTAGCATGCATTAAGGAATTAAAAACAAATGTTGCATAAATGAATGAATGAGATGACTTACACTCTACTTACCTTTTCCTGAATTTTAGCCATTTCATACATATATGTGTGTATATACATATATATATACACATACACACATATACATAAATATATATACACACATACATACTTATATACAGTATATATCCACACAAGTATATCCATGCATATGAAGTCAGTGCATGCATATAGATACCGACTAGTAATTTGTACCTGTACATGCACACATGCGCGCACACACACACACACACACAAGAAATGTCATCTTCTTACCCTAGGCTTTATAAAAGTTTCAGTTATTTTGCAGATAGCTCCAGCCTTTGTGTTTATAGTGTATATTATAACCAAAGCAAAATGAAACTATAAAAGAGTCTTGGTTATATTTTTATGGGGGAAAATTTTTAATTAAAAAACACAACTGGCCTCAAAGAATGGAAATATAATTTTGTTAAAGTTTCTCCCCCATAAATTAAAACTCAGTTTGTATGCATTCATTTAAAAATGTTTAGACCATCCTAAGCTAAAAAAGAGATGGCACAGAAACATCTGAAGGGCAGAGAAGAAAATGAACCAAGGACTGCCCAAGGTGCCTTAGTTTGGAGCTCTTCATGAAGAAACTGAAGGAAAAGGCTTTGCCTGCAAAGCAGGCAGAGTGAAGGTTTCCATCATGTTACATCGCTTCTGTGTGGCGGTCACTAGATCACAAGAGAGCCAGCTTTGGAAATTACTTATCAGTGCCAAAAGAATACTGTTCCAAAATTAATCATAAATTGCTTTAATATTTCTCCTTTCTATAAATTTACATTCATGCCATAGGTTTGGACCTATTTTTGAAATACTCCTGCAAAGGAAAGTTACCAACCCCACAAACTGTTTGTGAGAGTATTAGAAGTGCCAATTGAAACAGGAATGCAATAACTTTGTGAAATCGCATTATCTGTCAAGTTCTAAAGCTTATTCAGGTGCTTATTTAAACCCTTGGAGCCCATAGGGAAATGAACATGGGATGAATTTTTATTTAGGTTGCCACAACATTTCAGTAGTGAAACTCCATCGTGGTCTACCAGACATCAAAAATAAAGTTTCAGCAGTAAAACAAGTGTCAACAAACCTCATGCTTCTGTGCAGAAATAGCAGGTACTAATAAGGTAACATCAGTACATTATAAATAATCCCTGGGACAGTCTCAAAAGGGGTCTATGGTATCAAACACGTGCAGCAGAAATCAAGTAAAGGCACCTCCGAGGCCATCCAGAAATGACAAACACAGTTTATAGCACAGGTTGTCTGAAATATGCCACTCAGCTCCAGGTGCCAACAGCCACACTTTGGAGGAAATCACCAAGACCTTTCATTATTTGATGGAACAAGCAGACAACAGGAATGTCTCAGTGTCAGAGCTTTTAGTGAAAGAAATTAATATTCATCAACACATCTTAACTCAGTCGACAGTTTAAGAGTTGGAATGAAGCATGTCATTCAGGCTAGGAGGTCCTTGGTCCAAGTTAAACAAACTAAAGGAGAATGTCTGGTTTTAAGAACACTTGTTCTATACCCTAATGGGATTATGCTTTCAACATTAGAAATACCCAGGTGCTAAATTAATCTTGTTATTTTATTTGAATGACTTAGTCAATGGTAAATTTATTCAGATTAGAAAAACGTGATATCAATATCTAGCGGCAAAAATGTATAAATGATCATGCTATTTAGATACTTGTTTGTCCCTCTAGATGTTGGGTTACTTACTTGTATATCCTGTGTCTGGTGAGATATTTGCCTCACATATAACATGCATTCACTTCATGTTTGGTGAATAAATAGAGGTTGGACAAACACATTTATAAATCTTATTGGAATGGCTAATAATACAAGAGACTGTCAAAGGGGCACCTGGATGGCTCAGTCAGTTAAGCGTCTGCCTTCGGCTCAGTCATGATCTCAGGGTCCTGGGGATCCAGCCCTGTCAGGCTTCCTGCTCAGGGTTGTGTCTGCTTCTCCCTCTCTTCCCCCCCCTCCCCTCCCCACTGCTCGTTCTCTCTCTCTCTCTCAAATAAATAAAATCTTTAAAAAACAAAATATAAGAGACTGTCAAAAAGAAAGTTTTCATCAATTAACAAAATATTTAAGAAAATAAGATTATCAATTTGTTAATTAATTACTCTTTATCAAAGGGTAAAGACTCTTTTTAATAAAAATTAGCATAAGGTGATGTCAGCACATCAGCAAAAACTGCAGAATAAAGAATTGAAAATTATGCAATTTTTAAAAGTGGGCAAAAGCTGTCAGAATCAACTTTTCATACCTTGAAATTAACCACAGTCTTGAAATTCACAGTGCCTGAGAGAAGAGAATGAACCTCATTCACAATTATAATTATCTGTTCTGACCCAATGACTCCCCAGAAGACCAGCAAAGGTTTGTCTTTATTTCACTTACTGGAACTGACTACCTTCTTTCTTTTTTTTTTTTTAAGATTTTATTTATTTATTTGAGAGAGAGACAGCAAGAGCAGGGGAAGGAGCAGAGGGAGAGGGAGAAGCAGACTCCCCGCCGAGCAAGGAGCCTGATGCGGGGCTCGATCCCAGGACCCCAGGATCCCAACCTGAGCCAAAGGCAGCTGCTTAATGAACTGAGCCACCCAGGTGCCCCATGACTACCTTATTTCTAAAGCTTATCACTACTTCCTGGGGAATTTGTCAAAAATATTTATAGCTGAAGTGATAAATAACAGTGAGGCAAATAATAGCCTAAACATAAAGCCTGGAGGAAAGGCTGGAAATGAGATGTCCATATGGGCTTTGAAAAGCTTCAACATTTTCTTAGGAATCTAGAAATTCATGAAAAATGCTCATGGCTTTGCACATGCTCAGGAAAGACCGAGAAGGCCCTACATTGTCATGTCCTGATAACCTTAAAGCTCTTAAAAAAAAAAAAAAAGGCAGGAAGTGCAAGCTAAGGCACAATTTTAACCTGCCTGGATGAGCACTGACCTTGTGTCCAACACACACAGAGACCCTTGTGAATTAATGGAAGATTGTTTTGGTTCTAGATGTTTAAAGAAATCTCAAAAATAAAATTAACCTAAGAAGAGTGAGACATGTACACTAAAACTACAAAACATTGTTGAAAGAAATCAAGAATAATCTAAACAAATGGAAAGAGCATCCATATTTATAAATTGGAAGAGTTTAATATTGTTAAGATGGCAATACTCCCCAAATATCACACTTTGTAGATTCAAGGTCAGCCATATCAAAATTCCAACTGCTTTTTATTCATAAGTGGATGAGCTGATCCTAAATTCATGTAAAAAAGGACACAGAATAGCCAAAGCAATCTTTAAAAAGAAATCACCGTGAAAGATAGTTAGCTTTAAATTGAATGTTTAAAATACCTTATCTGAGTCAGCAGGGAATAACAATAACGTGCAAATGGCTAAAAAGATCACAGAATTTTCTCCTATATATAGATTTTGCTTTCTCTTTTATTTTTTTAAAGATTTATTTATTTATTTGAAAGAGAGGGAGAGAACACCCATATGCATGCACAGGAGAGTGGAGGGAGGGGCGGAGGGAGTGCAGAGCCCCACCCAGGGGTTCAATCTCAGGACCCTGAGATCATGACCTGAGCTGAAACCGAGTCAGATGCTCAACTGACTGAGCCATCCAGGAACACCTTTGCTTTCCCTTTTAAATGAAAAGGCGCTATGAAATTATAAACTTCAGTTCTATTGTATAAAGTTAATCTGTTCAAAAATCTCATTTATGGATGCCTAGGTGACTCAGTCAGTTAAGTGTCTGCCTTCAGCTTGGGTCATGATCTTGGGGTCCTGGGATTGAGCCCTAAATCTGGCTCTCTGATCAGCTGAGAGCCTACTTCTCCCTCTGCCCCTCCCCCGGCTGTCTCTCTCTCCCCCAAACAAATAAGTAAAATCTTAAAAAAAAACTCACAATTGTTAAAAAAAATCTCGTTTATACCCATTTTTCCTTCTGAAAATAGTACAGGTGTTACTGCATATGGTACATATTCCTCCTCTGCATTATGTTGAATGGGACTGATGTTTTCTTTTCTTTTTTTTTAGATTTTATTCATTTATTAATTTTAGATAGAGAGAGAGCATACAAGTGAGTGAGTAGGGGTAGGGGCAGAAAGGGAGGGAGAGGGACAAGCAGACTCTCCACTGAGCATAGAGCCCCATGTGGGGCTCCATCTCAGGACGCTTGAGATCATGACCTGGCCAAAATCAAGAGTCTGACGCTCAATGGACTGGGTCATTTGTTTATAAAATTATAATCATAGATTCTCAAAATGAAAGTAGAGGGAACAGATAATTCCATTCAACACACTGGCCAAAATTAGAAATGAGAACTTCATACATCTGTTTTCAAAACATGATTAGATTACTTTTTTAAAGTTTCTTTCTTTTTTTTTTTGCCTTTCTTTTATCCTGTGTAAACAAAGTAAAATGAAAATATTGTATACATGCTTACTCTTGCCTATAAAATGACTTTAATATTTAAATATTGGTGTTCCACAACCAAGTTAAAAGAAAATTATAGTTATTGTGAAGTTAAAGTCTATTTATTATAATAGGACACAGAGTAATTAATTCTTATACCACTATGATGATGTCATATCATTTTTAAAGTGCAAAGACACTTATAATTCAGGTATTGATTCAGTGAGCCTGTATATGTTTATTTTTCCCTAGGTTAAGGCCTTAAAGATCAATTGCAAATGGACTTCAGTTTTCTATATCCCCACTTATCCAGGCTGTTTATAAAACTGAGATTGCCTCTCTCTTGGAAGCACTCTTTTACAATTTTTGAGGAGTATATTTGGCAATATCTTTTGTATATTAAAGTAGCACACTCTCTGGGAGCTGGTAACATTTAAAGTAGCACACTCTCTGGGAGCTGGTAACATTTCACTGGGCAGAGATGGTATTTTTCATGCCTACCAAGCTAAATACAACAAGAAATTATGGAATCAGGCAGAGGTGTGAGAAATTTCCATTTTTCGTCACATCATCTAAAAGCTTTCAGAATTATCAACTTATATATATCTGGGTTCTACTTGTTTCCATACTCCCATCAGCAGACATCCTGGCAGGTAAGATGAAACAGAAGTATGGAAAATTAGCCAATGAGAGTTGGAAAAATCTTATGAGAAATAGATCATGTTTCACAACTCTTTTTTCTGCTCTCCTTAGGACCTCCCTGCACCCACCCTCCAGGCTCACTAGACTTTAATTTTACACAAGCAAAAGCTTCCTCTGGAAGAAAAGTCTAGTGTTTTGTTTTGTTTTGTGATAATATGAAGAGTTTGTTGCAACCATGGAAAATAAGTAAAGGATAATTATTGTAATAAAAATATCCAGAATTACTTTCAATAGTAGATTAAAAGAAGAGAGGAAATAAAAGATGTATCATAACCTAAGAGAAAGCAAAATTAAGAACATATTGTATTTGCAATACTCAGAAGTTATTCTGACTTCTACTAAACAAAAAACTGCTTAAAAGGAAGAATATTTTCTAGCAGATTCTTAGCGTCTGGATAGAAATCCTGAAAAAGAACAAAGAGTTATTTTCTTAAAGCTTTGATTCCAACAGTGGTGATAATAGCTACAATAATTGAGGAAAACTCAAATAGACATTGTGTTGATTTTTGAAATGAATCTTTCAGTCTTCACTGAATCCCTTTAAAACATCTTTAGTTTTAAAACATCTGGAGAATACAGGCAAGTGTCCTGAGATTTCAAATGAATTACGCCTATTGGGAAATGGGAAAGTCATGTTCGATGTGCTATTTTTCCTCTCAAAATGTGACTATAAGTTACGGTCATAGTGTAAGGATTTAATTATTAATTAACATGCCAAAGTTTGCGAGCTTGCCTGTTCACAATTATTCAGTGTCTGACTGGCTCTGCCCTGAATCACAGGTCTGTAAAGGCTGGATACGCATTTCCTAGGCAGCCTTGCTGAAAGAGAAATCAGATTTAGGTTCAGCCGGTGAGAAGTATGTGAATTAAATTCCAAAAGTTCAGGAATGGAAGCCACTTCCTCTTTCTGCTTGCAGTGCAGCTGCCATCCTCACAGCGTTCAGCACACCCAGGGGTGTGCGGTAGCCTCTGTTCTAGAAATCATCCCCCCACTGACTTCCTTCAGACAGTTACGGGTAACAGCCGCTGTTACTTCCAGTGACGGACTAGGACAGCAACATTACCTTCTGGATTACCTGAAGCTGAGCAAACCTGGGAGCTACCTGTTGTGTTCACATACATTTGATTCAATGGCCCTCCCATCAACTTTGGAAGTATCTAACTCCTTGTATTAACCAATTGCCTGTATTAAACTTCTTCCTAATTGAAAGTGTTTTCTGTCATTGTGACCAAACTTTGAGTAATAATAGTTACATGCAAATGAATGCCCATCTTGAGGGATTTTTCCCTTTATTCTGATGAGATGGCATTGCTCAAAATATTTTTAGGGTGTGATGACCTAAGGAAGTGTCTCAGTCTTTGGATAACGTTGATTGCAGTGTCAAAATTCCATCCTTTGAGGATGGATTTGATTTTGGTAAACAGCTAGAAGCTGCTTGAATTTAAGTGTTAAGGTAAGATAAGTTCTTCTTATGGATTGAATTATGTCCCCCCAAAATTCATATGTTAAAACCCTAAACCCCAGTATCTCAAAATGTAACTGTATTTAGAGATAAAGACTTTAAAGAGGCAATTAAGTTAAAATGAGTTTATTTAGGTGGATCTAATCCAATAGGACTAGTGTCCCTGTAAGAAAAGATTTGGAAACAGACGTATACAGAGGGAAGATGATGCTAAGGAAGGACAAGACAGCCATCTACAAGCCAGAAGGCAGAAACCTTTGGACATACCTACCTGCCAATACCCTGGGTTGTAGCCGCCAGAGCTGTGAGAAAATGAATTTCTGTTGTTAAGCCACCCAGCGTGTGGTTTGGTTATGGCAGCTCTAGCAAACTAATCCAATACTATTTTGGATGTGAAATATATGTGAGTATAAGACATTAAACTTCATTCTAAAAAGAGACTCATAAGATGTCTCTAAGGATAATTCTAAGAGAAGGCTATAGGTATGTATTAAGGAAAGACCATAATATATACGTAAACCTCCCAAGGTGGATTCTTTTGTCAGGAAGAGCATTCATTTAAATGCCATTACACAAAATTTATTTTAAAGTTCTATTTATAGCACTGTAAGTTTGTATGAAGAAAATACACATGTAAATAGGATTTACAGATAGATAGATAGATAGATAGATAGATAGATAGATAGATAGATAGATAGACAGACTATATAAATTATCATATCACCATTCATGGAATACATGGACAAAGATTAAACCAACATTTTTAATTAGCTAATCACATTAGGAAACTGGGAAAAAGATTGGACAGAATGCTGCTAACTGCTCCACAATTGCAAATATGTGGACCAAAGGGTCATAGCTGTCTTTGTTTTTCATTTCGTGATACAAAAAGTGTGGCTTCCTGTCCTCCAGTATATAATTTGTTACTACACTAAAGACAGACTGTTGAAAATAGTGTTCTGACCAGGTATGTTCTTATAAAGAAAAAGCAGAGAACTCGATCTTTGTAAGGTATGGGATTTTGTCAGCATGGCAATTTGTGAGATATGAATATATTTTTAAGACAAAATAGATAATCCATCAAATCCATCAAGTACAAAAGAGTGAAAAATAACTGTTAACTTTGGCACAATTCAAAATCAATCTAATCATTGTTGCTAGATTTCTTATATATAAATTACAGTTGGTCTTCCCTTTGTAGCTGCAATTTAAATATTATTTTCAGAACAAGTACTATATTTGCATGATTCAAAAAAAAGTATAAAAAGATATGCAAAGCTTTTCTACCATCACTGTGCCACCTCACCCTTGTCCCCACCTTGGGAAGTCACTCTCCTGAGTTTCTAATTCTCCTTCCATAATTTCTCATTACATACATAGATGATAGATAGATAGATAGATAGATAGATAGATAGATAGATAGATAGATGATAGATGATAGGGAATTCTTATTATACATAAGGGAACATGTTAAGGCAGTTTAAGACAGTTCCTCCTCAGTACATAATAATCTCCTTTTTATAGATATATCTTATATATGCCATACCGTATCTAATCAATGAACTATTGCTGGAAACTTGTACTTTTTCTAGTCTTTTTCTCTTATCAGTAATGCTTCAAAAAGTAACCTTTAGGGATAGCGAACTCCTGTAACACCATATCAGGGACCAAAATTTAAATTGTATAAAATACAGTGTTGTGTTTTCGCAAGTTAATAAAAACCAGAATTTTTCATTCAGTCTTTCAGCTAGCATATATAAACAAAAGCAAAAAAGGAAGTGTTTCCATGTAATTGTTTTTTATATGTGGAAAACAGAACAATTATCACAAAAAGCATGCAATTATAGAGTAGTCCTCTTATCCATGGTTTTACTTTCCACAGTTTTAGTTACCCATGTTCAACCATGGGTCCAAAAGCAGATGATCCTCCTTCTGACACATTGTCAGGTCAATAGTAGCCCAGTGCTACATCACAATGCCTACGCATTCACCCCACTTCACCTCCTCACATAGGCATTTTGATCATCTCACATCATTGCAAAAAGAAAGGGGAATACAGTACAATAAGATTTGGGGGGGTTGGGGAGGGAAAGAGGGACCACACTCACACAACTCTTATTACAGTATATTGTTATAATCATTCTATTTTAATATTAGCTATTGCTGTTAATCTCTTATCATGCCTAACTTATAAATTAAACTTTATCATAGGTATTTATGTGTAGGAAAAAACATTATAGTCATAGGGTTTGGTATTATCTGCATATTCAGGCATCCATTGGGGTCTTGGAATGTATCCCCCCCATGGATAAGAAGGGACTACTGAACTTCCCTGTGATAGCCCCAAGTGACTATTGGACTTTGAATTCCTAATCTCACCCTACTTCCCACGCAGAGAAGATTATTTAGTCCATTCCCACTTGAAAATAGAGCCAATGGTCAAGAGCATTATGTTTCACTCCAAATAACATCCCAGATATTATAGAGGGAGGTTACTTCATTGTCAAATTGCCATTTGTTGGTCTGTATACGACTTTATTCTTCATCCATGAAGGTTCATATTTCCCTAGTTTTGCCAACTGAGTTGCAAATACATTTCAACACACTCTTAGTATTGTACCAAAGAGAAGAACAGAGAATTTATCTGTATCTATGTTTTAATGTAACAGGTCTTCCTAGTGGTATATAATGATTTGTCTTTATTTTAGATCATTGTTGGCCCATACTTCAACACTCCCCCTTCCTTTTGTGAAGAACTACTTGATGGGGTAACTATGTGACCTATGCCTCACCAGACACAGGAATTTCCAATGAAGACAGCTATGTCTCTGCTCCAGTGTAGTTAATCTAAAAGTCCCTCAAGTCTTAGGTGTTAGTGATGGCAAAACCCCACATTAGGTCATCCAGACCATCCCTTGGCAAGACTCATTTCAAGAGTATTTGATGTTTGCTTTTCTACTTGGTCCAGTCCTATTGACTTCAACATTTTAAAATTTAAAAGGCACACTGGGGAATCCCAAAATTTTCTTCTCAAAGCAAATCAGCAGATTATAAAAACTGAAAAATGTAAGAACCTTATTTTCCTAAATCTCAAGAGACAAAAATGTTCTGTTTCAAGGAAAGTAAAATGTTTATTTATATTTCTCCTAGAGACTTCAATCAAGTGTGTTTAATTGCTTAATACTTTTGGTACTAACCATAATATCTGTTCCTTGTTACGCATAGGTATTAATTGACATCAATATTCTGGAAATTACTGTGTTGACAAACCTATCTGAAATGGCCCTTTTGATGTCACATTGGGAAAATGGTCAACACAGCTAGAATGGAACAATGAGACCAAACTTTTGTTTTGTTTTGTTTTAAGATTTTATTTATTTATTTGTCAGAGAAAGAATGCACAAGCACGGGGAGCTGCAGGCAGAGGAAGAAGCAGGCTCCCAGCCGAGAAAGGAGCCCCATGCGGGACTGGATCCCAGAACCAGGATTATGACCTGAGCCAGAGGCAGACACTTAACTGACTGAGCCACCCAGGTGCCCCGACAACAAAGCTCTTTCTTTCAAGGCAGCGCACTGAACTACTGGAATAGTGCGCACACGATACCAGTGACAGTCCCAGAGATCACAGACCCACCATCAAGTTGATACAGCCAAATAATCAGACAGGATAGAAGTTGACTTGGAATCCCTAAGAAAGCTGGAAATCCTGACCACCCAGTTTTTATTACTGCTGATATTATACAAAAGGCACATGTAAATTAGTCAGAACTCAGAAACTCTGCATTTATATCTACAGACTTATAGCAATGAAAGATGCTTTATTTCTGACTCTAACTTAATGATCCTACTTAATGATTTAGGACTAGATATGTGAAACATATATAACATCCACTTTATGATTTCTCCTTCTGATAATGGCCAAGTAGGGTGCTGCAGACTAATCCTCTGCCAAGAGTAACTAGAAAAACGGGAAACTATTTTAAATCTGTTTGGAAATACTGGACCACTACTAATGCCGTAGCAATTTGAGGGGCCATGATTATAAGGGAGAAAAACGGAAAGCTCAGAGAAGTGAGGCTGATATTTTGGTTCATTCTAAACAGTTTTCATATGCCTTTTGGTAAAAATATATTTGCATTTCTCTCAAGTTTATACCTAGGATTAAAATGATGTGTCACAGAGTATTTATATCTTCATTTTGGTAAACAGTGCCAAAGTTTTCAAAAATGGTTGTATAAATGTATACTCCTACCAGCAATATAAGAGAGTTCAGCTAACTTTGGCATTTAGACACTTGTATTTATCAAAAGAAAACATTAAGAGAGTAAAAACAAGCAACAACAACAAAAAAGGAAGAAGATTGTTGCAATGCATATATCTGATGACAAACTTGCACAAGAATATATAAGGAATTCCTACTCAATAAGAAAAAGGTAGATAACAATAAAAAATGGTACAAAAGACTTGAATAGGCACTTCACAAAACAGAATATCCAAATTGATATTTTTCATCTAAAAAGTGCTCAATTTCACTATCATCAGAGAAATGCAAATGAAATCCACAGTAAATACCTCCACACATACCAGAATCCTTACTATTAGATAAATGCAGAAACTACCAAGTTGTTTCTTTTTAATGTAGTGTTCCATGATTCATTGTTTGCGTATAACACCCCGTGCTCCATTCAGTATGTGCCCTCTTTAATGCCCATCACCAGGCTAACCCATCCCCCTACCCCCTCCCCTCTAGAACCCTCAGTTTGTTCCTCAGGGTCCACAGTCTCTCATGGTTCGTTTCCCCCTCCAATTTCCCCCACTTCATTTTTCCCTTCCTACTATCTTTTTTTTTTTTTTTTTTTTTTTTTTTATACGTTTCAGAGGTACAGGTCTGTGATTCACCAGTCTTACACAATTCACAGCGCTCACCATAGCATACCCTCCCCAATGTCTATCACCCAGCCACCCCATCCCTCCCACCCCCCACCACTCCAGCGAAAATACCAAGTTTTTATCAAAATAGCAAGTATATCTTCAAAATGGGGATGTATAAACTCTAATGCATTATTTCTCTAGCCAAATACAGGACATTTCTTCAGCATTAGAAAAGAAAACTGATAATAGTACATCACAACATACTTTTTTTAAATCCACTAAATGACAGAGAAATGGTAAGAATGAATTTAATAAAGAATCATCAAAGCATGGTAATGCCATTCAATAAAGGTATATTGGGGAACAGAACACAGTTTCAACATATCATCTTATAGATAACTTAATGAATTGCTTTGACAATTGAAAGAGCTGGAAAACACTATTTTAACCAAATAATCAAACTCGGGGTCACCAAAAAATGGAATGAAGGAATGTCGATGTAATACAAGAAGAAGTACATAGTATTTACCTAATTATTGCAAAATTTTTGACAAAACTCTTTAATCTGAATCTAACCATTAGGATACAATTCCTCAAGTCCAAAATACAGGACTTTTTATAAGACATCTAAGTTTTTTAAATGACAAAGTCACAAAAGACATACAAAGGTAGATCACTGTTCCTAACTAAAGGAAAGTAGGTACATGAAAAACAAATGCAATGTATCAACACTGATTATATTCTAAATGGAACAGTTTTGGAAAAATCACAGAGGTTGTGGAATGGACAATATTTTAAACTATATTACTGAATCAACACTAAGAATAATTAATATTCTGGGTTATATCAATGCTATAGTTTGAAGGAGAATGTCATTGTTCTTAAGATATGCAAGCTAAAATAGAGTGAAATGTCATGATATCTGCAAATTACTTTCAAATGGTTCAGCAAGAAGAACCATAGGTGGATAGATAGGCAGACAGACCGACAGATAAACATCTGGAGAGAAAGAAAATGCAGCAAAATGTTAAAAATAGGTCAACCTAGGTGAAAGATATATTTTGTTGTACTATTTACAAATTTCCTCTAGGTTTGAATGTTTTCAAAATAAAGTTGGAGAAGTAAAAAGGGAAAAGACATTTTAGATAACAACAGCCACAAAACCTTTTGGGAGGATTCAGTAATAGAAGAGACACACTAAAGCAAATCCTAAAGAAGTTCTTCAATTAGAAGGAAAGTGAATCACAGTTGGAAGCACAGAGATGAAGAAAGGAATACAAAACAATAAAAAGGGTAAATATTTGGTAATTACAAATGAATACTGGTCATGTAAGACCATGATACTAATAAGTTGTGGAATTTGAATTATTAGAATTAAAATACAAGAAAAGAATAAAACAAAAGGCAGGACGTAAAAATGGACTTCAAATGTTCTGAGGTCCTCATGTTGCCCCAACCTCAATTTATGTAAGTCCCAATGTTTCTCGTACACTCATTGGCAACAACAAAAAGAATAGCTAGAGAGTGTATAATGCTCAGCCAAATGAAGAGGAAAGAATGGAATAACAACAACAACAGTAACAATAATTACTTAATCCAAAAAGAGGGGGAAAGGAGAGAAGGAATGACATAGGCCGGATGGGGCAAATAGAAAACAAATAAGTACATTGTAGGTTTAAACCCACATATTTTATTTTTTTTTTTTAAACCCACATATTTTAAATGTAAACAGTCTAAGGACTCCAGATATAAAAGCCAAGATTGTCAATCTGGATAACATCAGTTTTAGGAAGCCCTCTATAGAAAATCAAAGCCTAATTTACAGACCTTTCCTGTAGTAATCAGAACACCAATGAGAGAAAGGAAATAGAATGGTCAGAAGAAAATGTGATCATATAGTGTTTAATATTTCTTATAACAGATTTTCCAATGGCATTTTTACAATTTTATAACTTTCTAGAATAATGAAGATGTCTGCTTACATGTCATCAGTTGTAATAAAAAGCAGGACAATTTATTTTAATCTCTTTTTTGTGAATTTGGAAATGGCACACATGCCTCTGTAGAAAGTCTGAGGTCTTCAGATAGAAAACTAGGGAGATTTTTTTAAAAAATATGAAATAAACAACAGGTTTCATTTGATATGCTCAACAGTTTTAATGCCTTTAAACTGATAACATACTGGTTATATTTAAATAGTATGGGGACGCCTGGGTGGCTCAGTCAGTGAAGCATCTGTCTTTGGCTCAAGTCGTGATTCCAGAGTCCTGGGATAGAGCCCCACATCGGGCTCCTCGCTCAGCGGGGAGCCTGCTTCTCTCTCTGCCTGCCACTCCCCCTGCTTGTGCTCTCTCTCTCTTTCTCTCTGACAAATAAATAAATAAAATCTTTAAAAAAACAAATAGTACAAAAATGGTGATGTTTAATAAAAAAATCCCTTAAAAATACACTGTTTTTTTTAAATAAATATCGCAGCTAATTATAAAAAAACTTTGAAATGGAGATTTTTATGACTATTAGTTAAGTCACAGATGATCATCCATACTTTATATTTGTCACAGAAAAAAATCAGATATTCTTAGTAATAACAAACTTTCCCCTATTAAAAATGTGATAATACCCCAGATGGACCGTTTTAAATTCCAATGCTACTATGTAGAAAAAATATTAGTAATTTTCATTTAAACATAGAAGCATAGAAAATTCTACCTTTTTAATCCAAGAAGACCAAGAGCCTAAAACAAAGTAATAAGTCTTCTTTTTAGTTAATAGTATCTTGAATCAAATTTTCCATTTTCCTATTTCCCTTGATTTCTTTATTTAGTATGCTTTGTGAGCACCACTCATTTGGAAATTTAGTATTAGTACAATTTAGTATGCTTTGTGTGCACCACTCATTTGGAAAATTGCTCTTAAAATAGAATAGAAAATAATATAATCCAGAATGAAACTGCTATTGACCACAATTTCACATTTTCTGTTATAGATGTATATATAAAATAAAGTTTTAAAACTATTTTCAGAAACTGAACTTTGAGATAAATCATGAAGAATTATTTTATCTCAAAGCTTCCAGAGTTATTCTAAAATTCATGTTATAAAGTACATCTTTTATTTCAAACCACTTTCTTATAAATTTTATTTTTAAGTAAACTCTATGCCCAAAGTGGGGCTTGAACTCACCACTCCTAGATCAAGAGTCACATGCTATACCAACTGAGCCAGCCAGGTACCCCCACTATATTTTAAAACTTTACATTTAAATCACTATAAATTAGAAGGCATCAGGAATTAAAATGTAATCTTTGTTCTTGTTTTCTTACTAGGCAAGCTATAACCCACTCGGTTACATATGGGCCTACAATGAGTAGAACTAATTTTTTTCCTTATAATTATGATAATGATAAAAGTTAGTTTTATGTAACACTGGACAATTTTCAAAATGTTTCTCACTATTTTATTTGGCCCTCACAACAACCTTGTGACTAGGAAGAATAAAAGAACAATTCCCACCATTTTATAGATAAAGAAATAAGGCTCTAAGAAATTTAAGTAAGCCTAAGTTAGATGATTTTTGATGGATTAACTTGAAGTAAGACAAATTATTTATTTATTATCCAACATATATTAAGCGTTCAAGCTCTCTTTATTCATTGTTTGGAAACACTTCATATAGCCCCATGTTTTATTGTTGTTATTATTGGGGGTAAGGGTGATGGTAATGGTAGAGTGTGGTATGTGCATGCACACATGCCCACAGAGGAAGAGAAAGGAGGGAAATGGGAGTCAGAAAAAGATGATAAAACTAAAGATTACCTAAAGAAAGAATTTCACAAGACAAGAAGTCCAATTATCATAGCCAAGAAGAGAAAGGCCTTCTTGAAGAAATAAAAGTAGCTAACTAGATCAAAAACTAATGATGTAATGTATGGTCATTAACATAACAATAAAAAATTTTTTAAAAAGTAGCTGACTAGAAATCCAAAAAATTAGAAAGCCACTTATGTTTTTGCTAATAGAGTCCATTTTGCTAAACTATAAACAACAATATCTGAGGAAACTGAGAGAATTTTGCTATCAATAAAAATTTTTCATAGATAATCAATTACTATTAATGGGAAATGCATAACCAAGGATTTTAACATTTTAAGTGGAATACTACTTGGGATTTTTGAGGTAGATGTAAGCATATGAAAAGCAGTTATTAAAAAAAATACTGAAACCAAGTTTGGAATACATTTCTACATTAAAATACCATTTTCATATAACCTATTTATTCCCTAACATAATAACATGAAGACAATTAAATGGTATAGGTAGATAAATCTTAATTATATAGATCATCTTTTCAATTCTAATTCACTTACAGTCTTCCAGTCTCCTTAATATAATGTTTCAATTCTATGGTAAGTTCAAAAAACAATTCAGGAAATTTTGACTATTCCTAAATTTCTCTGTGAAATTAGCCCTCAGTTACCTTGCATGTTGGCCAATGAAGTTAGGCCAAGAAAAGATTACTGAGACTACTTATGCTAAAGCGTTTGGTCTCTGTTGTATAGACTGTTATTGTGAAAATGGATTGTTACCAGGAACTGAGTTCAAGTTTGGAAGAGGCAGTTAATGGATTATATCATGCAATAGTGGTTCAGAGAATCATTTTGCTACAGTGGTAACATATAAAAGGACATGCTTAATTTGCAGAAAACGTCAAATGCATGGATAAAAATGATGAGTATAATGCTAAAAATAGCGCCTACATAATTTCTTTCAGTGACTTTAGGCCTTATCAGGTCATCCTAGCAACTCTGATAATCTCTTATCAAAAGGCTCCAGTAGCAAGATACCCTCTCAAAGCTTACTAAATGTTCCCTACTTGGTTTCTCCCTGTCATGGCCCTAGATATAACTAAGCTTCTCATCAGTAGTAACTTCTTTTTCTATTGTTACTAGACTCATATAACCTGTATAATATTTTTCTAGACCACACAGAGTTATACAATTATCAATACCTTTAAGCTAACTATGCCTAAGCATTGTGTTTATATTATTTATCTTTCTAGATTTATATCTAAATTTAGGCTATAAGCAGATGTCATGCTAATAAATGATTTCTAATCAGGATAAGTTTCTCTTTTAAACATGTGGTCTTTGTCCAAAAGCAAGAGTGTGGAAAAGGACACGTATAGTAAGGAAGAAGGAAAAACATCATATAGGGATTATCCAGATGAAAGAAAATAAGAAATAATGGAAATTTCATCTATTAGAGTGCCAGATCTAGGGTTTTACCACTTAGTATTCTGGGCATCTGTTCTTTGTGTGTGAATATGTGTTAAATGAATATCAAATGGTATGTCAGATCAAAAAACAATGGTGACTATTATTGAAGGGCCTATGAGAAAGAGAAAAAATTATATATTTATATATATTCATATTACATATATTAATTTACAGTATCATCAAATAAGTTTAACCATGTCAATGATGAACACTTCAAAAATATCATAATTATGTATATCATTACACATAACAGATTAAAATGCACATATTTCATTTGACTTACTACCAAAACGCATCCTTTATTGATATGTAAGAAGCATGATGTACAATTTATAACATTCTGTTATAGTTATGAACACTGCCCATAATTCATTTGTCCATAATGTCCCTAATTCATCACTCTTGAGTTTTGATTTTCCTTTTATTTGGTTTTTGAGAATTTTTTCATTATGTATCAGTTTTAATCCACTTAAATTTAAATAATTATTTTGTTTTGTTTCTTTCTCAAGGATACTCTATAGAATATGAAGTTAGTATACTAATTATTTAAATTTAAAAATATAATTGTTCCTGTTATTCATTGAAATATCATATTATCAATCCCTACTTTACAAAGGAGAAGCATATCAATCACAAAATACAAGAAACAGTAGAGTTATAACTAATCAGTGTTGAAAGAATGAACAAAATAGATATTCATCATTTAGTAACCATCGTAGTAGTAACTGATAAGCCTAAGGATTATCAATGGATGCTAAGGCCAGTGGCAGAAAGTTTGATGAGGTACAGTATATTAGAAAATACTGGAATATCACCCCCCAAAGTATTGGCCAATACAAAAGGGAAAATGATGACATTATACTGGAGAAAAAGGTTTGGTAGTAACTAGTGTAGGTAATAGAAGTTAATATCACAAATCATAGGGCAAGCTAATATCATGTGCCTCTATCATTTCTGTGATATTTCTGCCAAAAACGTATGGCCTGAAGAAACATCTGGTCATGAGGAAACATCAGTGGGACACAGGTTGAGGTCACCTGGTAGAATGAAATGATTGCATTCATCAAGACTTTGAAGGATATGAGAGGCAAAGAAAGACTGAGGAGTAATTCAAAGAAATTTGATGAGACATGACAGCTAATTGTACCATGCCTTTCTAAATAAGATCCTGGAAAAGTAATGAAAAAGAGACATTAATGAGACAGTCGTGAAACTGAATGACAATGTTACATCAGTGCTGATTTCTGGGTTGAGAGAACTGTATGATGACAATGTAGGAAAATTTTGCTTTCGGGGAAGAGAGTGAGAGAGAACAAATGAAGTATTGTGTTAGAGACTCTAGAATGTGGGATAACTTTGGGAGAGGAATCTAGGAGTTCTTTGGACTGTCTGGCAAATTTATTGTAAATTTTAAACTATTTCAAAACATAAAGAAGCAAATTAAAAATAATACATGAAAATAATGAGAAATTCAGCCATATGTTTTATCCTGTGAGACTTAGAATTACACCATTATTGATCAGGATATTTGGCAGTAGGATAATGTCTTTGAATTTTGTTTCATTTTCTTATTTTCCCCACACAGATGAATTTTTGCTATATATGTAATGCTCTTCAAAATTTGGCTCCAGACACAGTGATTAGTTGGAAGGTCCTCTGGAACTTAAGGAAGAGTCGGGTCAACTCTCTCCCAAGATGGAACTCAGTAGAATGAGGCTGACTGAAGCTAGTAGCTGAGTTCATTTGTTTATCAAACATTGGCTGACTGATGCCTGACCTCTTGAAACTAGCTGAGTCTCCCTGGCTGACTGGTTGGCTGAACTCCTGGTCCTTCTTCCCTCAACCCTCCCCACCAACTCCTGTTTCTGTCTTTGCTCTTTTCGCTGGTTGGCTGCCCTCCCTGAGCCTACCAAGATGTTGCCAAAAGATTGAGAGTACTGGTAATGATAATAAAATTGACTCAATACAGACAGAGGCCTCAGATAAAAACAAGTAAAACTCAGAGTGAAAAAGCATTACTACACACAAATGTGTAGCAGTAAATCTTTTTGATTATTTGAACTAGCTGAACATGTTCCACTACTATGAAGTAGGAGAGCAGTGGCATAATTTCATTATAAATCCTTTTGGCCAGTGGCATTATTACTGTCAACCTAGTAGTAAATTAACAAAATGTAGTACGAGTAAAATAGAGAGGTAAGAAAAGATTTAAATGTAATAAGTAGTTTCTAGGTCAAGGTACTATGCTAGGCTTTTGAAATATTCTTAGTCTTAAATCTTCTTTATATAGTGAGGGAACTAAGGGCTATAGGAGAAGAGCCCAAATTGCACCTGGGGTGTGTCAGACTAAAAGGTCTGCATCTAGCTACACAGCTTGGCAAATTTAACTCTCTTGAAAGAATCAACTTGTGAAACATTTCATATTGGACAAAAATGTTGCTACCCACCAGTGAATCCTAGGCACTTTTACCTTCCAAGCTGAACAATCAATTAGTTATACTTCTTACTTCATTCATGAAACTATCTATCTATCTAGATAGATAGATGATAGATAGGGAGATAGATAGATGATGACAGATAGATAGATAGAAGATAGATTGTGTGTGTGTGTGTGTGTGTGTGTGTGTGTGTATTTGTAAGAGAGAATGCAAGCAGGAGGAGGAGCAGAGGGAGATGGAGAGAGGATCTTTTTTTTTTTTAAAGATTTTATTTATTTGTTAGAGAGAGAGAGTGTGGGCGAGAGAGTGAGCAAGGGTACAAGCAGGGGGAGCTGCAGGCAGAGGGAGAAGCAGGCTCCCTGCTGAGCAAGGAGCCTGCTGCGGGACTCAATCCCAGGGCACTGGGATCATGACCTGAGCCGGAGGCAGACGCTTAACCGACTGAGCCACCTAGGCGTCCCTGGAGAGAAGATTTGAAGCAAGCTGCACGCTCTGCACAGAGTCCAATACAGGGCTCCATCCCAGGACCCTGAGATCATGACCTGAGCCAAAGACAAGAGTCGATTGCTTAACCCACGGAGCCACCCAGGCGCCCCAGAGATTATCAGTATTTTTTATACAATCTTTTAGTTATTCAGTGCCATATGACTACCCTTATTAATAGTACATATGTATGCGTGTTTGTGATGGCGAGAGAATCAGAGTGTTCCGTAGAATCACTGGCATACTACCTTTCCTAAATAGATATTTCACATTTCCTTTTTCTTAAAACCTTATGTGGTTGTTAATCTGCTAAAAGTACAAGTGGTGATAATACATAGCAAATTATTTGATTATTCTTTCCTAATGGCATAGTTGCATTTTAATAAGTCCATTGGAAAACTCGGATTGAAATCATTCTAAGCATTTGGGTTAAAATGAAAAGCAAACCAGTTCTTTTCAGAAGGGATCACTTTAAATCAAAGTATGTCAGCCATGCCAGCTACTTTCAGTGGAGAACAATTCAGATACTTGCTTGGCACCTGGTTCACTGAAGTGCTTCTAATGATAAAAAAAAAAAAAGTCAGGAAATTTCTTTGAAGTCACATGTTTATGTGTTAAGATTGTGGTAAGTTTTGCATTTTATCTATAACATGGCAGTGGCTAAAATTAACATTTTAGAAGACTTCTCCTACTGTACCACACACTGTGCCACTAGCCAAGTTCATGCTGTACTTTGAGGAGTTTTATACAAGAAGAGAGTTAAAATAATTAGGAAATATTTGAAGAGCTAATGTGATGCAGCACCTACTCAATCACATTACCTTTGGCTTCTGCATAAGGTTTTCCTTTTTAATGATTCATGCTCAGAAGGCCATAAAATTTGAATGCACACCTATGACTTCCAATAGCGAATCTGAATTGATCAATCCAATTTTCCCATCCAACTCAACATGTGCCAAAGATTTGACTTTGCTAGACATAGAGAAAGCTAAATAATTCAGTTTAGACTAAAGCTTGAAACAGAAAAATAATCAATACTATCAGTATCAAGAATATTCTAAAAATCAATGCCCACAGAATGAAGAATGGCTTAATTCTTCACAATTTTGTAGACATCTTGTCTCTTTGGTATCATTAATAAATAGTGGGGGCGGTTGGGTGGCTTAGGCAGTTAAGCGTCCGACTCTTGGTTCTGGCTCAGGTCATGATCGGGGCTCGCGCTCAGCACAGTCTGCTTGGGATTCTTTCCCTCTTCTTCTCCTTCCCTCTCTGCCCCTCGCCACACCCCTAAGTAAATAAATACATACATAAATAAAATCTTTAAAAAATAATGAATAGGGGTGCCTGGGTGGCTCAGTCATTAGGCGTCTGCCTTCGGCTCAGGTCATGGTCCCAGGGTCCTGGGATCGAGCCCTACATTGGGCTCCCTGCTCGGCGGGGAGCCTGTTCTCCTTCCCCCACTCCCCCTGCTTGTGTTCCCTCTCTTGCTGTGTCTCTCTCTGTCAAAGAAATAAAATCTTTTAAAAAAAATAGTGGATAAAGGCATTGCTGAATTAAAAAAAAAAATCATTCAATAGGTCTGAGTGGAAGTCTAAACCAAAGAAAATAGGTCAACCAAATAACAAGTTCAGGATATTAAAGCAGCAGCTTTCAGTACTGCTTTTATATATGACCGTACTATACACATATAGCCATTTTCAACAACCAGTTGTAAAACTGTTAACATAAGGAACTGAGCCAGGAGAAATAAAGTAATACTTTTATGTAGTGCAAGAAGTTGAAAGATGCAACATTCCATAAGAGCCATTTCCAGTGATGTCTTAATTATTGCAAAACAAAGAAATGTCATTCTTAAGTTAATACAGTGTTCCTAAAGTTATCAGTCAATAGAATATTATGTAAATTTCCTTACTCATCCTCAAAAAGGTTACTGAATATTTTGGATAGCTAATACTTAAAATTGAGCAGTATAAGGCTAGCTAAAGGGAATAATTTATGAGAAGGGTGGGAAACACTCTTTCTATCCCGTTCAAGAAGTATGTACTACAGAACTCTTTAAATCAATCAAGACTATGAAAAGATAATGAGGGAAAGTATCTGCTTCACAGTGCATTATAAAAATGCTGTATGAGACCTATATTGGGTCATTACTTTAAAATGTCCCCAATAATTTACAGAGACATAGTGATGAGTGCAGTGTTTATAGAAAAGATTAGCTCTGGACAGGGATGGAGAAGAAATGCTTCTTTGAACTGGAGAGATTCTGGAAGTTCCTGGCTATACCCAAATCAGTTTGCAAATGGTCTCAGTAAAGATGAAAGAATGAACACAGTGGCAAGGGCAAGATCTTCACAGAAGTAAGAAGGGTTTTATTCCAGCCCCAGAAAAAGAAAAGAAATGCCAGTGTTTGTCTGTAAATTAAATAGGTTTTTCAAAATGTTAACCATATGAGGTTTGATACATGCCCTATATTTGATTTCTTAGTACAACTCAATTTGGTCCAACATTTATTTTTTAAAGATTTATTTATTTATTGAGGGGGGAGGGGCAGAAGGAGAGGGAGAGAGAATCTTAAGCAGGCTCCACAACCAGTGTGGAGTCCGATTCAGGGCTTAAGCTCAGAACCCCGAGATCATGACCTGAGCCAAAATCAAGAGTTGGACACTCAACTGACTGAGCCACCCAAACACCCCAATGTTGTCCAATGTTTTAGCTATTCCTAGGAATGCTACGAAAGGGAAATACATCTTGGACCCCCTTTATGTCATTTCCTGGCTTCACACCCGATTTGCTAGTATTGTTTTAAAAGGTACCAGTCTTATTGGGGAGGGTATGTGCTACAGTGAGCGCTGTGAATTGTGCAAGACTGTTGAATCACAGATCTGTACTTCTGAAACAAATAACGCAACATATTTTAAGAAAAAAGGAAAAGAAGAAGATAACAGGAGAGGAAGAAAAGGGGAGTATGTCAGAGGGGGAGACGAACCATGAGAGATGATGGACTCTGAAAAACAAACTGAGGGTTCTAGAGGGTAGGGGGGTGGGGGGATGGGTTAGCCTGGTGATGGGTATTGAGGAGGGCACGTTTTGCATGGTGCACTGGGTGTTATGAACAAACAATGAATCATGGAACACTGCATCAAAAACTAATGATGTAATATATGGTGATTAACATAACAATAAAAAAATTAAAAAAAAAAAAGGTACCAGTCTTGAAAAGAATCAAAAGCCTAAGAAATTCTGAGTCTTATGTTTTTAAATTAGTGAAACACTCATTAAATCAAATGAATTTTCTTCTTATATTGTTTACTTTAGCAAAAATATCCAGTAGTAGGAGAAACTTGGATGTCCATGATCACAAAATACGGAATGACACCAGGAAAAGAAAGCAAAGTACAATGGTGTTAGTATTCTTTCAGGTACAGAGTTCAATTTAAGCTAGTCTTTAGAAAAATAGAATAGACAGGGTACATAATTTTTTTAAATATATTTCATTATTTAAGTGGAAATTCTGTGATACTGGATCCTGGAGTTTGTAAGATGTCATTCACAGTTCAGTGTCTCCACCTATCAAGCAGGTTTTCATCAGGCAATGGGCAAGTAGTTTATCGAAACTCAGGATATGTAAGATAGGAATATATTTATAGCTCTGCAACATTTGTGATAAAAGCCAGTTTTATAAGTAAGACTTTCTCAATGGCTTAAAAAAACAAACCCCCCCCCGGATTTGTAGCCCATACCTGAAACACATTGTAGAAAATGAGCACCTTATAAGAATGAGGAGTTTATTTGTTACCAGTAGAAAAATAAAAGAACAAAACTCATTCACTCTAGAGTCTAGAGTTCAATATCAATTTACACCCTGAGAATATTACCCTGGACCACAAAAGAAATTTTTTCTGAGCTTCCTAAAAGAGGGGTCAGGTGGAACAGAGTGTATCTGAATGTAAAGAGGATTACAAGTGTTGTGGGATGATAGGTGGTATTCCAAAAATGGATATCAAGTGGCCAAGAATGTGTTTTAATATTTTTAATAGCCCTGGGCTTTATAACAAATTTTTGTAGGGTGAGAGGGTTTTTTTAAATACATATGGAACTTTTCTCTTTAAAACCAGTCACTGTAATTTAATACTTAGTGCCTGTAGAATATAAGCAGTAGGATTTAAAAATTTAATTGATTATTTTTCATGACCTTTGGGGAATATATTTTCAATTATTAACAGTGTAAAATATTGCCTACTCTTCCCCTCATTAACACATTCCATCAAAAATGCAAAATGGAGACTCCTGTTAAAGTCTAACGTGATAAGTTGAATTTTTTCTTGCCAATTCTTTCCACAATCAGTCAGAATACCAGGATTTTTAGAACCTATTTGAGATGTAAATACTGAAATTAAATATATTGAGGTACAAAGAACTAACATTTATATCTTCATTAAAACCAAAATTATCCCAATGTTCTAAGAGAAGTCTTTTGGAGAATTTCTATAATATTATCCATAATATTATGCTTAGTAGAGATATGTGACCTTCAGTAATCCACTAAAGTTTTTACTCCTTATTATTCATCTAAGAAATTAAAAGAATATTCCATAATCATAAAAGTGCTTTCTTCGCAAATATAAACTGATATGAAAATTGTTACTTTTAAAAAGTATTTTTTCAAGTCATCTTTCAGTTTTAAAAATACCTGTTTAGTCCAACTAGGTTCAAAACTCATAATCTTTGTTTAGTTCAAAATTGTATTAAATGTTCATGTTCTGAGTTAATTCAAAATCAATATATGCATATTTAATGTTGATTGGTTCAAGTTAAGCATCTATCCACAACTGCCTGATTTCAAATACCTAAAAATCTAGATCTGTTTGTAAAACAAATGATAAAATGAGATTATTTTTTGGTATGGGTTTACATTGTTCACTAGGGAAAAGAAAGGAAGATAAAATATGTTTATATGATAGAGATTATGAATATGATGGCAGTGTCATCACCAAGTGTTGTTTCTATATAAAGCTCTGTAATAGTACCTATAATTTCATCTTGCTCCGTTTTTAATTAAAATGGCATTTCTTCTTCCTCCTTTTTATATTTCCTTTGGTCATCTTTATATGTTTTTCTTCCTAGTAAAACCTCTTTTGGTTTGGCTTTGTAGAATTCAGAAAATCTAAAAGTCAGATTAAAAGTATTAATCAAAAACAAAAACAAAAAACACCTGCTATTTCAAGGGTACAGAATCTTTTTTTTTTTTAAGATTTTATTTATTTATTTGACAGAGGGAGACACAGCAGGAGAGGGAACACAAGCAGGGGGAGTGGGAGAGGGAGAAGCAGGTTTCCCACGGAGCAAGGAGCCAGATGCGGGGCTCCATCCCAGGCAGAAGCTTAAGGACTGAGCCACCCAGGTGCCCCAAGGGTACAGAATCTATTGTATGCCATGGTAGTTTTTGTCCATTAGAATTCATTATCTCTGAAGCAATAAAATGTTTTCTGCATATTCTAAAGACTCAGGCCGAGAGATATGTATGTTAATCAGAGAGCTCTTTTCTCTTTATTTTTTCTTTAAAATTAGTAGTCTAATTGATTTACTTTTTGTAATTTACTTTTTGTAAATGATCTCAAAACTGCCTGACTTATGACTCCAATTGCAACAGGTTTTAAATAAACAATTTCTTGACTCCACAGGTTTATAGTTGAATCAATGAAGGAAACTACAGGTAAGATTCATTTGTGGTGGTGTGTTTCTCTTAAAGTTTTTGGATTTCACATTAAGCAAACTGAGAACCACAAACCAGGACAGTGGATGGAATCACCGAGAATTCTCCTCTGGAGGCAACAGAAGGAACAAACATGCTGTACCTCCTGTCACATTGATTTGGACCCACTGAAACCCATTTTGGATTTCTGACTTCCAGATGTATAAAATAATACGTTTGTGTGGTTTTAAGCCACTAAATTTGTAGTAATTTGTTACAACAGCAGTAGGAAACTAATACAATCCCAGTCACAATAAACACAACAAAAGGTTATTCCTTCTCTTTATCCTATAAGCAGAGAGAGGGTATGGGTGTGGGGTGCAAATAGGGCTGTATGATAAACAACCACAAAAGATATGGTTTATTGCTTATAAGATATAAAACAGTTTTGTATGTAACCATCCAACAGCAATTGTATCCTCATATTTATTAAACTGACTACACACACAAAGACAAATATACAGACCTTTCTACCTTTCTAAAAAACATTCTGAACCAGTGTAACATCTTACTTGTTCCCTCATTAATTAATAAGTTGAATAAAATACTTGACGAGTATTCATTTTCTATTGGTATTAGGGTTATGATTTTTTTTTTTACTTTTTTGTAAGTAGACTTTAACAGAAGAAAAGTCATCAAAGGAGACTCAGAAAAAGAACTACAGAAATAATAGCGGAGGGAGAACGGTACCCTGAAAGCCAGAGGATAAGAACTACAAGATGTGTTAATTGTGCAAATACAAGCCGGTTGAGGATTTAGATGATTGATTGGGATATAACTAGTAGGAAGAGGGAAGTATTAGTCAATAAGGTTGAAAAGAATTAAATGAATTAAGAAATCAGTGGGACTTAAAGAAAAGGAGACAGAAGACCCAGTGATTCTTATAAAAATTTGGGTAAGGATGGAGAGAAAAAATACAAGGTGTATCCAGTGAAGAAAGCAGCATTGTGAGAAATAATCTCTTCAGGGTGATAAGAAAGAAACTAGCAAAGAAGAAAAAGACAAGAGTTCAAAATTACAGGGACTAGGAGAGGGAGGGGGGTGCCGGAGAAAAGTCCTGAGAACATGCTTAAAGCACAGCTGAAGAAACTTCCTTGTGAAAGAGAAAGAAACTGTCTTCCATTTCACCAGAAAAGAAAGAAGAGAGGTAAACTGGAGGTTTTAGAGTGATTTTACACCCAATAAAACTTGTTTCCTTATTGGCTTCTGAAACAAATTTTGACCTAGGACTGCGGTAATAAAAGGACTCATGCTGGGAATGGGTGGGGATTTTAACAGAAGGTATAACAAATACAAGGAAGATGAATAAAATCACCACTAAGCATCACTGTGGAAGGAAACGAGTTGAAAATCCGTATTAAAATCAGACCAATCTGGTTATCTCTATTCTCACATCTGCTCTTTACAAGCTCATAAACATACAATGTTCTTCAGCATCTACTTATTTCAAATGTTTATTAAAGGTCTGATGTTCACTTTTTCAGGTTTAGCTTTTTTTTTAGACTTTATTTTTTAGAGCAGTTTTGGTTCACAGTATATTGAGCAAAAGGAGAGATTTCTCATATACTCCCTGACCTCACACATGCATAGCCTCCCTCATAATAACATGTATGTGCTGTGGTGGATATATGGCATTATAAATTTGTCCAAACCCATAGAATATACATCAAAAGTGAAACTTAATGGAAACCATAGACTTTGGGAGATAATGATGTGTCAGTGTGTAGGTTCTTTAATTGTAACAGAGGTTCTAACTTTCTAAAGGCAAATTATTTCTACAGTACTCTCTCCTTGACAGAGCTCGAGAATCTGTCCGCCCTTCCCCATCCCAGATCTACTGAACAAGAAGCCTCAAGTCAGAGAGCCTGAGAAGCACCAGATGCATCTTTGATAAGACAATTATGAGAAACACATTCTGCCCCAACAGGGTTTTGTCAAAGAGTCCCAAACTTCCTTGCAACATATCTTGCAATGTCTAAGAAGGTCAGAATTATAAAACTGAAAATATATGCTGCAGTTATAAATTCTCGGTTACCACAGAGGTGTAAAAGGAAAATTTGGTCAGTTATAACGATGTCACTCCTACAGGCAGTCTCTAGGGTTCTTTAGCAAATAGTAGACAGAACTGCAGGCCTGTAGAGACCTCATGCTCAATTTCCTTTTTCTTTACCTTGGGCTGTGGCACAAACTCACAGTCACCCCTGTGATCAGGTATATGATGTAGTCCTGGCTGTGTTATGCCAAGTGAGAGAAGTCAGACAAAAACGGGTACTGTATAATATCACTTATATGTGGAATTGAAAAAGCCCAACTTGTAAAAACGGAGTAAAATGGTAGTTACTAGGGACTCTGGAGAGGGGGAGAGGGAGGATAAGACAGATGTTAAGGGTCTGAACTTACAAAGAATAGTAAGTAAGTCCTAGAGATCGAATGCACAGTATAGTGAACATAAACAATAATACTGTATTATAATCATCGAGTTTGCCAGGAGACTAGAACTTAATTATTCCAACCAGTGAAAGAAACAACAATTTTATGACAAGACATGCTAACTATCGCTACAATGGCAATCACATTACAGTATATCAATGTATCAAACAACATGTTGCACACCCTAAAGTTACATAGTTTTATATGTCAAATCTATTTCGATAATTTTTTTAAAAAGAAAATACTGGGAAACATAATTACAAACAATGTGTATGGATTTAAATATAACAAAGATTTTAAAATACTTTTATTACATTTTTTTTCTTTTTAATTTCTGAGATACCCCTTTTTGGTATATTCAGATTTTGAAAGACCTACAATAAGGACAAACACAAATACTTTCTCATGTGGTAATGTGAAACTCTACTTCCATCTAGTCTGTGATGTTTTATGGTATTTTTTCAGCTGTCATGTGATTCATCCATAGAAATCATTAGCATCTGAAACCACTTACTGTGTGCAGTATGACTTCAGAATACTGAGTTACTTTTTAAGATAAATAAACCCACCTATGGCATCCATCTACACAAAACCTATCACCTACTTCAGAATTTAAAAAAAATACTACTTTAGCATGAACAATAGAAAATATGGAGGAAAAGTATATAGAAAGTGTAAATATGAAAAATAAGCAGAGTGAAAAAAATAAGCAGGGAAGCTTTAAAGACTTTGTTTCATTTGATGTTCAAATTCTGAATTCTTACAAAAATGGCTGTAGTTTTAAAATATTGATTAATGTAAAAACATAAATAAAACTCCCATTTATAATACAGACTGCACTATTAGAAATTATAATAATTCATTTTAAATTACAACTACAGAAAATTAAATACTGCCCACATGTTTAGATAATTATCAATAAGAAACACCATTTCTTTTTTTTTAAATTTTTTATTGTTATGTTAATCACCATATATTACATAATTTATTTTGGTGTAGTGTTCCATGATTCATTGTTTGCTCATAACACCCAGTGCTCCACGCAGAATGTGCCCTCCTCAATACCCATCACCAGGGCTAAGGAAATCTGTAGTCTAAATTTCTAACCCATTTCTGTAGCCATAGTTCCCTCCCTATGTGATAAAGAAGGCACATACACATTTTAGAGGATACATCAATCCAATTCACAAATGTGACCAACTGGGTCTTTGGTCCCACGCTTCTTGGCTCTCTTCTCTCCTGAACTGGTGCTACCATACTGACTTGGAGATAAGGCTCCATGTTCTTCATATGTAATAATAAAACAATAAAAGCTAAGCATTATAAATATTGCTTATGAGCCAGACCCTACTTTAGGCACTTTTCATGAATTAATCTAAATTTCCCAACAACTTTAAGATACCCATTTTTCGGATGATAAAACTAAGGCAGAGAGGAGTTTGGTAACTTGCCTGAGGTCACCTAGCTTCTGTGATAGAGCTTGGATCTAGACAGTTAAATTCCAGAGATCACATTCTTAACTGTCATACCCCACTGTTTCTCTCAAGGTGTTAAGAAAGCTTATGAGAGGAGGAGACACAGAGCAATTAAAAGGAAGAAGTGCTGAGAATTCATTTCATAGGGAAAAGGGTACTTGGAACTCATAGCTCCTTTCTTTGAAAAAACCCTACCAGGGCCCAATTATAGCATGTCAGACCTTCTACTCTTCGGAAATCTAGCCTCTGCTAGATAACTCATGAGCATCAGACAAAAATAACAATGTTACTAATAATGCAGTGTCACCTCACTATGCTCATGGTCTCTATACAAGGCCAGTACTTGAGTAGCTACGGAAATCAAAGTCTACATGTTACTGACCTATCACATATTCTACCAATTAGAAATTTAGACTTTTTTTTTTTTTACAGAAAAATGTTCACAAGATTCTTATTTACAATCAGTGTATAAATAGGCACTTGCAAAGCTAGCTGTGTGAAAGTCTTAAAAACTTGTATGCTCAATATTTAATAAAAATCAGTTTGATTTTTCCTTTACAGAAAAACCACTGCCTTGACTTAATTTGCATGTTTTGCTAATCTAGTAAACATTTTTGTTTGACTTTTGTTCATTTGTAATTCTCATTTATGAATTTACACTTGCTCTTCACTCATTTTTATATTATCATATTCATACTTTTATTAAATAATAAGATCCCTAAATACTAATGTCATGAGCTCTATATTTATCAAGTACCTTTTTAATTTAAATTATGAAAATTAGCCATACTATATTTTAACATTTTTATGTACTCAAATTTGTGAATGTTTTTTCTTTAGGTATTGGCTCTTAGAAAATCTCTGAGTACATAAATATTCAGTTATATTTTGTTCCAGTACATTTTATGTTCAGTTTTTCCATATAAATATTTAACTCATCTGGAATTCAGTTTGGTATAAGGTGTGAGGTTGTTTCCAATTGGCTTCAACCCCATTTATTCAATTATCCATTCTTTCCTCACTAGTTTGAAATGTCATCTCTATCATATACTAAAATTCCATATATAGTTGTTCTGCTTCTGCATTTGTCTTCTGTTTCACAGATCTTTCTGTTCGGTCTGGCATAACCCCACTGCATATTATTTTTATAGTTTAATAGTACATTTTACAATCTGGTGGGGGCATTGCTCTTCTTTAAAAATAAAAGTTCTGGCTATTCATTAACTTTTTTCCAGATAAACTTTAGAATCACTTGACAAGTTCCAAAAAAGTCCCACTGGGAGTTTGATTAGAAATGTGTTAGGTTTATAGGTTAACTTGGAGAGGGTTGACTTCTTCCTCTCCAGAAACATCTCTCCCACCAGTTATTCAAAAATTTTTCTATTCCCTTCAGTAAAATCTGGCCATTTTCTTCAAACAGGCATGCATATTTCTTGCTAAATGTACTCATATATATGTACTGTTATTATTCTTAAGGAACTATTTTCCTAATATATTTCCTCTTTATGTTGTATATTTTCTAATAGATGTGTTAAAATGGAAAGAATAGAGATTCTCAGTAGTGCCTGTGTCTATTCTTGTCTCCGTTCTTTAAATGGCTGCATGAACTTCAGCAAATTCTTAGTAGTTCTGGCCTTTCATTTGCCAATGGGGAAAAAACATAGGCTGCCCCTATTCCAGATATATTATATATATCATAAGGATCAAGTAAAATAATGCAATTGATAACATACTATCATACAATACTAAGCTATATAAATGTCATGATACACTGTGTATAAAGAAACACTAACAGTACCTCCAAAAAATAAAATTAAAAACCAATATTTAAAACAAATAATTGAAGCAAACTATTAGTATTGGGATTACCCAGAAGAATGTTTATACATTCCACTTTCCTTTATAAATATGTCCAATATTTTAAAAATGAATAATCTAAGAACTATAGAATAATGAAAAATAATCTGATTAATATTTTACACCAATATATTTTGTATCCATATTAGGCTAACATCATATCACAAAAACATAAAGCCTATGAATTCTGCAACTCTTCTAAAAATGGAACCAAAAATGGTTTCAACAATACAAATTCTTTCATTTCTATTTAATTTGAAAATTCAGTTTTTTTCTTGTTTAACTTATATTACATAGAGAATATACAAACATAAAATACAAATGTGTGTCATCATTAAAAATGGCATTTTGTCACATGTACAGTCCAATAAAAGTTAATTGTGTAATAATTTTATACTGATATAATGAACTGCACTTTGATATTCTTATGACAGTTACTGCAATCACGTAAGTGGTGTAAGCATTTAACTGCAAATATACACATTACATATACATAAATAAAAATATCTTATAAAAATTCTAAACCATATGGTTAATTTATAGAACAAACTGAGTGGTAGTGTCTTTTTAGATACGTTACAATATCGCAAAATATGCAGAGGCTCTGAGTTAAAACTAGTTTAAAACTGACAAAACATTGAAAAGGCTAAGAGCCCATCTACATAGAAAGGAATTGGCCCAATAATCAAGAAAAAAACAATAATCTGGAAAAAAAATAGCCCTGCATCTTATTCTTGTGAGCTATATCGATGTGTAAAAATTTTAGTTTTTCTGTCTCCTTGAAACTAAAGTACCTAACATCTCTCTCAGTACACACTGGAATAAAACATATATATATATACATATATATATATGAATAATAAACTTCTACTTTTCTTGTCATTCAGGTTTATCCAATAACAAAAAAACCACCAACTATAGACCAAGGCCATAAAAAGTAGTGTGTATTTTAATTGGCAACTTCATCTTGACTATATAATATGTAGGCTGTTGCCATACTTTTCAAACAGTCATTAGACTCTTAATAATGATCATCATTAATTTTTCAAGGACACCATGATAAGTTCTTTCCTCTTTGCTATGCAATACAAACACAGCAAGAAATGGTTGATTTGAAGAACTTGAATAACACATCATAAACCTGAACTATGAGTGAAAAAAGTAGGCTTGCAAAACACAGGCATCTTCAAAAAAAAAAAAACTCCTACCCAGTGATCCCAGCTCCAGCTGCTCTGAAGACTTTTCCATATTAAAATTTCAAATCTACTAATTAGATAGAAAGTGAGATTTTTCCCATTTTTTACTTAATTCAATCAATGAGGAAAATTAATTTACATGAGGGAGGAGATTATTTTCTTTAAATACCTAATACAATTTGTTATTATTATTTTGTTGTAAATTTTTGGAGCAATCGAACTTACAATTTTCTTTGATTTACATAAACAGAAATATTTCAAATATCCAGACTTTTCCCTTCATCTGGCTATAGAAAAGTCTACTACTTAGTCATCACTGTTCAATGTTCTCTAAAGGTATAAAAAATTACTGAGTCTAACAATTTTACATAATTGAATCTATCCTATAATATATTCCATTTTTCAGATAAAGGTGAATTGTCCTCATGTCTTAACTCAAAATTTTTCTGACCTATGTAAAATTTTACTATGATGCCTTCAAAGGAATCATTAAGCTTGGTCTGATAATCAAAATACATATTATATTCATTGTGGGCATTTTGATAAAATTGTTCTCTGGACTCATTAGGACTTAAAGAATGATTCTACTTACTGAATTTTTATTCTAAAATATTTGTCAAGATTTTCAGTGTCTCATGAATCTTTCTTTTAAGTTTTCAGTCACTGAGAAATTCTAAGTGAAAAAAATTTTTAATTAAAATAAAAGGCTTTGCAAGCAAGATGCACTAATACATCTAATTTAAAAGGGATTAATCATTACCAATTTAGCATCAAAAGAATTGTCAAACCAAAGGAGTTCCATATGGGCCATGTCATGGAAGGCTAAAAAAGATGTGCCACTTACCTCCCCCCTCTACCCAACTACAGAGGAAAAGAAATAACAAATAAATCAGAGTCTCAAAAGAACATGTGGATTTCTTTTAAAATCATGCCTCTACAAGAAGGATACACACTATCAGAGTCCCTGAAAAGCACGGGGATTCATCTATAATCCATGTTTTCACTACAGAACACTGAGGAAGCCACTTTCAACATGTCCATTCTGCTATCCACATGTGCTTACTCTTTAGAATTTATTGGATTGATTTGATCTATTCCAGCAGTGGCTCTGGCCATGAGTAAGCTCTATTTCTCCTTCCTTCTGTCCCACTTTCCTCTCTAGTTTGCTCATAAAATGTGTCCTAGGGAAGATTAAAACACAATTGTTTTTATACACAAGTGGGCAAGCACTGAGGGGAAAAGACAGAGGGTGGGAGAATTATGGAACCTGAAAATTCAACAAGTAAATTGACTCTAAAGTCATATAGGTCTAGGTTGCAAACACCCCTGAAACTACTTAGTAACTGTGTAATACTGGGTATGAGACTAGGTCTATCTGAATCTTAATTGTCTAATCTACAAAATGGGTTTGTATACCTACCTATTAGCATAGTTAGAAGGATTGAAACTATAATAAAATCTATGATATATAATATGTTTTTAATTAATAATGGTTTACCAATAATGGTTTACCATGAAGTATTTTGGAGAAGGGGTTGCAAAACAGGAGGATAAAGATTTATCTACTTATAAAACAGACCAAAACCGAATATTTAAAAACAGCTTAGGGGCACCTGGGTGGCTCAGTCTTTAAGCGTCTGCCTTTGGCTCAGGTCATGATCCCTGGGTCCTGGGATCGAGCCCAGCATCGGGCTCCCTGCTTCCCCCTCCCCGACTCCCCCTGCTTATGCTCCCTCTCTTGCTGTCTTTCTCTCTGTCAAATAAATAAATAAAATCTTAAAAAAAAACAGCTTAATTACAGTGTTGACATAATAATATAATAATATATAATGAAGCTATACCCAACGATATTTTTCACTTAAAAGTATATATAAAATATTTGAAGTCTTAATTATTATATTAGGTGCAAGGTAAAAAATAGCTAGTCTTGTATTTTGTATAGTATTTTCATGTACAAGAGATTAAAAATAATTATAACAAAGATAAATCAGAAGAATTATAGAAGCATATTATTTAAAATACTTTATTTTATTTATATTTATTTCATTTTGTACCTGAGCTCTAGGATGATAGGGCCCTTGGAAAATTTTTTTAATTCATTAAAATAATTTATTTCACATATTAAGCAGATTCTCTAGATGTGACAGATAAAAGTAATATATAAAATATGTGATCAGGAAAAGTCGAGAAAGAGAAGAACTGACAAAGCAAGGTTAAAGTAGATATACTGGAATGTTAATTCACTGAATTTTAAACAGCCTAAAGCTTTATTATTCCTAATTTACTTACCTGTTTTGAGTACTTTGAGTTGCTGATAATAGAAAACTCAGTGCAAAGCAGCTTAACCAAGTAGGAGGATTTAATGTAGCATATTATTGAAACGTCCTGAGGTAGGTTTCGTGTGAGATGAGATTCTAGATCCACATCTCTGACATTTCTCACCTTTGCCTTCATATATGAGCTTTGTTTTTAGATTGGCTTCTCTCGGGGTCACAATATGATGTCATCAATAACTGCTGTCATAGTTCTTCACCTATATCAAGAAAAAGGAGAGAAGGGATATCATCTCATAACAATCGAAAAAAGTCCCGAGTGTTGCACTGATTGGACTACCACTGTGCTAATTCCTGTGGCCAAGGGAGTATCACATGCTACTTGGATGAAGTCCAAGTTACTTGAACTAACCCCTTAGGGTTAGATAGTCAAGAGTCCCCACTAGAGTTTGGGATGGGATCTATTGCTACCAAATTACATGACTGCGACAAATAAGTATAGTAAAAAGGATGTTGGAGAGGCATCCACCACAGAGTATCCACTATGTGTATATGCCACAGCTGAAATTATTTATGAAAACCAAAATTTCATGACATAATGAAGAAACTGTTTATCATATGGTATAGTTCAAGTTTTATTGAGCGTGCCAGATCCATAGCTGGCCATTATAGTTAAAATTAGGCATACATAAGTCTTTTACTGTGATGGCACAGTTGATTTAATATAAACAGGTAATGTGAAAAGCATTATTTATGTCATCAAAGAGCCAATTTCTTAGTAGCTATTTTCCCAAGTTTGTGTCCAGACAGAAAATAGGGTCTGTCCAGAAAAACATGTTTATGTAGTTACTGACCCATCCCAATAAAAGTAGAAAAGATAATTTTATGGAATCAGAAATGTCAAAATCTCAGGTTTTTTTTAAAAAGAGAATATAAAGAGACTCATGATTGATTAATAAGTCAAAGAGAATAAAGAAAACTACCAATAGTGCTCCCTAGGCTAACATATTTAGTCACTGTTGTATAAATTTGTATTTTTAAAAAGATTTTATGTATTTGTCAGAGAGACAGAGTGAGAGCACAAGCAAGGGGAGCAGCAGAGGGAGAGGGAGAAGCAGACTCCCCGCTGCGCAAGGAGCCCAATGCAGGACTCAATCCCAGGACCCTGGGATCGTGACCTGAGCCAAAGGTAGATGCTTAACCAATTGAGCCACTCAGGTGTCCCTAAATTTGTATTTTTAAAATGAATTGTCAGGATGAGAGGAAAATTAGAGGTTGAATAGGTAAAGTACAGATAATTTTTCAGTTGTTGAAACTATTATGTATGATACTGTAATGATAGATACGTAACACCAGCAGGACAGAATGAAACTTCATGTATACAACCTTTATAAAAATCATTTAGGAAGTCAGGGGATCCCAGGATAGAATGTAGAATGTGAAAAAAATAACCTTTATTATGAATGTATTAATTAACCTCCCTGAAGGGAGTGAAGGAGAAAATTGCTGGCAATTTTGGAGACATGTGGAGCCTGTAAGACTAAAGGCAAAAGGACCGCACATAGCACTATAAAGTTGTTTCCCATGGGGGTATAGGCTATAAATTCAGAAACCATTAGAGTGTATATTGGAACTGAATAATTAAATAAGTGGATGGTCAATGGTGGGAGCCAGGTTTCTTACTATTGGAGTGGGAGTTTACAGAGAATCAAGAGGAGGAGGCTAGAGTGATCTATGTAGTAATGCATTAAAGATGGGACATCAGTATAAATTGATATTTACCTCAATACAAATACAGAGTTATATATAGGACTAGTTATGGATATGTGCTTGTATATGAATTAGTATACACACATATATTTACTTGTTCGGTCAGCTAAGAAGCCTAGAAGCAATAATATCTCAGTGGCAACAAGCACCCCTAAGTGCCTAGTTCTTGGTTTCTGATACTACCTTCTAATAAAAAGAACCAAAGATCATTGGAGAAATGGCTGATTCTAGGAATGAGGAAGAAAATATACAAGATGAATCTGGAGCACTGTACAGTGCCAGAAAATTGGGAAGTACTCAAAACCACAATAATGGGGTATGTCAAAGGGACACAAGAGTCAACTGAAAGAGTTCTCAATGGTCAAAGTTGGAACAATCTGAGCAGCAAAATATAGTTGTATTGGATTATGATCAAGTATAAATTAAATATCCATGATTATATACTGATATAAATAAATGACTGAATAAATAAATATATGGGGGAGAATAGGCAAATATCCCATAAAGAATTCCAAATAGCTTATGTAGATATCTTACTCTTGGGGAGGCAGAACACAACGGCAATGTGGCCTATACATAGAGTGTAGTAGGAGAAAAAGAATATCACAGTGCAGAAATCTTACAAACCTTCACTAGGTTATCAAGATTAACACTGTGATAAATCATGTTGATAGTATATGGATCCTTGATATGGTGCCCTTACATCATACTTTTTCTCTGTGGTCTTCCTCCCCAAAACTTATAACCCAGGTCTAATCATAAGAGAACACTAACATAAAAATACAAATAGAGTGTGTCCACAAAATACCTTACTAGTACTGTCCTTCCCCCCTATGTACACACACACAAAAACCTGTCAAGGTCATAGAAAAGGTTGGAAAACTGTCAAAGCCAAAAGAGTAGCTGAGGGCAAGGCAACATGATGATGAATATAACATGGGGTCCTTGATCGGATCCTGGAAGAGAAAAAATATGTGAGATAAAAATGAAAGAATAAAGTATGGATTTTAATTAATAATAATGTATCAGTATTGGTATATTAATTGTGACAAATGTATGATACTAATGAAAAATGTTAATAACAAGGGAGAATGGATGTGGTATATATGTACTATTTTAACATTTCTTTCTGAAAATCTAAATCTGTTCTAAAATTAAAAGTTCACTAATTTTTAAAAAGTCCTAGTAAAGTAGGAAAAGAATGGAACTTCATTAAGTTTATGAAAGTTACCAATTAAAAAGCCTCCATAGAACAAAATGGTGGAATGTCACTGTATTTAAAATTAGGAATGAGACAAATAATGTCCCATTCCTGCTCCAAGATTGTTGTAGAGGGTCTAGTTAGTACATTAGAATGAGACCAAGAAATAAAATATATATAAATCACAAAGAATAAAATCATTCTTATTTTCTTTAAGAAAAAAAGAGTGTTATCAGGTGCTATATTCAATATTGCAATACTTAATGGCTTAGATCATGAACATTTTGATTTACAACATAAACTGGCACATAATCAGTTGGATTACCTATGTTTCAATTGCTGGCAAAAAGAGAAAGCTTTCATATTTAATTGTTCAAAATGAATCAAAGTAGTCAGTACTTTCACTCTCCTTAAATGACTAAACCCTATAGTAATGAAAACTATTAAACTAAATTCTGGGGGGAAAAATCCTCAACTATATTGTGATTTTAATTACTTTTCACTATTAGATAACTTGTTTTCAATGGACAGTCAACTTTAAATCTGCTTGAATATTTAAGACAAAATAACATTGTAGTAGTTATCGTGTATTTAAATTAACACACAAAAATACAGTAACACTTGGTTTACTAATATTGTTGGAATATATTTAACAAAGGAAAATTTTCCAGAAAGAGAATTTTATTGCTTTGTACACTGACTCTTTTTATTCTAATTATTTTTTATTTTTTTCTAAAAGGTAAAATTATCCACATTTTATTATTTCTTATTATTTAGTCTTTTCCTGTCTATTCAGGATCTTCATTCAGAACATCACAGGTTGTATATATTGTTTCATACACCTAGCTGCAGATGTGTATTTTTTCCACCAACTGTTCTAAATGACAACTGATGGCTATGCCTTTATATTAGTTGTTTCTGCATGTTTTCTTCACATCTGGTTGTTATTTCACTGAAAAACATTCAACAAATATCTATTATGTGTCCACAACTCACTAGGAATATTCTAGTACCACGGATGTAGCAGTGAACAAACTAGACACAATTCCTGTCCTCATGAAGTTTAGATCTAATTATTTCATAGCATTGTCAAGGTTTCTATTTCTTCTGATATCTCTCCTCTCCAACTGCAATATTTGCTATCCATTGTAAATTCATAAGATTGCTTTTAAACGTGATAAGAAAATCAGATCATTTACCTCCTTAGAACTATAACCTTAATCTGATGCACAAGAAATTCTATTGATGGTCTCTGGATAGGAAATAATTATGTATGTTTCTTTGAAGCTAAAAGTTTTGTCCACTAATTTCTGGTGGTGCCCCTGTGTTTAAATAAAAAAGGTAATTAGAACCCTGTAAGTAGGCTGGTATTACACCTCAGACTACCACCAGATAGGAAAATATGAAGCAACTCAATTTCCCGGTCAAGTAAAATATTTTTCTGAAATTTATACTTGTAAGCCTTCCCACATTCTGTTTAGTCCTCTGTGGGGTTCTCCCTACAACTTTACCCAGACATTTTCTACTAGTCCTTTAAGATCCAGCACAGATACTACTTCCTCTGGAATGCCTTCTCTAGTTTCACTAGGCAAATGCACTGCTCCCTCTTCTGGCCTCCTGTGGACATTGGTATGTACATTTATTGTAATATACACCACAAAGTTTGAATTATTTACCTGGATGTGTGGTTACACTTGTGACTATGAGCTCCAAAAGAATGGGATGATGTGATAGCCCTGCTTCCACTCTCTGGACATTTACAGGTTAAGACATGGAATGGGTTTCAAAAATCTTTGTTAGAGTCGTGTAGTGTAGTGATGAGGAATATGAGCTCTTAAGACCAGGTTCTTGGCCTGGCTCCACCACTCTGTGCAACGTAACTGTGGGCTGCCTCCAGTAGGGCCTTAATACTCCTCTACCTCAGCCTTAGGGTCTAAAGCTTAGAGAATAATAGCTCCTGTCTTTTAGAGTTATTTTATAATAAAAGAAATAATTGATCTAAAATACCTAACAGAATGTTTTGGAGAGCTTCACTAATGGTAACAGTATTATTCTTAATTTTAACAAAACTTACCATATTCAGTATGTAGTTGGTAAGACAACAATATTTACGGAGCCACCACTGTAGACAGAGAAATAAATTCCCCTGGGAAAAAAATTAAAAGACCCAATTCCTGTCTGAGATGAGTTCATAAACCTATAGTTAAATACATGCAATTGTTGTAAATGGTGTGTGCATATCTCTTGGTAGTTATGCAGATGTATTAATTTATATAAGAGTGTATAGAATCTTCAAAATCTTATAAACAATCTATATGATGTGCAAATATCTTTTGGAATGTGTTTAAATTAGAGGGATGTGTTTTGACAGGGAGAATTGGGGAAAAAGCACTCTCTTCCAAATTTTCCCATTTACTAGGTGAAATTTCTATTTATTCTGAAGTGAAGGTGTTAAAATAAATAGAAAAATTCCTCACCTTAAGAATCATATATATTAAAAGGATTATTCACCCCAACGAAGTGGGATTTATCCCTGGGCTGCAAGGTTGGTTCGACATCTGCAAATCAATCAGTGTGATACAATACATTAATAAAAGAAAGAACAAGAACCAGATGATCCTCTCAATAGATGCAGAAAAAGCATTTGACAAAGTAGAGCATCCTTTCTTGATCAAAACTCTTCAGAGTGTAGGAATAGTGGGTACATACCTCAATAGCATAAAAGTCATCCATGAAAAACCCACAGTGAATATCATCTCAATGGGGAAAAACTGAGAGCTTTCCCCTGGAGGTCAGGAACACGGCAGGGATGTCCCCTATCACCACTGCTATTCAACATGGTATTAGAAGTCCTAGCCTCAGCAATCAGACAATGAAAAGAAATCAAAGGCATCCAAATCAGCAAAGAAGAAGTCAAACTCTCACTCTTTGTAGATGATATGATACTTTATGTGGAAAACCCAAAAGACTCCACCCCAAAACTGCTAGAACTCATATAGGAATTCAGTAAAGTGGCAGGATATAAAATCGATGAACAAAAATCAGTGGCATTCCTATACACCAACAACAAGACAGAAGAAAGAGAAATTAAGGAGTCGATCCCATTTACAATTGCACCCAAAACCATAAGATACCTAGGAATAAATCTGACCAAAGAGGCAAAGAATCTGTACCCAGAAAACTATAAAATACTCATGAAAGAAATTGAGGAAGACACAAAAAAATGGAAAAACGTCCCATGCTCATGGATTGGAAGAACAAATATTATGAAGATGTCAATGCTACCTAGAGCAATCTACACATTCAATGCAATCCCCATCAAAATACCATCCACTTTTTTCAAAGAAATGGAACAAATAATCCTAAAATTTGTATGGAACCAGAAAAGATCCCGAATAGAGAGAAGAACATTGAAAAAGAAAAGCAAAGCTGGTGGCATCACAATTCCGGACTTCAAGCTCTATTACAAAGCTGTCATCATCAAGACAGTATGGTACTGGCACAAAAACAGACACATACATCGATGGAACAGAATAGAGAGCCCAGAAATAGATCCTCAACTCTATGGTCAACTAATCTTCGACAAAGCAGGAAAGAATGTCCAATGGAAAAAAGGCAGCCTCTTCAACAAATGGTGTTGAGAAAATTGGACAGCCACATGCAGAAGAATGAAACTGGACCATTTCCTTACACCACACACAAAATAGTTGAAAGACCTCAATGTGAGGCAGAAGTCCATCAAAATCCTAAAGGAGAACATAGGTAGCAACCTCTTCGACTTCAGCCGCAGCAACTTCTTCCTAGAAACTTCGCCAAAGGCAAGGGAAACAAGGGCAAAAATGAACTATTGGGACTTCATCAAGATAAAAAGCTTTTGCACAGCAAAGGAAACAGTCAAAAAAAAAAACAAACAAACAAAAGACAACCGAAAGAATGGGAGAAGATATTTGCAAATGACATATCAGATAAAGGGCTAATATCCAAATCTATAAAGAACTTACCAAACTCAACACCCAAAGAACAAATAATCCAATCAGGAAATGGGCAGAAGACATTTCTCCAAAGAAGACATCCAAATGGCCAACAGACACATGAAAAAGTTCTCAACATCCCTCAGCATTGGGGAAATCCAAATCAAAACCTCAGTGAGATATCACCTCTCACCAGTCAGAATGGCTAAAATTAACAAGTCAGGAAACGACAGATGTTGGCGGGGATGCACAGAAAGGGGAACCCTCCTACACTGTTGGTGAGAATGCAAGCTGGTGCAGCCACTCTGGAAAACAGTATGGAGGTTCCTCAAACAGTTGAAAATAGAGCTACCATAAGATCCAGGAATTGCACTACGGGGTATTTACCCCAAAGATACAAATGTAAGGATCCAAAGGGGTATGTGCACCCCAATGTTTATAGCAGCAATGTCCATAATAGCCAAACTATGGAAAAAGCCAAGATGTCCATTAACAGATGAATGGATAAAGAAGATGTGCTATATATATATATATATATATATATATACAATGGAATATTATGCAACCATCAAAAGGAATGAGATCTTGCCATTTACAATGACATGGATGGAACTGGAGGGTATTATGCTGAGTGAAATAAGTCAATCAGAGAAAGACATGTATCATATGACCTCACTGATATAAGGAATTCTTAATCTCAGGAAACAAACTGAGGGTTGCTGGAGTGGTGGGGGGTGGAGGGATGGGGTGGCTGGGTGATGGACATTGGGGAGGGTATGTGCTATGGTGAGCGCTGTGAATTGTGTAAGGCTGTTGAATCACACACCTGTACCTCTGAAACAAATAATACATTATATGTTAAAAAAAAAAAAGAAGAAGATAGCAGGAAGGGAAAAATGAAGGGGGAAATTGGAGAGAGAGACGAACCATGAGAGACGATGGACTCTGAGAAACAAACTGAGGGTTCTGGGGGGGAGGGGGTTGGGGGGATGGGTTAGCCTGGTGATGGGTATTAAAGAGGGCACGTATTGCTTGGAGCACTGGGTGTTATATGCAAACAATAAATCATGGAACACTACATCAAAAACTAATGATATAATATATGGTGATTAACATAACATAATAAAAAAAAGAATCATATATATTTCTAGAATAAAGGGAATGGCTGAGGACTTTTAGCCCCTAGATAAAATAAAAGCACAGGGGACTAATATAAACATGATTCTATTTGAATTATCAGAACACTGATATACTTCTGAACTTTATTTTGCTTATGAAGGACCTAATGAAAAAACAAACGCTTTAATATTAGGCAAATCATGTGAGTAGTGGAACAAATTTTAAAAATGAAAGACCTTCGGTTATGGAGTTAATGTTTAAATATTTGGTACTGAAACTTTAATATTCTTGTGCCAAACTTTCATTATAAATATTGTGAAACTGCACTGCAGTGCTGAGAGCTCTTCCTTTTAAAATAATAAAATATGAAAGCTTTTAATTTATTGTTGAATTCAGTGTGCCAGCTAAATTTATCATAAACTCTTGAAAAAAATGAAATAATGGTTTGCAGTTGCACTTTCCCAGATGATGAAGCAGGTTTATGGCAAGAACCAGAAGTTGATCTCCCATCAGTCCTGATCAGGCTAAATCAGCCAGGTATGAGCAAAGGCTGCCTGGAGCTCAGCTTTTAAAACAATGTGACAATGTAATAATTCCTTCCATCACAATGTTTCCTATCAAGAAAAAAGAAAAAAGCTGATTCCCAAATAATAATTGATCCCAGCATTCTGAGGCACAAGCCAGCCAAAACTTGTCTGATCTATTTTATGCAAAATCACTACATATTAAGAATTCAAGTCCAGTTGTCTAGGGCTTTAAAATAATGTGCAAAATGTACTGCAGCCTCTGGGTTATGGTCTCATCCTCTGACTGGCTGGCCAAAGATTTGGAAATCCTTGGTCATGTTTATCTATTTCTGGTATTCCATTAGGAGTTCAGTAATCTGGACCTCTCTGCAACTTACCAACCAATCAGGGCTCAAGGAAAGTCATGAATCTGATGAAATGTGTGTGGAGAAAAGTCCCGGTCCCACAATTCCGTCCCTAAAAAGCTGAGGAGAGTACATACTTTTCAACACTTACCATTTTCCCTCAAAAGAGTTTGGGCAAAAGCAACTGTCCCACAGACAGTGATGGCAGGTTTTTTGTTTTTTTTTTTTAAGATTTTATTTATTTGAGAGAGAGAGAATGAGAGAGAGAGAAAGCACATGGGGGGCAGGGTCAGAGGGAGAAGTGGACTCCCCGCCCAGAAGGGAGCCCAATGCGGGACTCGATCCAGGGACTCCAGGATCATGACCTGAGCGGAAGGCAGTCACTTAACCAACTGAACCACCCAGGTGCCCAGTGATGGCAATTTTACTGCTCACTTACAGGAAGGCTGGAAGGATAATAAAGACAAAAAATATATATTACCATTAGCATGAGCAGCAAAACAAAAATTAAAAAGCAACCATGTTGCTTTTCCCTGATTTTAAACGTTTCTGCCATTTATAATTTAAAATGTTGATGTTATTCAGGGTGATTGGGTGGCTCAAATGGTTAAGCCTTGGACTCTTGATTTGGCTCAGGTCATGATCTCAGGGTAGTGAGATTGAGCCCTGCCTCAGACTCCGTGTTGGGCGTGGAACCTGCTTAAGATTCTCTCTCCCTCTGCCCCTCCCCCTCACTCACACACCCTTTCTCTCCCTGTCTCTCTTAAAAAAAAAAAAAGTGATTTTAGAATTTTGGTGTCACTCAATTACACTAGAAGAAATTTTATTTATTTTTATTTTTTATTTTTTATCTTTCAAGTTTTTATTTTAGTTCTAGTTAACATATTGTGTAATAGTAGTTTCAGGAATAGAATTTAGTGATTCATCACTTACATATAACATGTGGTGCTCACCACAAGTGCCCTCCTTAATCCCCATCACCCACTTAACCCATCCCCCAGCCGCCTCCCCTGTTTGTTCTCTACTGTTAAGAGACTCTTTCATGGTTTGCCTCTCTCTCTTTTTTCTGTCCCTTATGTTCATCGGTTTTGTTTCTTAAATTTCACGTATGAGTGAAATCATACAGTATTTGTCTCTCTGATTGACTTATTTTGCTTAGCATAAGACACTCTAGCTCTATCCACGTCATTGCAAATGCAAGATTTCATTCTTTTTGGTGGCTAATATTCCATTTATATACATACCACCTCTTCTTTATCCATTCATCAGTTGATGGACATCTGGGTTCTTTCCATAATTTGGCTAATTGTGGACATCCCTGCTATAAACATTGGGGTGCATGTGCCCCTTCGAATCAGTATTTTTGTATCCTTTGGATAAATACCTAGTACTGCAATTGCGGGTGGTAGGGTAGTTCTATTTTTTTTAACTTTTTGAGGAACCTCCACAATGTTTTCCAGTTGGCTGCACCAGTTTGCATTCCCACCAACAGTGTAAGACGGTTCTCCTTTGCACTACAAGAAATTTTAAAAGCTAAACACAGGTAAAAGTACAGAGTGTAAGTCAAGGAGAAAATTATGTAAGAGTCCTATTGCCCTTATAGCTTCATCATTTTCCCCCTGCGCAGCAGAACTATTAAAGCATATAAACCCCATTTGAATCCATTTTTTCTTTCTTTTTTCATTAACTTGCCAGCAGCTGGAAAATTACCTTCACTTTCTATACTATACTGGGGTTATATACCTATATATACTACTATGTATACAGTAATCATCACAAATTGTCTTAAGCTGACAGAATAAATTCTAAACACTAATATAGAGTGTGGCTTTAAATACTAATTTTCACTTAGAATGTACATTACGTGCTTTTTATGGATCAAGAATATATCTTTCCTATGTTGCAATCTGTATTTTAAATAGAACTTTTTTTTAAGTTTTGCCTCTTGCTAGAATATTCCTGATAAAAGAAACTAGATGATATTATTCATGGGACTTAGCATATTGTGGTAAACTCATCAAGAGAACATGTTTTTGAAAACACACATAATAAAACACAGGGACACATATATAAAGTAGGGCATTTGAATTACATTAAAAGATAAATATGGAAACTCACTAGTCTAGAAGTTATCATTTTTAAGGAAAGCGTGAATGTCTGGAAAACTCAAGAAGGTGCAGACAAGAGCTTTGATTGTTTGGACATTTGCTGTAAACTTTCCAAAATGTTCTTAGATAGCCTAACCACCAAATTTTCTTTGTATATCATTGTAAATCTTATCCTCTACCATTGCTCAGAAAAATACAGAAGATTTCTAACCACACATTTAAAGTTAGAATTCTAACTTTAAAAATAATACAGTATGTGTACATTCATACTGATCCATCTACTATAGGAATAAATTCAAATTGACAAATATTAATGGAGTTTCTCACCTCTATGTGCAAGGAAGGGTGCAAGCCCTCAGCTTCTGTGGGATCTGCCTGGCACTAGCCACAGTCTAATGGTCAAATGGAATGATCCCAGGCATTCAGTCTGGCACTACAGTCAAAGCTGTATATCAAGGCTTATCAGTGAAGCAATTACATCACAAGGAGAGAATTTTAAAAATATATGCTGAATTTAGTACATTGCACTTTTCCTAAAGCAGCAGTCAAGAAATAGTTTTAACTCAATGCTTATTAAGTCAACCAAACTTGAACATAAATACTTACTAGATTCATATTTTGTACCATTCCAATTTGGGTTCATACTGCAATAACGATATTTGTTGTTAATTTTTTCCTTCAAGGAATGTGAAAATATCCAACTGAATTGATGAAGTAAACATCAATTTGAGTTTAGAATCTGGGGAAATTATGTGCCCCAGTTATGCTGGGACTAAGACAATGAAAAAGAAACATAGGCACCTCTTAGAAGATCAGCTTCAGAGTACTTTAATTTTAGATAAATATTGTTCAGCTAAATGACTCACTTCTAGAGAACAGTTGAGAGCCATTTCAAATGCCTTCTTCTTACTAGATACCTTACCTCTGTTAAAAGAATGCATATGTGGGATGCCTGGGTTGGGCATCTGACTGTTGGTTTCGGCCCCGGTCATGATCTCATGGGTCACAGAATTGAGCCCCAAGTCTGGCTCCAAGCTCAATGGGGAGTCGGTTTGAAGATTCCATCTGCCCCTCCCCCAACTCTCTCTCTCTTTCTCTAAAACAGATAAATCTTTTTAAAAAAGTGCATATGTATGAAAAGTCATCATCAGATGTTCATAGCTTTCACTAGAAACTTAAAACAATTTTCTAGGTAATAAGGTAACAAACTGTTTAAATAGAACAGGTGAGGTCCATGGAATCTTTCAAGCTTAGGGATCCTGGTTTGCTGCTTATAGCTTCCATTTTGCTTCCTTGCTTTTACTCTTATTTTAATTTGATTTATCATTATTAGTAATATAACATCCAATTTATAGTATTTCACAATATTCAAAGTGACCCTCAAAAAAATGCTCTGGAAGAAGAACAAGAAAATAAATTTAGAAATGTTCAAGTGCATTCATTTTATAAATGTATAAATTATTGTGATAGCAACGCATGTAGCTGAACTCTGTCTTTGCATCATTCCAGTTAAATAAATACTAAAACTGGGGACACCATGAGAGAAATCTATTTAACTCCATGTTGCTTGTGTGTTACTTGTCTTATTTTATTCTTCCTGGTGATTCTAGTGAAGGTATACAAGGAAACTAGTCTTAATCAGAAATATTAAAATCATAAATTAAACATTATGCTAGGAATTTGTAAATTTAAACCAGGACATTTTTCTCGTATAATGTAGAGTTGACCCTGAACAACATGGTTTGAACTGTGTAGGTCAACTTACATGTGGGCTCCCCCCCCCAATAAATACAGTACAGCACTGTAAATGCATTTTCTCTTCCTTACGATTTTCTTAATAACATTTTCTTTTATCTAGCTTACTTTACTGTAAGAATACAGTGTATAATATATAAACATACAAAATATGTGTTAATCTACTGTTTATGCAATGCATAAGGCTTACAGTCAACAATAGGTTACTAGTAGTTAAGTCTGGGGGGGACTCAAAGTTATACATGAATTTTTGACACACAGGTGGTCAGCCCCCCTAACTCCCCATGTTGTTCATAAGTCAACCATAGTCAGTTAATTCTGCATATCATTACTCTGTGTTTTAAAAAAAAAATCTTACAATTGGGGGACAACAGAAAATGTTAAGATGACCAAACAAAAAGTAAAATACATCCTTATTTCTACTATTTTCAAGAATTCTATTTTGTGATTACCAAAGAACACTTGAAGCTACATATACAGGTTTATTTTTTGAGTAGATAAATTTCAGAGCAAAACTATTATTATAAGTTAAAGTTATGCAGGAAATTATTAAGTTATTCCTACCAGTGTCTCAGCATATAATTCATCCAGCAACCCTAAAAAATATAATTTCTGAAGTTGATGTATGCCATGAACGAAAAGAAAGTAGCCAATAAGATAGCTTTATATTTTACCTTGTATTTTGCAATAGCATATAAAATATATTCATTAAATTTATTTGTGACATTTCATTCATTGAAAAAACATATACTAACACGTCTCTAAAGGCAAGGGAAACACGGGCAAAAATGAACTATTGGGACGTCATCAAGATAAAAAGCTTTTGCACAGCAAAGGAAACAGTCAAAAAAAAAACAAAAGACAACCGAAAGAATGGGAGAAGATATTTGCAAATGACATATCAGATAAAGGGCTAATATCCAAAATCTATAAAGAACTTACCAAACTCAACACCCAAAGAACAAATAATCCAATCAAGAAATGGGCAGAAGACATGAACAGACATTTCTCCAAAGAAGACATCCAAATGGCCAACTGACACATGAAAAAGTGCTCAAAATCACTCGGCATCAGGGAAATCTAAATCAAAACCTCACTGAGACACCACTTCACACCAGTCAGAATGGCTAAAATTAACGAGGCAGGAAACGACAGGTGTTGGCAAGGATGGGGAGAAAGGGGGACTCTCCTACACTGTTGGTGGGAATGCAAGCTGGGGTAGCCACTCTGGAAAACAGTATGGAGGTTCCTCAAAAAGTTGAAAATAGAGCTACCCTATGACCCAGCAATTGCACTACTGGGTATTTATCCCAAAGATACAAATGTAGGGATCCGAAGGGATGCATGCACCCCAATGTTTATAGCAGCAATGTCCACAATAGCCAAACTATGGAAAGAGCCACGATGTCCTCCAACAGGTGAATGGTTAAAGAAGAAGTGGTATACACACATACACAATGGAATATTATGCAGCCGTCAAAAGGAATGAAATCTTGCCATTTGCAATGATGTGGATGGAACTAGAGGGTATAATGCTAAGCGAAATAAGTCAATCAGAGAAAGACAAGTATCATATGATCTCATTGATATGAGGCTTTTGAGAAACAAGACAGAGGATCATAGAAGAAGGGAGGGAAAAATGAAACAAGATGAAACCAGAGAGGAAGACAAACCATAACAGACTCTTAATCTCAGGAAACAAACTGAGGGTTGCTGGAGTGGAGGGCAGTGGGAGGGATGGGGTGGTGGGGTGATGGACATGGGGGAGGGTATGTACTATGGTGAGCACTGTGAACTGTGTAAGACTGATGAATCATAGACCTGTACCCCTGAAACAAATAGTACATTATATGTTAATAAAAAAAAAGAAAAAAGAAAAACCATATACTAAGTATCATTGTGTCATATAATGCCTTAAATACTCAAATAACAACAATAAAAACATCACAATACTTATCAAGGCCTATTATCTGCCACGTATATACAAAGACATGTATGTAGATTATGTCATACAATTTCCATTACAACCCTTCAAGTTAAACCCTTAGTGTTCTCTAGGAATCTGTGGCAATTTGCTGGAGATAACAACTTACAAGTGGTAGAATCAAATTAAAGCTCAGGTTTACTTTAAAGCATTATTTCTTAGCTTATTCATCACTACTTTAGGAAAAAATAAAAGAATGTATATCCTTACAATGCACTTATGAAGAAAAATTTAAAAAGAAACATAATAAAATGTGATAAGTTCTGCTAGAGAGGTTTATACAAGTAGCCACTTGAGTACCTAAGAAGTTGCAAAGTTAGGAAAGACTTCACAGAAGCCAATTCTTAAAACAAGTCTTTTTTTTTTTAAGATTTTATTATTTATTTGAGAGAGAGAATGAGAGAGAGAGAGAGAGACATGAGTTAAAACAAGTCTTAAAAGATAAATCATGTGTACCAAAGAAACACCAAAGAGAAGCAGAACGTATACTCCATAATGTGAAAATATAATAGTCATGAAAGACACTTATGGTAAACAGTCCAAGTTATAAAATGGTAGAATAAGTTCAAGCAGATGTGTCATAATACCCAACTAATCATGGATTACAAAAGATTTTACCATGAAATTTGTACCAGTATCATTTAATGTATCCAGAGCTCACCTTCTGAAAACCAAACCCTGAAGTATAACATAACTATATTGTCCCCTTATACACATTTTCTAATTTTATCTCATAACAACTCTTTGAAGTATATATTATTATTATCCTATTTTATAGATGTGAAAAATAAGGATTTGAAAGTGTGTCACTTTTGCAAGACCACAGAGCTTCTAGTTTGACTGTCAGCAAGCCTATGTTCTTCACCACTATGCTATGCAGCAAAAAAAAAAAGTTTGTTTACATGAATGCAAAGTCTGTGTTACTTAGTCCTCCAACTAAGTCTCACAGAAAATCAGAGGAAGCTTCTCTCCCATCTTAGTAGTCTTATGGTTCAAAGTTCAGCAAACTATAGTCCAAGGGTCAAATCCAGCTGGTCACCAATTTTTGTAAAGAAAGGAGTTTTCTGGAACACAACTACTCTCATTCTTTCACATATCTATGGCTGCCTGCACACTACAACAAAATTAAGTAGTTGGAACAGACACCTTCTGGCCTGCAAAGCCTAAAACACTATCTGGCTCTTTACAGAAAATATTAGCTGGCCTCTAAAACTACTTGACTGACAAATATAGGGAAGTGGTGATATAAAAGTGTTTTGACAGGTGGAGAGTCTTTGCCATGTATCAGTTCATAGATAGGAAGCATGCCAAGAATGGGACTTGCGGAACAGACATGCATAAAGCAAGGGAATTAGGAAGGAGGGAAATTAAGGCTACGGCAAACAGTTCATCCACAAAACACTCACAGGAGCACCTTAATCAGGCCAAGGTGCCTGTTGACCTTTAACTTACTGAATGAAATGGACACCCTGATGTGATTTTTTGACCAGCTCTGTGTATACATACCAATGAAATCCTTCTGTAAGGGTCCACAGTTGTTACTCTGCAAAGTTATTCATACTTTTCATGTAAACTTGAATTGTACAGGGTATCAAGAAAGGAAAGGTCCCCATTTCACTAGAGAGCTAATTATTTTTCAATTTTAAATAAGTGGTCTTGTCTGAAAATTTTTCAGGTATGTTTAGAATTAAGTCACCCTCCATTGTTAATTCAATCACATGATTTTGGTCATTAACTCTGATCACTGATTTGCATAGCAGTTAGCCCCTAAAAATAACTTGAAAAGTGAAAGTCCAAAAAAATATTGATTTGCCCTTATAAGGTATATATATGTATCCAGTGGAATTTAAACATTCCCAGTTTTAAAGAGGACTTAAGCTTAGATAATGAGTGTGTGTATGCACATACACATCCTCCCCACACACATACACACCATCACGCATACCAAGAAGCTCCTCTGAAATTTCTAGCATCCTACATTATTGGCATATTTCCAATGAATTTTAAAAAGCAGCAAAAATTCCTAGTTGATGATACAGTTTCCCAAATCACTTCCAATCTCTTCCCTCAGCCACTAGTTCTTAAGACATGAAAGAAGAGAGGGCACTTCTAATTTGAAGAATGGTCTATAAAGTTCATATGGGAGGGAGAGAGAATTTGCCAAAGTGATTGAGTCCATGTGTGAAGGACTAAGCAAACCCTTCAGGCATTCTGTCGCACGTTATTTTAATTTTTTTTTTCAATTTACACAACTATGTGGGTGGCCACATGTCTATTTGTTTTCCTTGTTTTTCAACAAGTGAAACTAGAGGTTGAGAAGGGGAGGTTAGGGGGCATGTTTTTTAACTCATAGAAGTCATGGTTTTATTATTTTCAGATTGAGCCGATGTGCACTTGAACAAAATTCTCTCATTAGCTGAGCCCAGAAACATATGGTAATTGTGCCTATGAGGTTACTTTTGTGCAGCTTATATATTTCTTGACATTTTTATCTTTCATTTCGCTTATACAATGTTGCACTTAACACAGCTTGCATTCTAAGACAAACAGAACGAAAATACCAACGTTTACATGAAAATTTCATAGAGAGAAAAAACAGAATCCTTCTCATGTTGATGCTAAAACTATTGCTTCTTAGAAAGCATTCACATAACTTTCTTATTTTACATTATTTAAGAAAAAGTAAAAATTAAGTTGGCTTTCATGAATGGTCTAGCATTTTAAGTGTGACTAAAAATGAACAATTTGTGGAAGAAAATTTTGAGAATTTTGAGAATTCTGTGATGTATACCTTGTTGAGGTCCTGAGATGTACTTAGTAGAAAAAACTGTCCTAAGAATTCAGCAACTGGAATAAAATGTATGAAAAGATTTTAACAAACTGGTATTTGGTGTCAGTATGTTTCTCATTTTAAGGATCTTATTTCGATATAATTTTTACATGACTTTAATAATTCATTCTGGCAAGAAACTCAAACCAAGAATATCCACTATTTTACTCAGCTCAATTTCACTTTTACATCTATGTGAAAAAGAATAAAGTGGAGTAGGGGAAACTATCTGAAAATAAAAGCCTAACATTCCACAATGTAATATGGTGGCATATTATCGATCTCAAGGTAATTTTTCCTTTTGTAGATACATGACTTTATTGGACCGTAGTGAGTTTATCATAACTTTTCTGTTCATGGAACAGTATCATGATCAGTCCTGCCAAGAGCCCTCTTTTATTTTGTTTTATGTTACTTTTCTCCTTCATTTCTCATCACAACTTTCACCTCCCCTTCCCACATATACCTTTTTTTCCTTTTTTTTATTTCATTATGTTATGTTAATCACCATACATTACCTCATTAGTTTTTGATGTAGTGTTCCTTGATTCATTGTTTGCGTATAACATCCAGTTCTCCATGCAGAACGTGCCCTCCTTAATACCCATCACCAGGCTAACCCATCCCCCCACCCCCGTCCCCTCTAGAGCCCTCAGTTTGTTTCTCAGAGTCCATAGTCTCTTATGGTTCGTCTCCCCCTCTGATATCACCCCCTTCATTTTTCCCTTCCTACTGTCTCCTTTTTTTTAACATATAATGTATTATTTGTTTCAGAGGTACAGGTCTGTGATTCAACAGTCTTACACAATTCACAGCGCTCACCAAAGCACATACCCACATATACCTTTTAATGTGCTTCATCAATTTTCTTGCATATTCAGGTACCCTCACAAAAAAGACAGGTGTACTGTGTATGTGTGCTATGTATTTTAATATATAGGGATAGTACTTTGCTATAATTATACTGGTTTTCAAATTTACTCAAAAATCAATTTTGAGAATTAACCCCAAGTTTCTGTAGATATTTATACTTCAACTGTTTCTAATGGTTCATAACATTTTGCATATATGCCCACTATATTTAATCTGTGTGCTCCCATAATGATAAACACATGGGCTATCACTAATTCCTCACTACCACAAAGAAGCTGCATTGACATCCTTCATGCTTTTGACTTTATGGACCTGTGCAAATAATTCTCTGTAAGATATGCTTAAAATTTCCATTTAATGCATAATTTCATTGTTATCAATTGCTCTACAGAATGACTATATTGTTTTACTCCTATAAGCAGATTATTTCCACACATCTATACATTCACTTGGTATTATTTGACATGTTCATAGTTGCCATTGGATGGATTTAAACTGAGAGGCCTAAATGTAAGACAGGAAACCACCAAAATTTTAGAGAACACAGTCAACAACCTCTTTGACATCAGTGCAGCCACTTCTTACTAGACACGTCTCTGAAGGCAAGAGAAAAAAAAGCAAAATGAACTATTGGGACTTCATCAAGATAAAAAGCTTCTGCACAGTGAAGGAAACAATCAACAAAAATAAAAGGCAGCCTACAGAATGGGAGAAGATATTTGCAAATGATATATCCAGTAAAGGGTTAGTATCCAAAATATGTAAAGAACTTACCAAACTTGACACCCAGAAAAAACAAATAATCCAGTTAAGAAAAAGGCAGAAGACATGAATACACATTTTTCCAAAGAAGACATACAGATGGCTAACAGACACATGGAAAGATGTTCAATATCACTCATCATCAGGGAAATGCCAATCAAAACCATGATGAGATACCACCTCAGACTCGTCAAAATGGCGAAAATTAACAATACAGGCAACAAAAGATGTTGGTGAGGATACAGAGGAAGGGGAGCTTTCTTACACTGTTGTGGGAATGCAAACTGTGGAAAACAGTTCCTGAAAAAGTCAAAAAGAGAACCACCCTATGATCCAGCAATTGCACTACTAGGTATTTACCCAAAGAATACAAAAATACTGATTAAAAGGGGCGCATGTGCTCTGATGTTTATAGCAACATTATTAATAATAGCCAAATTATGGAAAGAGCCCAAGTGTCCATCAACTGATGAATGGATAAAGAAGTGTTATGTATGTATAATGGAATATTACTCAGCCATAAAAAAGAAGAAAATCTTGCCATTTGCAATAACGTGGAAGGAGCTACAAAGTATAATGCTAGGTGAAAACTGAGTCAGAGAAAGACGAATACCATACAATTTCACTCATATGTGGAATTTAAGAAACAAAACAGATGAACATAGAGGAAGGAAGAAAAAAAAGAGAGAGGAAAGCAAACTATAAGAGACTTAACTATAAGAGAACAAACTGAGGGTTGCTGGAGGGGAGGTGGGCAAGAGAAGGGGTGATGATGATTCAGGTGGGCACCTGTTGTGATGAGCACTGGGTGTTATATATGTAAGTGATGAATCATTAAATTCTACTCCTAAAACCAATATTACCCTATACGTTAACCAACTGGAGTTTAAATAAAAACTTGAAATCAAAAATATAATTATTTAGTTAATTAATTAACTGGCAAACAAAACCTTCTTCCCTCCTCTGGTTCCTAGTAAGATTGAAAATCATCCATTTTTATCGGGCTCCCTGCTCAGCAGGGAGTCTGCTTCTCCTTCTGACCCTCCCTTCTCTCATGTGCTCTCTCTCTCTCTCTCTCAAATAAATAAATAAAATCTTTATAAAAAAAAAAAAAAAGAAAATCATCCATTTTTCTGTGATGGTTAGCCAATTTATATATTCCTTTTTGTGAATTATATATTCACATACATTGTCTGTTTTTTATTTGAGGTTTCTTACCTTTTCTTGTTATTGTTGATTTGCAGAATTTCCCTTGTGCCTTCTAACTATTAAACCTATCTTCATTTTAAGTACTCTCTAAATCCATCATTCATGTCCTTCAGCATACGTTTAACATGGTCACATCCATATTTTAATTTATACTTGGAACATTTTGTCTTAAGCAGTCTTTCCCCACATCATAGGTACAGACATCCTTGTCTGTATGTGTACCTGTGTATGTATTGCACACACATACAAATATATCTCACTGTATTATCTTTCATATTTAAGCCTTAGTTATTTGGATTCTATTATATATACTCTGATGTATAGATTTAATTTTATTTTTTTATTTTGTATTCTTTACCTAGTAGGCCGTTTTCCCAAGATAATCACACAGCTCATCTTTGCCCAACTTTGCTCAATGAGTTGTGAAGCTATCTTTGCCACAGATCAATTTCTCCGATAAACATAACTGCATATCAACTCTGTAATATTTTCCCTTAGTCTATTTAAATGCTACTATTTTTATACGCACTTTTATTTTTCATTTGAAGTATAACAAATATTCAATAGGTACATAAAACATGAGAGTACAGTGAAATGAGTAAAACTGATTAAGAAATAAAATAGTACTATCACTTTTCCCAATCAATATACCATTCCTCCTGCTAAAAAGGACTCTCCTGATCCTTAACACTATGATTATTTAAAAATGTTTTAGTTAATTTTCAAACATGTCGTAAGTATTGGGAATTATTTATTTATAGCTTAATTTTACTGGGGTAGAGAACACACTCTGTATGATTTCATTCTTTTGAAATTTGTTGACACATATTTAAATAGTATGGAGGCGCCTGGGTGGCTCCGTCAGTTAAGCATCTGCCTTTGGCTTAAGTCATGATCCCAGGATCCTGGGACAGAGCCCCATGCTGGGCTCCATGCTCAACGGGGAGCCTGATTCTCCTTCTCCTCCACACTCGTGTTCACTCTTGCTATCTCTGTTGCTATTTCTCTCTCTCAAATAAATAAATAAATAAATAAATAAATAAATAAATAAATAAACAAAATCTTTTAAAAAAAGACATACAGATGGCTAACAGACACATGAAAAGATGCTCAACATCACTAGTCATCAGGGAAATGCAAATCAAAACCGCAATGAGCTATCACCCCACACCAGTTAGAACAGCTAGTAACAAAAAAACAAGCAATAACAAGCATCAACAAAAATGTGGAGAAAAGGCAACCCTTGTGCACTGCTGGTAGGAATGTAAATTGTTGCGGCCATAATGGAAAACCGTATGGAAATCCTCAAAAAATAAAAAATTAAACCCCGTAAAATCCTGCAATTCCACTGCTGGATATTTACCCCAAGAAAACAAGAAACACTAATTTGAAAAGATATATGCACCCCTACGTTTATTGCAGCATTATTTACAATAGCCAAGATACGGAAGCAGTGACCAATGATAGATGAATGGATAAAGAAGATGTGGTATAGATGGTATACGTATATAATGGAACATTACTTATTCATAAAAAAAGAATAAACTCTTGCCATTTGAACAATGTGGATGGACCTAGAGGGCACTGTACTAACTGAAATAAGTCAGACAAAAAATGATAATTACCATATGATTTCACTTATATGTGGAATCTAAAAAACAAAACAAATGAACCAACCCAACAAAAAGAGACTCATAGATTCAGCAAATCAACAGGTGGTTGCTAGAGGGAAGTGATGGGATAGAGAGATGGGTGAAATAAGGGAAAGAGAATAAGAGCTATGAGCCTCCAGTTATAAAATAAGTAAGTCATGGAGATGTAAATTACAGCATAGGAAACAGTCAGTAATATTGCAATAAATTTATATGGTGACAGATGGTAATTACATTCATCATGGTGAGCATTTCATAAAGTATGTGTTAAATCACTATGTTGTACACCTGAAAATAGAAATATATTGAGTTAAAAATACATGAAAATTTTAAAATAAATATAAAGGAATAAAAAGATATCTCCTGCTGTTTGTCTCTCTGCTTGCTCAATTTTCTATATGCTTGATGATTTTTTTCTTTATTTTATCAATTTCCAGAGGTATATTAAAATTTCCCACTAAATGTGTGGCTATGTCTTTTTTAAATTCAAATCCACTTTTTTAAAAGATTTATTTATTTATATTATTTTTTAAAGATTTCTTTATTATTTTAGAGCGAGAGAGTGGGGGAGGGGCAGGGAGCTAGAATCCCAAGCAGGCTCCATGCTGAGCACAGACCCCCATGCAGGGCTCAACCTCACCCCCCTGAGATCACAACCTAAGCTGAAAGTAAGAGTTGCATGCTTAACTGATTGCGCTACCCTGGTGCCCCTTAAATCCACTTATTTTTGTGCATTTTAAGAATACGTTATTACATGCATATGTATTTTGAATTTATACATCTTTCTGATAAGTTAGTCTTTAATCATTATGAAGTACTCATCTTATTGTTAAATATTGATTTTGGCCTTCAATCTTACCATTTGCTTTCTGTTTGTAATTCCTATCTTGTGTTTGCTTTTCTCTCATTTTATAGTTTATTTTGAATTGAATGTTTATTTTGGATTGAATTATTCTATTATTAACCTCTTATTTCTTCTATAGTTACTCTAGAGATCATAATATGTACCGGGCATGCACTTATAGATGAATATCCATGACTATTGAAATTCGTACCTTATTTCCTCCAGGAAAATGCAAGGATCTTCAAAGGCTTTAACTCTATTACTGTCCTCCTCCTCCTGATGTACCTTTGCCGTAATGTACTTTAACTATAAAAATGTTTTAAACTCATAAGCCGTTACTGTTTTTAGAAAAGTCAAAATTCACTTAGATTTATCCATATATTTGCCTTTACTATTGGTTATCATTACTTCTTTTTTTTATATATTTTTTAAAAGTTTTATTTATTTATTTGAGAGAGAGAGAATGAGAGATAGAAAGCACGAGAGGGAAGAGGGTCAGAGGGAGAAGCAGACTCCCCGCGGAGCAGGAAGCCCGATGTGGGACTCGATCCCGGGACTCCAGGATCATGACCTGAGCGGAAGGCAGTCGCTTAACCAACTGAGCCACCCAGGCGCCCGTTAGCATTACTTCTTAGTATTGGAGATTGCATCTGGGATTATCTGCCTTCTATTTGAATGAGTATGTTCTATTATCTTCTTTACTGCAGGTCTAATAATGATGAATCCTCACATGTTCTGTTTGTTTAAAAATATCTTTAGAGAAAACTGGAAGAGCATGAGTCCTACTTTAAAAATCCAGATTAAATGCAAAATAAGTTTTCTTTACCTCATGAGAGAGATAATCACACAGAAGCCAAAAAGCATGAATTCTACAGAGATCAGTTCCCTTGAGAAAAGACAGAAAGCACGGATTGGCTCCCTGCCTGACAAATGGATAAGGAAAAATAAGCTGAAATTTTCATTTATCTCTCGAGTCTAGGTATAGTTATTGTTTCATTTTTATTGCGATATAATCAGATTTCATAATAAAAACAATGTCAACACATCATAATGTAAATGTCAACACCATAATTGTTTTCCTTTTGCATACATATACTTTCAATTTGCAGAAAATACATACACATAAATGAAGTGTAATTCTTGTCATTTATTTTTTCAGCCATTGTCATCACAGATTCATTAACAGAAATATTATAATCAAAAATTGCTAAAATAAACAGATTGATTGATCTTGGCTGGTGTCGTTTCACTGTTTTAAGTATAAATAATCCTGAAGAAGGATGAAGTTTTATTACTGATACCTCAAACTTCAGTCTCATTCAATTCTTCCCACCACAACCAGCGTTTTATCATTATAAAGTAGTTCAAGTTAATTACATGCTCAAAACCCTTCAGTATCATCCCACTGCACAGTAAATAAAATCCAGATCTCTACAAGGTCCTATATCATCTTGCCCTGCCCTTCTTCCCTCACCTATCACATGTCCCCATTGGAGAGGCCAAGATCCTTCTGTTTCAGTGATTTTCTCTCTGCTGTTCTCTCTAGACAAGTCCATAAGACTTGCCATGGGAAGGTCTTTAGATCTTCCAAGGCTGGCCTCTTCTTACCACTCAGGTTTCAGCTAAGCCGTCACCATCTCAAAGGAGCCTGCTATGACAACTCATTCTAAAATAGCTATCTGCACATCCCACTATTCATTTTATCACTTATATTTAATTTCATTTGTAGCACTTTTTACTATTTCAAATATGTGATCCTTTATTTGTTTAGTGACATATCTTCCACCTCTAGAATGTAGCATCTAAGAGAACAAGTGTCATTTCTGTCTTATTCCATAACATATATACTTCATCCATCACAGAAAATTAGCTTGATATATAATAAATGCTCAGCTAACCCTTTACATTTGTGAATATCCACAATTTTATTTTCTGCTCTGTATTGAGCATATTCTGTCTATATTAGACAGAATGTAATCAAAGAATTATTACAACCATTTCTTGAAACTCCATATGTTTCCAGTTATTTTTGTCCCGTCACTTTTCCCAATTCTCATCTGGAAATATTCTCATAGTGTTCTTCCCCAGCATAATAAAAATGCCTGTGATTCTTCAATGCCTACATGATAAACTAGGAATCCCATCTCTACATTTATGTTCTGCTTAACACTGATTGTATATTTTACATTATGAAGGAAGTACTGTTATTTTTAGGTATGATAATAGAATTATGTTTTTTTAAAAAGATGAAGGATGGTTATCTCTTAGAGAAACATACTGAATTATTTATACATGAATTTATGTGATGGCTCATATTTGCTTCAAAATAATCCAGGGGTTATAGGTGGGGGAACAAGACTGGCCCTGTGGTGATAATAAATCTCTTCATCCTACTTTTGTAAATGTTTGTAACTTTTAATAATGAAAAAAAAAAGTCTTCAAAGCCTAACTCCATTTAACCTAACCAGCCTGATTTTTGAATACTAACCTGTGCTTTACTCCAGGATGTTAGCCTTTTCTGTGTTTCCTGAAGATACTCACTCATTTCTCTTTCAACCATGATATGTTAGTTCAGGACCTATTTGCAGCATGAATTCTTCCCTATTTCAGCCTTACCTGATATGCAACTACACCCTCCTATTGGAGGCACTTGTACAACCATTTTAACAGTTATCTAGCTAGTGTTTTAATAATTAATTCTATTTCTTGAACAAGTCTTTTTCTTGGTATACCTAGATGCAATTTAATACAAAATAAATTTAATTCCAAACATCCCACAAATCATCTGCTTATTAATTGACCCAAATAAACTTTTATGAACACAAATAACTTCAGATGAAAATGTCTGTTATATAAAAAATATTCAAATTATATATTAATTCTAAAATATTTTATGTAGGGAGGGTACATTTTTATGGGCTATGGGTTTTTGATAGCTTTACTGAGATATCATTGACATAAAAATCACATATATTTAAGGTGTACAATTGTATAAATTCTGTATATTTAAGGTATACAATTTGATGTTTTAATATGCATATACACGGTGAAATGATCACCACAATCAGGTAATTAATGTATCTATCATCTCCACATAGTTACCATTTGATTATGTGTGTGTATGTTAAGAAGATTTAAGATTAAAAAAAGATTTTAGATATATCCTCTTAGCAAATGTCAAGTATCCAGTACAATATTATTAACTATCAACACATGTTGTACACTAGATCTCCAAAAATTATTAATCCCACATAACTAAACTTTTGTTTTTTCCCACCACCCCGCCCCCCCAAGCCTCTGTTAGCCACCATTCTACTCCTTACTTTTATGAATTCAACTTTTTTAGATTCCATATTTAAGTGAGATCATGCAGTATTGTCTTTCTGTGTCTGGCTTATTTCACTTAGTATAATGCCTTCCCAATTCATCCATGTTGTCACAAATGGCAGGATTTCCTTCTTTTGTAATGCTGAATAATATTCCATTGCATGTATATAGCACCTTTTGCTCTTCATCCATCAAAGGACATTTAGGTTGTTTCCACATCTGGATTTTATGAATAATACTGCAGTTAACATAAATTAAAATACAAACATAAACATAAAATAAAACATAAACATAAATACACATATTCCTTTGCAATTCTGTTTTCAGTTCCTTTGGTTATATCCAGAAGCGGGATTCCTGGATTGTATGACAGTTCTATGCTAAATTTTCTGAGAAAACTCCATATCACTTTCCATAACAGCAGTACTAATTTACTTTGCAACCAACAATGTATAGGGGTTCCCCTTTTTTCATATCCTCACCAACACTTGTTATTTTTTATTTTCTTTTGATAATAGCCATTCTAACAGCTTTGAAGTGATATCTCACTTTGTTTTCATTTGCATTTCCTCGATGATTAGAACAGTTGTGTAGATTTTCATGTACCAGTTGTCCACTTGGATTTCTTCCTTGAAAGTATCTATTTAGGTCCTTAATTTATTTTTCAACTGTGTTATTTGTATTTTGGTTATTGAGTTGTATGAGTTACTTCCATAATTCTGATATTAACTCCTTATGAGATATAGTTTGAAAATACCTTTTTCCCATTCCATAGGGAAACTTTTCATTTTATTGATCATTTTCTTTGCTGTGCAAAAGCTTTTTAGTTTGATGTGATCTAGTTGTCTATTTTTGCTTTTGTTGCCTGTCCTCTTGGTGTCTTAACCAAAAAATCATTAACAAGTCAATGTCAAGAAGGTTTTCCTTCCTATGTTTTATTTAGGAGTTTATAATTTAAAGTTTTACACATGAGTCTTTAATCTGTTTTGAGTTGGTTTTTGTATATGGTGCAAGGGATCCCATTTCATTCCTTTTGTACTTGGATATCCATCTTTTCCAATACCACTTATTAAAGAGACTATCTTTTATGTGTTGTTATGTGTTACAGACTAGTTGACTATAAATGTGTGGGTTTATTTCTGGGTTCTCTATTCTATTGGTCAATATGTCTGCTTTTATGTTGTTCCATGTTTTGATTACAATAGCTTTGTAACACAGGCATACCTTGGACATACTGAGGATTTGGTTCCAGACTGCCACAATAAAGCAAGTCAAATAATCTTTTTTGGTTTCCCAATGCACATAAAAGTTATGTTTACACAGTACTATGGTCTATTAAATGTGTAGTAGCATTATGTCTAAAACACAATGTACAGACCTTAGTTAAAAAAACTTTATTGACTAAAAAATTACTAACCATCATCTGACCTTTCAGTGAGTCACAATCTCTTTGCAGGTGGAGGGTCTTGACTCAATGTTGATGGCTGCTGACTGATCAGGGTGGATGTTGCTAAGGCTGGGGAGACTGTGGCAATCTCACTAAATAAGACTATAATGAAGTTTGCTGCATCAATTGACTTCCTTTCATGAACATGCACTGCCATTGATAGTATTTTACCCACAAACATTTTGTTTTCAAAATTGGAGTCAACCCTCTCAAACCTTGCTACTGCTTTATCAACTAAGGTTATATAACATTCTAAATTATTTTCTGTCATTTCAACAGTCTTCATAGCATCTTTATCAGGAGGAGATGCCATCTCAAGAAACCTTTTTTTTTTTTTTTTAAGAGAGACAGAGCAGGTGAGCAGAGCACAGAGGGAGAGGGAGAGAGAGAATCTTAAGCAGGCTCCACATCCAGCATGGAGCCCAAGGCAGGGCTCAATCTCATGACCCTGAGATCATCACCTGAGCTGAAATCATGAGTTGAATGCTTAACCGACTGAGCCACCCAAGCACCCCTCAAGAAACCACTCTCTTTGTTCATCCATAAGAGCAAGTTCTTATCTGTTACTGTTATCATGAGATTGCAGCAATTCAGTCACATCTTCAGGCTCCACTTCTAATTCCGGTTCTCTTTCTATTTCTACCACATCTGCATTTCCATTAAGTCTTGAAACCCTCAAAGTCATCTATGAAGACTGGGATCAACTTCTTCCAAACTCTTGTTAATGTTGATATTTTGACCTCTTTCCATGATTCACAAATGTGCTTAATAGCATCTAGAATGGTGAATCCTTTCCAGAAGTTTTCCAATTTACTGCTCAGTTCCATCAGAAGAATCGCTATCTGTGGGCAGCTATAGCCTTACAAAATGTCTTTCTTAAGTAATAAGACTTGAAAGTGAAAATTACTCTTTGATTCATGGGCTGCAGAATGGATGTCGTATTAGCAGGTATGAAGACAATGAACACAATGTCCATCTCCATCAGAGTTCTTGGGTGGCCAGGTGCACTGTCAGTGAGCAATAATATTTTGAAAGGAATCTTTTTTTCTGACCAGTAGGTCTCAACAGTGGGCTCAAAATATTCAGTAAACCATATTCTAAAAAGATGCACTGTCATCTAGGCTTTGTTGCCCCATTATAAAGCACAGGCAGAACAGATTTAGCATAATCCTTAAGGGCCCTAGGATTTCTGGACTAGTAAATGAGCATTGGCTCTAACTTAAAGCCACCAGCTGCCTTAGACCCTAACAAGAATCAGCCTATCCTTTGAAGCTTTGAAGCCAGTTATTGACTTCTCTCAAGCTCTAAATGTCCAAGAAGATATCTTCTTCCAATATAAAGCTATTTCATCTACATTGAAAATCTGTTGTCTAATGTAGTCACCTGCATTAATTATCTTAGCTAGAACATCTACCTTGTTTCAGCTTCTACATTGGTACTTGCTGCTTCACCTGCACTTTTATGTTGTGAACACAGCTTCTTTTCTTAAACCTAATAAGCCAACCTCTGCTAGCTTCAAACTTTTCTTCTGCAGCTCCCTCACTTTTCTCAACCTTCATAGAATTGAAGAGAGTTAGGGTCTTGCTCTGGATTAGGCTTTAACCAAATGCAATGTTGTGGCTGGTTTTACCTTCTAATCGGACCACCAAAACTTTCTCTGTGTCAGCAAGAAGGGTGTTTTGCTTTCTTAGTAATGGTGTATTCACTGAAGTAGCACTTTTAATTTCCTTCAAGAACTTTTTGTTTGCATTCACAACTTGGCTATTTGGTGCAAAAGGCTTAGTTTTCAGCCTGTCTCGGCTTTTGACCTGCCTTCCTCACTAAGATTTAATCTAAACTTTAATGTTTTCTAGCTTTTGATTTAAAGTGAGATATGTGCAACTTGAAGACTTTGTTTCACTTGAGCCCATTATAGGGTTATTAACTGATTTAATTTCAAATTTGTTGTGTCTTAGGGAACGAGGAGGTCTGAGGAGAGGGAGAAAGACAGAGAAACAGTTAGTTGGTGGGGCAGTCAGACACACATATTTATCAATTAAGTTCACTATCCTGTGTAGGCATGGTTCATGGAGCCCCCAAACAATTAAAATGGTAACATCAAAGATCACTGGTCACAGATCACCACAATAAATAATAATGGAAAAGTTTGAAATACTATGAGAATTACCAAAATATGACACAGAGACATGAACTGAGCAAATATTTGTTTATATATTTAGATGCTCTAACATTTGGTCCATATTATTTTTTGTTATTTCTTCCTACTGAATTAACCATTTATCTTTACATAATGACTTTTGACACTTGGGACAGTTTTGACTTAAAGTCTCCTTCATCTTATATAAGTATAGCTGACTCTGCTCTTTCTTGGTTATTTGAATGGAATGCCTCTTTTTATCCCCTCATTTTCAGTCTCTGTGTATCATTAAATCTAAAGTGAGTTTCTTGTGGACAGTATTTCATTGGATCTTATTTTTATTAGCCACTCAACTATTCAATGCCTTTTGATTAGGAAGTTTAATCTATTTGAAGTGATTGTTGATAAATGAGGATTTACTATTGCCATTTTGTTATTTTTGTCTGCTTTGCAATTCTTTTATTCCTCTCTTGCTCTCTTATTTTATTATCTGATGATTTTTTTAACAGTTTGCTTTGATTCCTTTCTCTTTATCCTTTTGTGTCTACTATGGTTCTTTCCTTTATGATTATTTGAGACTTGTATAAGTCTTCTTGTAAAATTATAACTATCTATTTTAATTTGATAACAATTTAAGTCTAATTGCATACAAAAACTATGTACTTTTACCGCACCCCCCTCTACTTTCTTGAGTGTGTTCTTGAAGTCAGAGTTTACTTCTTTATATATTATGCATGTTATCAAATTTTTGCAATTTTAGTTATTCTTAAACTTTTGTCTTTTAACTTTTCTATCAGAGACACAGCTAATTTGCATACCACAATACAATATTAAATTATTCTGTATTTGACTATATATTTACCTTTACCAGTGAGATTTATACTTTCATATGCTTTCACATGGACGCTTAATGTGTCTTCTTTTCCATTTAAAGAAGTTCTTTAACCTTTTCTTGTAAGTAAGGCAAGTCTAATGGTGACAAAGTTCCTCAGTTTTTATTCTGTGAAACATTTTATCTCCCTTCATTTTTAAAGGATAGCTTTGCAGAATAGAGTATTCCTTAGTTGACAATGTTTTTTCTTTCAGTATTTTGAATATATTATTCCCCTCTCCCCTGCCTTGCAAGGTTTATATTGAGAAATCTACTGACAGTCTTATGGAGAGGCTTTGCTTGTATGTAACAAGTTGCTTTTCTCTTGCTACTTTCAAAATTCTCTACCTGTGACTTTTGATAGTTTAATTATAGTATGCATTGGTGTTGATCTCTTTATATTCAACATATTTGGGATTCCTGAGTCTGGATATCTATTTCTTTCCCCAGATTAGGGAAGTTTTTGGTTATTATTTTTTAAAATAAGCTTTGTGTCTCTTTCTCTCTTTCTTCTCTTTCTAGGGTGCCCATAATGTGTATATTGGTTCCCTTGATTGTGTCTTATTAATTGTGTAGGCATTCTTCACTCTTTTTCATTCTTTTTCCTTTTTCTCCTTTGACTAGATAATTTCAAATGACCTATATTTGAGTTTACAGATTCTTCTGCTTGATCAAGTCTGCTGTTCAATCTCTCTATTGCACTATTTAGTTCAGGTTTGTATTCTTCAGCTCCAGAATTTCTGTTTGATTTTTTTTTTTAAGTTTTCTATTTCTTTATTGAACTTTTCATTTTGTTCTTAGATTATTTCCTGATTTTATTAAATTATTTGTATTCCTTGTAGCTTGCTAAGCTTCTGTAGAACAATCATTTTGAAATCTTTGTCAGGCAATTCATGGATAGCCATTTCTTTGGTGTCAGTTATTGGAAGTTTATTGTATTTTTTTGGTGGTATCACACCTCCTGATTTATTGTGTTTCTTATATTCTTGCATTGGTACCCCCACATTTGAAGAAGCAATCACCTTTTCTAGACTTTATGTACTAGCTAGCTTCAGTAAGGAAAGACCTTCACCTGAGGGGAGGGACTACAGAGGCACCAACTAGGGGACTATACACGATTCTGTGGTACCATATCTGGTGGCATACAGGTTTCTAAATGTGGATGTATGGTAGCTCCAGGTCTTGGGGTCACAGTGACTTGGTGGCTCAGGCTACTATGGTCTGCAATGTCAGCAAATCTGTGGTCCTTGGTGGCAAAGGCAATGTGATGTACAAGGTGGCTATGGGGGTCCTCAGTACCCCCTCCAAATCCACTGGTGAGCACACCTAGGTAAGCAACAGGGGTTCAAAACCAGTGGCATAAATGTGTGTGGCTACTAAGGACAGCTGTGAGCATGTGTGTAGTAGTGGGGACCAACAGTATGTTTGCACCAGGGCTAGTGGCAGGGGCTGAGGCAAACTGTGAGTACACACGTGCTGGCCACACTGTCTCCTGGGGCCAAGGCACCTGCAGTGGCATTAGGTGGACTGACTCCAGAAAGGTGGCATCTTCGGCAGCTGTAGTCTGCAAAGACAAAAAAATGTAGGACTTTTACTGGTGAAACTGCAGATCCATGGTGGCTGCAATGGCTGTTCATTGGCATTGGCAAAGGCTCACTAGCAAAAGCTACTGGGATTCTCTGTAGAACAGGTTGCTGTGGTCCACAATAGTGAACATAGCAGGGTCCTCAGTGGTGAAAGTTACCAGATGTTCATGGCAGCCACAAGGGCTGTGAGATGCTCAGTGGCAAAGTCTACTAGGGTTCTCTGCAGAGCAGGCCACTGGGCACCATGTTATACCTAACATATGGCTGACACTGATAGTCCCCACCCTTCTTTATTTCTAGCAGTTTCCAGACATCTCGGCTATGACAATTTCCCCAGCAAACTAGGTGGGATAAATCAAAGCAGCTTCTTCAGGCAGTACCCCCACAAGACTAAGATTGGTGGTCATTCATTCTGCTTTCCTTTTCCCCTGTCAGGGAAACTTGTGGCGTTAAACTGTATCAGCAAGGGGATGGGATAATGCAGGCAAAATGAAAGTGTGCTGCCTACACTTTCTGTATAGTTATTCTTAGGGTTTTGTTTTGTTTTGTTTCCTCCACTGTGTTGCTGCAGCTCCTTAACTTGACTCCTGAGTTTTCCCAGAGCTATTTTCATCCATGAATAGCTAATTGTTTTCTGTGAGATGAGGGCTGCAAATTCTGCTCTGCCATCTTGCTGATGACATGGTCTTCTCTCTAAGATATTTTTTTTAAAGTAATTCCAATTAAACGTAGCAAGTTTTAGTGGCTATTTCCCATTCTGCTCGTACCCTGCTAACAAAAATTATTTTCACTAACTGCAATTACACTGAAATCTGTCTTGTTTGATTGACAAAATAAACTTGAAATCCATGTGGTATTCCTGTTATATTCACATAAAAAGAACAAAGAAAAAATCTACATTAAAAAATTATGGAGTTGGCTTCTGTGTATTTCAGGAAGAGAGCTATATTTTCTACCAAATTCTCTTGATATAAACTCAAATAAAACTTAATAACTACTTTAATGAAGAAAAATTTTGTGTTCGGTGCCTTTGGCAACATAGAACAAATCTAGATTACAAAATAAACTAAAAAATTACTAATCTTCCTAATATTCCTAAATATCTCTATATTTTGTGTTCTTCGGATGTTTTAACTTTTTAAATCATGTGTTTTATATCATATAATAAAATAACTAGGCATCTATTTGCTTAAACTATTTTAGACTTAAAGATCATTTTGTAATAATTCTATGTGTATTGTTTCCTGCCACAATATTTGCTACTACATATTGTAGAGCCTTGACACAAAAATTTAAAAAAAATAAGAAAAATAAAATGAAAACATAAAAAATAAGAAAAATCTTCAGTACTTTGAAATCATTAAGTGTAAAATCTAGAAAAAAGTTCGGAAAATTAAGTTATTGAAGGTAAATTAATAGTGCTGTTCCTAATACCTACTATTAATATTCAATTTCTCAAATGATTATATTACATAGGAATTCTTCTCTCTGTTTCAGCAAGTTAAAGTGCTCTAGGAATCATTTAATGTACTGTCTGCATCTCTGAATACTTTCAGATGCTTTCAATTTCTTTAATGAAAACATACTGAATCTAGTATTACTCTAAATTGACAAGAGAGAAGCAAGAAAAATAGTGAAAAAGGAAGACAACATGAAAAGAACTGGAATGAGACAAACATTGACAGGTTGAGGAAAGGAATAACATTGTTGAGTATATGTAGATGTAGATTTACTTTATTATTTTTTAAAGTACCTACTGAATTTCATGAATATTATTTTGATTTCTTCCTCTTGAGTTTTGTTTATCATAAGATAGTGTGTTGCTGTATAGCAAGTACTTTTTGATGAAAACTTTCTATTTGTATTTCTTTTGGAAATTTGAGCTTTGTTCACATATGCTAGTTAATATGGTTGGATACAGACTGATGAAATCATAGCAATTTATTGACTCTGATTCCATGCACCATGCCTCTTTGCATGCCTGGAGATATATGCTACACAGCAAACTAAATAACACATGTATGACAGTCTCAAGGACAGATGCTCAGTGGGAAAAATTGTTCAACATCCAAGCCCTTCACTATCCCCTAAAACACTGCCATATAAAACAAAGTGTCAGGCGGATGGTGAAAGAAATAGATCAGCAGGACTCCATCAGCTATGACATGTGGCATCAGGAGATGACTGTTTATCACTGTTGTGCTGAACTCCTGATACTGTTTTCTGCTTTGGCTTAAAATTTGATCTCTATATCTCATATCTTTCCAACTAGCAAGGGGTTTTCAAACACTGCCACATACTTTTGTTGTGAGAAAGTGCTGTGGTTTTTTTTTTTGTTTTTTTTTTAAAGATTTTATTTATTTATTTGAGAGAGAAAGAATGAGAGATAGAAAGCATGAGAGGGAAGAGGGTCAGAGGGAGAAGCAGACTCCCCGCTGAGCAGGGAGCCCGATGTGGGACTCGATCCTGGGACTCCAGGATCATGACCTGAGCCGAAGGCAGTCGCTTAACCAACTGAGCCACTCAGGCACCTGAAAGTGCTATGTTTTCAAATGAAATTGTCCTTAAGGGAAAACTGACCTGTGGAAACCTTTTGTAAATTATGTCATGGAAAGAAAATGAACTGTCAGGGAAATGTTTTTCTTGACTATCCCTTGCCCTACTGTGATACCGATAGATTTTTTTCATGGTGGCTTTACCTCCAGCATAGGTTTGATTTACAATTATCTTTGGAGAAAAATTTGAATTATGATTATTTTGGAGCAAGGGGGAACTGTTTATATATTTGATTTATATTTTATTAGGGTTTATAATTCCTTAACACTAAAATATAAATATGAATGATTCTTTAATAAGTGCATGTTTATATAAATAAGTTGGATCTCTTGAAGTTGGTCTATATTTAATATATGATGTGCTTCTTACTACAATATCTAATTATTGTATTAAATAAAACATAATAAATATGAAACAATTCTTTTTTTTAATTTTATTATGTTATGTTTATCACCACACATTATATCATTAGTTTTTGATGTAGTGTTCCATGATTCATTGTTTGCGTATAACACGCAGTGCTCCATGCAGAACATGCCCTCTTTAATACCCATCACCAGGCTAACCCATCCCCCCCACCCCCACCCCCTCTAGAACCCTCAGTTTGTTTCTGAGTCCATAGTCTCTTACAGTTCGTCTCCCCATCAGATTTCTCCCCCCTCATTTTTCCCTTCCTACTATCTTTTTTTTTTTAACATATCTTGTATTATTTGTTTCAGAGGTACAGGTCTGTGATTCTTATACATATCAGTTCTACTAATAAACAACTGCATAATTTACAATTAATTCTTGTTTTTGTAGTCAAGAATTTGGTGAAACTAAATCAGATTCAAATTCAATATTCTCCTAAATTAGGTATTTCATGTAGTTTCTAGATATCATTTTTTCCCATATATCTTACATACCTTAGTGAACTCTATGGAATCAAAATAGTTTGGAAGACCAAATAAATAACTTTAGTGAAAGAAGATAGGGTCTCATAAATTAAGAAAAAAAAGATATCAGAAAATGGAAGGAAAATTTAGAAGTGCAAATAAAACAAAAATACACAAACAACTCCAGATCTGAGATGCTGCATAGTATCCATGTAGTCTCTAGATATCTCATAAAGGTTACTAACAATATACACTATCCTTAAGCATTACATTGAAACATTTTTAAATCTCTTGTGTTTCTAATGTTTTATTTGACACCCCTATGCAAGATGATACTTGACTCATCAAATCAATTGAATATTTGCAGTATTTACCACATAGTAATTATATAAATAGTAGAATTCATGAAGATCAATAACTTGTAGTGTACAACTTCATATAAATAAATAGTCAAGCGCATACTTTTTAGCCTAATACACACATACAGTTTTTTCAAAGATAATAGCAAACAAAGAAATTAAGGAAATCATTAAAGAAATATGTGTATTTAAATAATATGCTAAATAAATATTACTCAATAATTTACATTTACTGATAAACATTTATATTTCAACTATAATTTATAAATTATATCCAAAGTACAATAATGTGAGCTCAGAGCCCCTGTGATAAAAACTCATAGACTAATAGCAAAACATACAAAAATCACAGTTCAAATCAAAATAGTTTTGACAAAATTATAACAACATCTATAATCTCTTTTTAAGACCATAATGTTATTTTAGAAATTAGGAAATAAAGCAAAAGATAAATGTATTATATCTTTTTATACATATGTACATTTTTATACATGTATACATATGTATATATATGAAAAGGGTTGCAAGAAAAAAGTATTACATATAACACTTAACCAAGGCTTAATTCATATATGCTTTCTTAATACCATCTCAGACATTCAAAACATCATTAGCATTTTTCACAGAACTAGAACAAATAATAATAAAATGTGTATGGAATACAAAAGACTTCAAGTAGCCAAAGCAGTCTTGAGAAAGAAAAGCAAAACTGAAGGTACTGCATCCCAGATTTTAAGATATACTACAAAACTATGGTAATCAAAACAGTATGGTACTGGTACAAAAAGTGACACATAAATCAATGGAACAGAACAGAAAGCCCAGAAAGAAACTCATGTTTATATGGTCAATCTACAACAAAGAAAGAAAGAATATACAATGGGGGAAAAGACAGTCTCTTCAATAAATGGTGCTAAGAAAATTGGATAGCTACATGCAAAGATCAAACTGGACCACTTTCTTACACTAAATGCAAAAATAAATTCAAAATGGATTAAAGACCTAAATGTAAGACCTGAAGCCATAAAATTCCCATAAAACATCATACACAGTAATTTCTTTGACCTTGGAACTAGCAATATTTTTCTAGCCATGTCTTCTGAGGCAAGGGAATCACAACCAAACATAAACTATTGGACTACACCAAAATAAAAAGCTTCTTCACAGCAAAGGAAACAATCAACAAAACAAAAAGATAACCTACTGAATGAAAGAATATATTTCCAAATGACATATCCAATAAAGGGTTAATATCAAAAATTTACATAAAAGACTTACACAACTCAACACCAAAAAAACAAAAAATCCAATTAAAAAATGGGCAGAAGACATGAACAGACATTTCTCCAAAGAAGACATACAGATGGCCAACACATGAAAAGGTCTTCAACATCACTAATCAAAGAAATGCAAATCAAAACTACAATGAGATATCATCCTACACCTGTCACAATGGCTAGATTCAAAAAGATAAGAAATAACAAGTGTTGGTGAGGATGTGGTGAAAAAGGAACGCTTGTATGCTGTTGTTAATTTAAATTGGTACAGCCACTGGGCAAAACAGTATGAAAGTTCCTCAAAATTCTTTATATGATCCAGTAATTCCACTACTGGGTATTTACCCATATAAGCACTCTTTGTTTATTGCAGCATTCTTTACCATAGCAAGATATGAAAGCAACCTCAGTGTCCATAAATAGATGAATGGATAAAGGTGTGGCATATATACACAATGGATTATTACTCAGCCATTAAAAAGGTGAGATTTTGATATTTGTAACAAAAATAAGTCAAACAGAGAAAGACAAATATCATATGATTTCACTTACATGTGGAATCAAAAAAAAAAAGCAGAAACACTCATAGAGAACAAATTGATGGTTGGCAGAGGGGAGGGGTTGGGTGATGGGCAAAATGAATGAAAGGGGAGATACAGGCTTCCAGTTATGGAATGAATAAGTCACAGGGACAAAAGTAGAGCACAGGAATATAGTCAATGGTATTGTCAGAGATTCATTGTATGATGACACACGGTAGCTACACTGCACGGTGACAAATGATACCTATACCTATAGAGAAGCTGAATCACTGAAATTATGTCATACACCTAAAATTAATGTAACACTGTGTATCAACTATAATTCAAATAAAAAAGATCTCACCCTATTTGGAAGACCTTAGCACAAGGAATAATTTGATCAAGTTGTATTGTTTTTTAAAAAATGCATATTTAAATAAATCTTGTGTTCCAAAATGAATTAATTAATTTAAAAAAATGAAGACTGCCTGTTCTCAGGTTGACACAAGAAATAGAATTTCTTGTAAATTTGATAGTAAACCCACAAAGAGATGATTATATATCTAAGGCATATACCAATAAATCTGTTTTAGCTTTTTATTGTTTTCAATAAAACCATATTTTGAAAACTGACATAGATATGTAAATATTTGGCATTTAGAGTCTCCTGTACATTCCTTTAATTTAATAAACAATTTTAAAGAATAGGAAAAAAATAAAATCCCAGATGGTAAATTGTGCTATATTCAACTAGATAGAAATATACCAGAAATAGAAATCCAATAGTTATTGTTATATTTAACAAAAAATAATCTGCATTGTGACAAGCTTTATTTAAGATCATTTTACATAATTTTTTCTTGTTGAATTAATTAAAGGAACACATCATTTTATTGTTTATTGTATGCTAAATCTTGTTCAGAGACTCAACATTTAGCACATTAGGATCCTCAAAAGCTACAATTACACTGTATAACACACACCAAAGAAAACAAAATTCAATGAAAATCTGGATTACATTTCTGTTCCTTGAGATTTTTTTAAGATTTCCACAAACTCCTAAACTCAATCAAAATAATTATCAAAATTCAGTGTGAAAAAAAACTTTAAATATTTTTTAATGATTATTCCTTGTATATTTAGCACAGAGGTATAATTACGAAAGTTATGGATTTAGTGTTAGAAAGACTGGAATCAAATGCTACCTGCAATTACAGAGAATTTATTACAGAGAAACTTACTTAATGAGGCTAAAGCCAAATTTACCTATATGTAAAATGAGTATAATGATATCTGCCGTACCTCCTTTAGAACTTTTCTAAAGATCAAATAATCTGCTTCTATGGAAGCACTATGTGGACTGCCAAATAATAAATATAAATTTGTTATTTATATTTATCACAGTCACTAATAGTGTAATAAAATATTTATGTTAATATAAACTCTGGCACTTATACACTTCAAATGCTAGTTTTTTTCTGTAACTTTTCAGTGCCTGGAAGCACAGATCATAGAAATTATTTTCTTAATTACTGTAATATATTAGTAACCCCCCTCAAAATTATACAGTACACCACTTTTAAGTAAATATTCTAATTCAGCACAGTAAATGAGTACTTATAATACTTTAATCACTATATATCTTCTTTTCCCATGTTATCCCTCAGAATTCTCAGCTAACCAATGTATTTTTTTTAAGAAATAATATGTAGCTTCTACAGTTCTGCTGGGCCAATTTACTGAAAATCATAGAGTAGAGGGTGAAGAAAAGTTTTAAAAAGCAAGACCCAGGGCACCTGGGTATCTCAGTTAGTTAAGCATCCAGCTCTTGGTTTTGGCTCAGGTCATGGGTCTCAGGGTCATGAGATCAAGCCCCTTTTGGGCTCCTCTGAGCATGGAACCTGCTTGAGATTCTTTCTCCCTCCCTCTTCCTCCCTCCTTCTCTTGCTCCTCCTGCTGCTCGTTCTCTCTCCCTCTCAAATAAATAAACAAAATCTTAAAAAAAAAAAAGCAAGACCCAACTATATGCTGTGTCTTTTGATACAAAGGCACAAAAAAGTTAAAAATAAAAGGCAAGAAAAAGATAAACTTACAAGAAGTAAAGCTAAGAAGTCTGGAGTGGCAATATAAACTCAGGTAAAAACAGACTTTATTACAAGAAGTACTGCAAGAATTATAAAAGGATATCTCATAATAATAAAAAGTCAAAGTGCACATAACTAAACATGCAAATACACAAAACAATTTAATATAACTTATTATTTATATATAAATAAAAATATATAATAAACTATATGTGTATGTATGTATGTATGTATGTATGTAGAGAAGTGCAAATATTATGGCTGGTCATAATCACATTTATGATAGTGTTCATCACCAAAAGGAAAGAAAGGATGGCATGTGGAGGATGGAAATATAAAAGGCTTTCACTTTATTTTGTAATAATCAATTTATTGATCAAAGATATGAGGCTAACAGAACTCCTTTTTCATCTTGGCTAAATCTCAAAAGCAATATTGGATTAAAAGAAATAGGCAAGTTTTAAAAGAATACATGGAATATGACATCATTCATGTGAAGTTATAAAACTTACAAAATAATATGTGTATTCTTTATGGAATATACATATGTACAAAAAGTATGAAACGTTTGTCAAATGATAAATGCCAAATCCAGGAGAGATTCCCTCTGCACAGGTAAATTTTAGAATAGGAAAAGGTACAAAGGTAATTTCAGTCATTAAAGCAATTGTTTATTCCTTAAAAATAATCCTAAAACACGCAAATACTATATACCATTCAGATGTCAGCAGCCTAGAAAAAGATGCATAAGCACTCAACATATCATTCTCTATAATTTTCAGTTTCCTTGTGGTATGTGTGTATGTTTATATTACATTAGAAAGGAGAGTAAAAACTAGTTTCACATTTCAGCTCTGTCAAGTCTTCACCAGGAATAGTGTAAGCCACATGAACTTATTTTCTAGCTTCCAGGACACTTTGCATTTCTGTTTTGCTAGCCTCATAATCAAGCAAAGTATCATTAAGATTGAGAATAAACTATAAAAACTACTCAAGGTCCATCAATGCTCCAAATAAAAGTTTTCATCATATAAAAATGCAAAACATCTGTTTGTGGTTCCACTTCTTCTAAGTATCAAAACCATTACTATATCTAATGCAGTTATTAACTTTAAAGTAATCACCTCGTACAGCAAAGCCCAAGCATGATTTCTCCAGCAAATAAGTTAAACAATTCTATCCAGTTGTTTCCAAAGGAAAATAGTTTGTTGGTCAGTTCATACTGGTAATTATTATCCTCATGATAATGAAATAATCACATTACAGGAAAGAAGAAATCCCAGAATCACCATTATCATGAATAATTGAATTAGATGAAAATCAAATGTGCTGACAAATCAAGGAAGACTTTGACTGTAATATTATTAAATCAGTCTTTTTCAATACAATATATATTTTATTCTCATTTGATATTTTACCATCTAGAGCTAAATGTTAATGTTCCAATTTGTGAACAGTCACTAAGATAGGTGTATTACTTATGCATTTACTCAACTCCATCATCATTCTCTCTCCCATTTTACGTTAAATAAGAGAGTCAAATCACACATACCTATATTATAAATTACCTATTTCATGCTCTGTATCCTTGTGGATGGTGGGTTCATGGGTGAATACATAGGTCAAAAATCACTAGGCTAGACAAGTTGAATTCATAAATCTAAAAGAAAGTTCTCCTTGACTACCAACTGCCAACCGAAGTTTCTCTCCCAGAAGTAACTATGGTTATCAATTTCCTTTGTATACTTCTAGACCATTCTGGACATAAATGTGTACTGTTTCCTTCCTCTCCCTCTGTCTCCTCTATCTCTCAGCCTCTCCCTTTATCTCTCAGTCTCTATCTCTCTCCCAGTCCCTCGGTCTCTCTCTTTCTCCCTCTCCCCCCTCACCTTCTCCCCCTCTTTCCCTCCTTCTCTCTAATTACATAAGTAGCATCATGTCCAGGTATCAGCCTATAGTTTACAATTTTCACTATGTCTTGGGGATATTTAACTGTCAATAGTGTTCTGTGTTTTGTTTACCCACTCTTTTACTGACCATCTTGTTTATTCTTATGTTACATCATGACAAATAATACTTCAATACTTCTGTTGTACATGGCTCCTGGGGGATATACAAAGTGTTTCTCTAGAGTAAAAATTAAAAAAAGCATTTCTTGTTCTCAAGGTACATGAATATTAAATTTGAATAGATACTGCCAAATTACCCTCTAAAATGACTATAATAAGTTATACCCCTACCAACAGTGTATGGAATTGCATGTTTTCTTATGCTCTCAGAAACATTTGTTTGTTTATCAACCTAAAAGATTAAAAAGATAAACATGAATTTACTTCCAGTAAAGCTGAGGACTTTTAAAATTTATTATTGATATTTTCTATTTCTTATGTAAATAACCTGATCATAATTTTTGCTCATATTCCATTACCTTGTTTTCTTTGTTTTTTTTTTAATATTGCTCAGAAGAAATCTGTGTATATTCTGAATAGTAACCTTTGCCAGTTTTTAGGGTATTGCCATACCATATTTCCAATAATATCATAATATTGCCAGTTTTAATAATATGTAATTTCTCCAATTCTGTTATTTGTAATTTACCTTGTCCTAAAATTCAAAAATGATTATGTAACTACATTTATCAATGTTTTCTTTCTTTAAGAGAAAAAACTTCTTACCCACTTAAGAACTTCCTTACCATAAGGTGAAAAATATTTCTGCTTTATTTTCTTCAAAAACATTTACAATATTACTTACTCATTGCCTTATTTATTTAAACACTCTTATCTCTAATGCATCTGGTGCTTATCTTTTACATGTATGAATGACTTGGGTAGGTGTTGGGAGACAATTCTTTATAGATGTCTCATATCTGCATGTCATGTGAGCAAAGCAATAACTTCCCTTTGTCCCAGATTATCATCAAGAATGCTAGTACTGTGAACAGTCTTAGCATATGAAGATAATGCTTCTCTACAGAGCAAAGGACAAGCATGCTTACTGCCCATTATGAAAGAATAAGTTCCTTAAGGAAAGGATCCCTCTCTGTAATGCAGCCCACTTTATGGCACATGGCCTTTGGCCTTCTTTGTGAAAACCTGTGAGAAAAGAACACTGGGGAACTGACACAAAAACCACAAAACTCTGGCCACTACTATTGAATTGAGTAATAGATTTACTTCATCTCTGATCCCAAAGTGTCCAAAGTCACTGAGGATACTGGATATGACACCTCTAAACCCCCATCTATGATCGTCTAGAGAACATGAAAAACAGAATATGTTAGAACACAACAGACTTAATAGTTCTACATTCAAATAAAATGCATACTTAAATAATTTAATTTATATTGACTTTGAATTCATTTCTAGACCAGAAGTAAAATGGAAAATAGAATAGGTAAATTTCCTTCTCAAAATATTATCTGCTAGTCTGGTCACATCTTTTTCCTAATTTCTGCTCTAATAAGACATTGGTAAAAGGCTTTGGAAAATTGGAATGACTACCTCTTTCAATTACATCCCATTGTGCCTTGATTATATATATGCTGCCTAATGTATTTTTATTTAAAGCATATTAAATCTTTTTCTTCGTCTCTACCATGCTCCAATATTTGTTTTGATTCTGCCTTTGAAGACTTAAATGTGCTGAGATGACCAGTAATTGGACAACATAGGCAACCAAGCATTCAAAATTCCAATCCAAGGAGTATTCTTGAGAAACTTCTGAGTAAAGACAGAATACAGTAATGGCAAAAAGAGTAATAACCTTAATTCTAGTGTGTGCTACCACAAATGTAGGAGTTCATATGACATACGTAACTAATTCTGTTTTTAAAGAGGGAGAGCCAAAAGCCATTTTAAATCATCAAATATTGATGACCAGCCATGAACTATGAATCCAAGCAGAAAACATGGCAAAAACTGACCTAATTTTCTTCAAAGAAGAAATAAGATTTCTAGAGGTTTCTTTTTAATCCTTTAATCACTGTCTTCCTGCACATCCCACTTCTTGGGAGTTGAGGAAGTTGAAACTTATTTTAACTGCGCAATGGAGTTAGGAGGGAAATTTTATAGGAAGCTAATTAAAATTATAAATTTACAGTAGAGAGCTGGGTATAATGGATTCTACACATCATAGCCAAACACAAGGAAAGCTAAAGATTTTTTTCTTTAATTTAAGAGTAGGAGATGAAGAAAGTTGAGACAAGGAGACCTCATGGAGGCAAAAACAAGCATATGGAAAAAGTTACTTAAAACATAAATGCTAAACTATACCGGAATGTTCAACAAAGAAACTTATTTTTGCAGTCAAAGACCAGAGAAACAAGAATGTAAATGAAACAAAAGAATGATGAGAAAAACAAAATCAAGTCAAATGAGCTTTTTGAATGCTTACTCTTACATTTATGTAAAAGGAGAATTCTTTGACTTAGTAAAAATAAATCTTCAATAATTTTAAGAACATCTTATGCATCATAAAATCCAGTGTACTGACTGACATATTTTGAAGTGTGGCTGCAAACATAGTGTCTTAAAGATTTGCATTGTTTACTAGATGAATTAAAAATAAATACAGTTTGATCCCTAAATCTTCTTAAGTGCTGGTAAGTATTTTAGTGAGCAAATATTTTTTTTTAAATCCTTGAAGTATTTAAGTGAGCTATGCTTTTGATGACAGCATTCTGCTACAAACATCTATATAAAAAGTGACCTTAAAAAAAAGTTGATATAGTACACACTAAAAGCTTTCTTTTTGACCTGAGTATACAATGTAACAGTATTTTTCACATAGATTGTTTATGGTTTCCAATTTGGGTTACACATCCTGATTTATTTTTTTAAACTTATATCAATAAAATGTACTCTTTATGGATCATTTTATATAGTTCTATGGCCTTTGAAAATGCATGGAGTTGAGTAACCACCAAGATAGTCACAATGCAGAATATTTCCATTACTCCAAAATTCCTTCATGACATCCTTTTGTCATCAACCTGGGAGTATTTTTGAAACTCTATGCCAACCCGGTTGTGTAGCTGGCTCTATTTCTAAATATTTCAGTTGTATAAGAAAATAAATCCCCCCCCTTTTTTTTTAGTTTGGGTCATATTTTTTTTGCTGCTTGGATCTAGAAAATTCTTAACTGATGTGAAACACAGAAGAATAATAAAATTAAGATTATTTAGCCTACAAAAGAAAGGTTTTAGAAAACGAAATTTATCTTTGAGTACTGAAAGAACAAACATTTGATAGCCTCAGGTAGCAGAACTAAGATCAAAATTTAAATAGGTATTCAAGAAAAAGTAGAATATAAGTCCAGGATTTTGTGAAAATAATTAAAATATTCTTTGGAATTTGGACTAAAGTATGTACCTACTAAGATTAATGACCTATGATTTATAATTCTATGAAGAGATGATAAAAGAAGTTATGAAAGGAGAATTTAAAAGACTGAGTGAATAAGTTATCATACAAAGAGCAAGTATCAAGGTGACTGAACACTATGGAAAAATAAGAACAATATCAGAAAAAAAAGAAGTTAAGAGAAAGAATCAACAAGGGAGGAATATGAGCACAGCATGGTTGAAATAGTCCTGATTTTTGTAGTTGCAAGACCTAGACTTCAATTTCATTTTTCCTATAACCTGTTACTATGTGTTTATATGACAATGAGCAAATCATTTAAATCCTCAGGTATCCCAACCAAAAAATGAATAATAATAATAAAATTCTTATTTACCTCACATAGCTTATTTCAAAACCAAACAAGATAATCCATTTGATAGAATATTTTTGAATTATGATATTGTTATAATAAGTGGAACTTAAAGAACGGCTTAGATATACAATACTGGAAGTAGAAATATGTACCAAAAGCTTGGAATAACTGTCAAGATAGAAAACAAAGTTTTAGTAGTTGTGTGTAGGAATAAGAGCATTTAAAAAAAAAAAACTAAGGTTAGTTTTAAGTGTATGTATACTGGTCTTTTTGTGCAACCCAGGTTTGAGTGAAATTATATCACAGTGTTCAGTCCATCTTTCCACTATTCTCCCCCAATCCCCATTAGCCCCAGGGGTAGTAAGATGGTATCAAACATCTCAGGAGATTCATTTATATCCATCTTCCCTGAGAGCTGGGGTAGATTTTCATGTAATAGCAGAAAACTCTCCAGTTGAATGAGAATGTCCCTAGTAGTGAGAAGACTGTTCATGGATGACTGACAAGTCCCAGAGCTGTGCTCCAATGGCAGATGTCTTGGAGGTAGGGAAAACAGACATTTGGAAGAAGAACCTCCCTTCTCAACTAGGGAGCTTAATTGTCCAAAAATATGTTAATAAAAGTCTATTAACAAACCAGAGAAGAGGTTGGGCATTCTATAGCTGGGATCATTTCCTATTCAGTGGCAAAATGAATATGGTGTTTTGTTTGGATTGGAGTTACATGAAACATGAATATCAGGAAAACTCATTAAAACTCTAGGTCTGAGAATATATATAATACTGTAGCTGAGCAACTCTACAGTTTTATATATACAAGAAAAGGTAAATTGAGACAGGACATGTGATTCAAAATATATGTGTATCCTGAATATTTGTACAAAGAACCACTAACAAACACACACACACACACACACACAAATCCAGGATGTCCTGGAATATATTTAGAAGAATGAGGATGTTATAAAAGGCAACTATCTAAAAGGCCTAAAAAAGCAATTTTATAATTTATGCATCTCTCTAACATTGTGACATTAGAGTAACAGACATACAGGTTTTGATGAAGAAAATATAGAAGTGGGGCTCCTGGGTGGCTGAGTCCGTTGAGCATCTGCCTTTGGATCAGGTCGTGATCCTGGAGTCCCGCGATCCAGCCCCACGTTGGGCTCCCTGCTCAGTGGGTAGTTTGCTTCTCCCTCTGCCTGCTGCTCCCCCCCACACCCCACTTGTGCTCTGTCTCTCTCAGATAAATAAGTAAAGTCTTTAAAAAAAAAAAGAAAATATAGAAGAGATCTATCACTAAGTGGCACAGAAAGCTCAAATGATGAGACACTAATAAAATATAACTAAACAAATTAAAAACATAAACCAAACACTTAAATACAGTCACCTCATACCTTTCTACTCAGTGTTCCCAGAACCGTTCCCATATAACACACATGTGCCAATGCATGCAGCTAGAGGTAAAGGTCATCGATTTTCAGTAAAATAATAATGTGGTGGTGACATATTGCAGAACACATTCAAAAACAAGTTTTGTTTTGTTTTGTTTAGCTACAGAGGTTGTGTTGTATACTTGTTTGCAATCATAATACATTCTGGTGACTTTACTGATTTGCTCAGATTTTACTTAAAAGTATACTATCAGTCACTATTTATTGAAACTCAGCTCAGTAGTCCAAGTCAGCCTTGAGACCAAAGAAAAACAGCCATATCTGACTTCTGTGGATCTGTAGAAATAATGGGAAGAAGAGGGCCTTGTTTCCTGGTCTCCCCAGCACCAAACAAAAGTCATTAAAACAGTTTCACAAATGGCTAGAATTCAAATTGTCTCAATGTCAGCAACATATATGTATTCCAGAGATTACTCTGGTGTATGTGACAAACGTGCTTATGATCAAGTGCTTCCCATTGCTACTTTACTGGCCATCTTTGCTAATGTTCCACCAGGAAGTGCGAAGGAAACCTTCTAGTTACTGCTGGCTTCATCTGGGAGTGCTGAAGGACTCAGAGTCAAAGCCACAAATTCCTGCAGAAATGGCTGGTGTGAAATCAGGGTTAGTGTACCCTATGTTTCGTTCAGTGTAAGGGAATGCATCTTTTAAGTGTTACCCCAACTCTCTCCCTGGTATCTAAGCATAGACCCCAGCCAAGGAGAAAGTCTAGTCATTGCCATTCTGCCACTCAGCATATAAGGCTCTGTCCAGAAACAGATTATCATCATCTTCTTCATCGTTACTGTTATTGATTATTGTTGTTTTGCTGACAGATTCCTCCAAACTACCTTTCTTCCTCTTTTTCAGTTTGCCAGATATGGCCAAAGCATGAAGTCTTTTCCAAGAGGTTCCTCAATGCAGTGAAATGACCTTCTGTTGGAGCCTGTCCCACCAGTTCACTGAATACACCCAGATGTGCCTGTGCCTCAGGATGGGCCAAAGGACTAGACAAAGGCTGAGATCCATATCATGCATATTTATGTTTTGGAGCCGATGACTGGACTCAACTCCTACAAAGGTTAATCTTTTCATGTTCGTCCCATACTAAAAACACCTTCTTGGCAAACCACTGCTTGCATGGGTGAGAAAAGCTATATTTTATATTTCCCAACTGGAATGTTCAAATTAGCATATTAAAACCTTTGCTCAACTAGATGATTTTAATTTTTTTCCAAAACCAATTAACTTATACCTTCCTTACTGAATCTTTCTCCGACAACTTCTTGAACAAATTATCCCCACATGCAGTTGTGCTGATTTTGAAAATACACATTCGGCCATCATTATATATACCACAATGTATGCTTTATTTTTTAGATTTTCATTTTGAAATCATTTCAGACTTATAAAAGTTTGCAAAAATAATATAAATAATTCCCATTTACCCTTCACTAAACTTCTCCAAAATGTAAGAAATTATACAATAGGAAAGTATCAGAATCAGAAAAGTTACAGTAACACTATACTATTAAATAATCTAGAAAACTGCTTGTCACATGAATATTTTTTTATGATCTGGGATCCAAATGAGGTCTTATATTACATTTAAATGCCATGTCTCCTTAGTTTTGTATAATCTATTACAGTGCTTCTTTCTTTGTTTAGGTTTCAAGACCCTGACACTTTTGAAAAGAATAGCCAGTTATTTTATACAACAGCCTAATTGTCAAGCTTGACCGTTTCCCCCAAAAATTGATTAAACTCAGATTTTGCATTATTTTGGTAAGAATTCCATATAAGTGATACTATGCTCCTTTTAGTACATCAAATCAGAAGACAGGGCATGGCAAGATGTCTGTTACTGGTGATGACTTGGATCACTCTGTTAAGACTGTATCTACGAGGTTACTTGATACAGCACCTAATACCATAATTTTACTCATAGTAAAATTATTACTTTTCCCATATAAGTATCTTTTAGGTAGATATTTTGAGACTACACAATAATCCTGTGTACCATGCTTCTCCTGACTCATTCTAGCAGCCACTGATGAAAGAATATTACTATGGTATAGTGATTTTAATTTCCATCCTCCCTTCTCCATTTATTATTTGGAATTTAACTCCAAGAGAGAGCACCCCTATTTTATTTATTAATTTATGTATATCACTGTGAATTCACAGATTTTTAAAAAAGATTTTATTTACTTTCAACACAAATTACATTTAAACCTAGGTATCCATTATACAGAAGTTATTTTCTTACAAACAGGAAACTACTGAAATTAAAAATTACAGTGAGATAGAAAAAAAAAGATTTTATTTAATTATTTGAAAGACAAAGAAAGAGCGAGGGAGAGGAAGAGAGAGAGAGAATCTGAAGTAGACTTCTGCATTGAGCACAGAGCCCACAGCAGGCCTTGATCCCATGACCACGAGATCATGATCTGAGCCGAAACCAAGACTGAGCCATGTAGGTCCCCAAATTCACAGATTTTTATTTGGTTTTATGAATTACATTCATTGATGTCATTATTTCTTCTATTGTTCTAATTATCCCAGATTTGACCATTAGGAGCTCCTTCAAGGTGGTACCTGTGTCCTTTCAATAATGAAGGCTTATCTTGAACTTTCCCTGACAAAGACCTGGATCAAACACTTCTCCAAGTTGGTCCCATTCCTTTCATTGGAGAATGGTACCTAGAAACCAAAATGTGGAAGCTAGCTTGTCTCATTGCTACTGGGGTTTTATTGCTTCTCAGTGAGCAAAGCTAGGGAACATTATGTACATACATATACAGACAGTCCCCAATTTATAATGGTTTGACATGATTTTTCTCAATTTTATGATGGTGTGAAAATGATATGCATTCAGTAGCAATCATATTTCAAGCTTTGAATTTTGATCTTTTCCCAGGCTAGTGACATGTGGTATGATACTCCCTCTCTCTCATGATGCTGGGCAGTGGCAGCTAGCCACAGCTCCCAGGCAACCTTGTGATCACAAGGGTAAACAACCAGATACACTTACAACCATTATATATCCATATTACCAGGTCTGTTTTTCATTTTCAATATTATTGAAAATAATCAATCACTATTCAATAAATCACATAAATATTCAGCACCTTATATAAAATAGGATTTGTATTAGATGATTTTGCCCAACTGTAAATTAACATAAGCATGCTGAGCACATTTAAATAGGCTCTACTAAGCTATGATGTTTGGTAGGCTAGGTGTATTCAATGCATTTTGACTTAGGATACTTTCAATTTATGATGGATTTATAAGGAAGTAACCCCGTCATAAGTTGAGGATGATCTATATACATATCTCTGTCAGTATTTCTAAACACACATATCTGATTCCAATCCAAACCCACAAAGTTGATTCTAGTATTTTCCCTTTCCATTTGTAAGTTATTTCTCTGATAGCAAGAAAACTAGTTTTCATTATCCACAATATGTTGACACATAAAGTAGCTTCAGAATTGCTAATCCATGACCTTATGAAGAAAAATTTACCAACTATGGTACCATATTTGTATATATTCATTTTTGTCTTTGTCTTTAAAATATCAAGTCAAATTGCTATTTTCTAAAGTTAATTAGGTTAAGTTTTTTCTTCCCGGACCCCTTAGTGTAATTGTCTTTAATATAGTTATGCTTATTACTTATTATTTTAATTTTAGTTTGAATTCTCCCCATGTCCTGGTTTATTTTAGTTATTTATTTATATTTTACATATGTGAAATATAACCAATGTACTAAAAGTCAAACTAAGCAAAAATGTATGCTTGGAATATCTCTCCTTCATCATTCTTTCTATATCATCCTCTCCTTCCCATTCTGTCCACCTATTTCAGCCATCTTTAACCAATCTCATCAATTTTTGGTTTAAACTTCCTGTATTTATTTTTGTTTAAATAAGCAGATATCTTTTTTCCCCAAAACTAGTATTTTTATTTAATCATTAGACCTACTGTTTTCTATTCTCTAGCTCCTTAATTTCAGCTTTTATCTCTATTGCTTTCTTTTTTATGCTTTCTTTTATCTCTATTGCTTTCTTTTTTGTGCTTTCTTTTCACTTATATTATTATTATTATCTTAGTTTTTAATTGAGTAATTAATTCCTTTTAATACTTCATTTTACTGTTAAAGTATTCCACGATGGGAATTTTTTTTTAAAGATTACAGTGAGAGAGGGAACACAAGCAGGGGGAGCGGGAGGGGGAGAAGCAGGCTTCCCGCGGAGCAGGGAGCCCGATGCGGGGCTCCATCCCAGGACCCTGGGATCATGACCTGAGCCGAAGGCAGGCGCTTAACTGACTGAACCACCCAGGCACCCCATGATTGGAATTTTTTAATGCACCCCATGTATTCTGTACTTTTTAAAAAATACTATAATTTGCATCTTTCTTTTAACCTAAAGGTTTAATAAGTACTTTTTACATTTCTAGTTTAAAGAACTTCGTTGGTTTATGATTTTATTAAAAATTTCTAATTTTGTTTTATTGTGATTAAGGAGCATTGCTTATAATATTTCTATTTTATGGGATTTACTGAAGTTTCTGTGTATATGTGAGTGTGACCAAATACATGTACATTAGGCAATGTTACACAGACATACAAAGACAAATACAGAGGTATTCTCTTATAAGGGTATAAAGTGTGATATATATCTATAGAATTTACCTTACTGGTTATGTTTTTTAGTAATTCTACCTTCTTACTTATTTTGTGTGCATTTAATCTAAAAAAGAGGAAAGCAGACCCTGATAACCAGAAACTCGACCTCAGTGTTGTAGCTGGCCTAGTGCTCTCATCTAGGCCTGTTGTTCCACTGTTGGACAAAACAACCTGATTCCTGACAAGGTCACTTTGTGACTGTGATGAAAACAAAAACAAGACTATTTCATAATTCTGTTTAAGCACAGACTTAAAAAGAAAGTCACTATAAAATGGTAAATATTTCCCTTTCCAGCTAATATGAGTGGCTTCTGCCCTTTTACCAGTTACTAGTGTAGCCTCAGTCCTACTACCCTCCTTCTAGATAAGATTTATTATTACAATAAAATACAATAAACTACAAGTAGAATTGCCCCCACTTCCCAATAGTATTCTTCTATAAACTCTTCCCATATCTCCTAAATAAGCCCCAATTTTAAAATAAGTCTTTTCTAACACCCCCTTATTGTTTCCTCTATGTTTCCCCATGGTGTGCAGCTTTCCTCAATGCAATGAGCAGTAAACTCAACTTACTAAGTTACAGGTGTTACTGGTGGTCTTTGACAAGAGGACTTCACATGTGTTATACTAAGAGTAGTATGTTAAAGTCTCATATTGTCTATTTCTATCTATGTCATTTGTTTCATAGAAGTGGTTGCTATGTTATTGGATACATAAATATAAAGTGTTATAACATCATAGTGATTTGTGATTTTTAGTACAAGTGCCCTTGTCACCTTAAATGATTTTTGGCTTGTGCTTTGTATTGGCTGTTAAGAGGATTGCTATTGTGCTATATCATTGTTCCATTGCCCTGGTATACTTTTGTTCATGCCTTTATTTTAAGCCTTCCTAAACCATTTTCTTAGAGGTGAATCTTTATATACAACATATAGTTGAGTCTTCCTTCATGAGCCAAATTGAAATATTTTTTTCTTTTAGTGAGTTAAGTGTATATAACTGATATATTTGATTTTGTCATAATGTTTTATAAATTATATGTATTATGCTTGCTGTATTTCTTTCTCTACAAAATAAATATATTTATACACACACAGAGTAACAGTATATACACACAGTATTTAGGAAGGTTTGACTTTTTGTTCTGGTGGACATATTTGTACACATATATTTAATGTCCTTAATCCACTGTTTCCTTATTTTATCTTTTACTGTCTAGTTTGTCAGCTTTTAATGGGATCCTTAATTCCCATCTATTGATCATACAGCAGTAAATGAGCTTATTCTTTTATTTTACCTTTCCCTAATTCCCCATTTTTAAACTGCACTTTTCTACTTTGTTACAAGTAATATTTGCCCATTATTATTTCATCTTCATCTCTTTCTTTTAAACTTTGATGTGTATGTACAAATGTGTCTGTGCATATGTGTGTATTTCTCACCATCAGTTCCTTTACTGTAGTATTCTAAGTCATCCCTTAGAGGATGAAACCCATCTGCTAGCATATTTTAAAAGAAAAGTTCATGTATATGTAGAACTTTCTATGTTTTGTATGTTAATAACTTTTTCTAGAGCTTTGATGCCTGAAAGATAGTTAGGTTTGATATAAAATCCTTGGTTAACATTTTTTTGTTTTTTTTTTTTTTTGAACTCCTTCCCTATTGCTGACTTGCTTTGTATGATGCTTTTGAAAATCATGATGCCCATCTAATTCTTTTGCTCTCTTTAGTATTTGATTTTTACTTTATCTTTGAAATCTAATAGTTTTATAAGGATACATGTTGGAGTTGAACATTCCAACTTGATTTTCCCATGTACTTTATAGGAACTTCTCTTTTGTAGATTCAGGGCTTATTTTTATTTCTGGAGTTTTTTGGTTTTTTTTTTTTTTAGATTATACCTTTAAATATGAGTTCTGCTACATTGTTCTGTTCTCTTTTTCTTCAGAGATACCAATTTTATAAATGTTATCCTTCTCTTCTACATCTTCCATTTCCACCACTTTTTCTCTTTAACTATTTCCTTTATCACATTTATATTTTCTTGTTTCTTAACTTCCTTCAAAGTTCCTTGTGAAATTTTTATTTGAGTCTATTCTCTGATGTACACTTTGTAGCTTAGTCTTCATACCCAGGAGAACTTCCCTAATTTAACTGTTCTCTTCACTTCTTCCACTGTTTATTTGGTCTATAGTTTTTGAATTTCTGATTCAAAATATTTCTTTATATCCCTAAATGTTTGTTCCAATATATTTAATTCAGTTTGGAATGTTGTCTTATAGGTTTCTTCTGTTTCATAATTTTAGGGTGGGAATAAAATTTTAATCAATTGGATGTGTAGGATCGCATTTTATGATTTTTTGGTAAGAATTCTGTATGGATTTAGTTATTAGTTTCTTATGACACTGGGGAAAGATTCCTAGTTCGATAACATCCTCTTCTATCAGTCCAAACATTTAAGTGGATTTTTTTTGTTGTTGTTCTGATAAAGAGTAAAGTTGTATTTCAATTACTTGGTTCCCTTTTATTTTGCAGGACCTAAGTTTCTCCCTTTGCTGATTTTTCTCTTTGACACCCAGTTTCTAAAGAATGCTTCTTCCTACCTATTTTTCTTTTATCTTCATCAAAAGCTATGCATCTTAGCCTACTGCTTCATATCATGAATATTTTAAAGTCCCTTTTCTGTAGCTTTTATTTCACTTACCAAGACATTTTAAAAATATTATCCTAGTGGGGTGCTTGGGTGGTGCAGTTGGTTAAGAGTCCAACTCTTGGTTTCAGCTCGGGTCATGATCTCAAGGTAATGAGATCCAGCCCCATACAGGGCTCCCCACTTAGTGCAGTCTGCTTGGGATTCTCTCTTTCTCTCTCCCTCTGCCCCTCCTGCTCCTGCTCTCTCTCTCTCAAATAAATAAATAAATCCTAAAAAAAATTTTTTCATACTGAGGGTGGGCCAATTCTTTATGGTGATGGTTTCAGGTCAACTACAAGCCTGTGTCTAGCCCCATGCTCCCCATCTCTTACAATTAATCTCATTCAATCTCATTGCTAGCCTCCCTACTACCACTTCTGCATGAGATCATTCACTGGGAACTGGCTTTCTTTATTTACAGTTATATTAAAATTGGGCATTCTGTCTTCAAGCTATGCTGAAAGTACTGTTTTGTGTAATTTTACTTTTTCCTTAATTCTATTCTATATTATTTTTGCAGGAAATATTGAGAGATGCATAACTTGGCTGTCTCTATCTTCTCAAATATTTACATCTCTACTATAATCCTAGCCAGTCCTTGATGATTTGCATGTATAGAGGAATATTTGAGAAAGTATAAACCATATTTACCAACTGGAAGTTACTGGTATACTTAACTGACAACAAATTAGAACAAAATACATTCCAATGGGTTTTCTTAATGTTTTGCTTTTAGCTTAATAAATGTGTTTAGTAGTAGTAGTAGTAGTAGTAGTACTATTTGTTGTTGTTGTTTTTAATTTGGCTAATTTCTTTGGCACATAGGTTGGTTCCTGCCAGTAGTAAAGATGGTGGGCTGCCTATTCAGTAATACTTTTTCTTCTTCCATGTTGGCTAAGTACTGAGTTTTGTTCTGGTCTTCAAATTTACCCCATTTGAACTGTGGAAGTAATGACTGCCTTAGGCTAAACAGGGTTTTCCCACTCCTCTTGACTGCCTACTGAGACTTGAAAAGAATTTTTTTTTTAAGATTTTATTTATTTAAGTAACAGAGAGAAAGAGAAGGAGAGATGAAGGCAAAAGGAGAGGGAGAAGCAGGTCCCCCTGCCAAGCAGGGAGCCTGATGCGGGACTCGATCCCAGGACTCTGGGATCATGACCTGAGCCAAAGGCAGATGCTTAACCAACTGAGCCAGGTACCTGAGACTTGAAAAGAATTCTGCTAGAGAGATCCAATGAAAGTTTCAGATACATGGATAGATAGAAAGATAGATATAAGGAAAATACAATCCTTTTTTGCCACTACATTTTAGAGTGTGAAAATGAAATATTTAGACCTACTGTGGTCATGTTGTAACTATAAAGTTAACTAACAGTCTTAATATTGAGTGAAAAGAACCTGGATTGTTGATTAGGTCATAAAAATATTAACTTGGGGGGCGGAGCAAGATGGCGGAGGAGTAGGAGACCTGGATTTCGTCTGGTCTCAGGAATTCAGCTGAATAGGGATCAAACCATTCTGAACACCTACGAACTCAACAGGAGATCGAAGATAAGAATAGTAACAACACTCTGAACAGAAAAGCGACCACTTTCTGGAAGGTAGGACGTGCAGAGAAGTGACTCTGAGGTGATATTCGGGAGGATAGACAGCGGGGGAGGGGGCCTCCGTTGGCCGCTTCCGGCAAGTGATAGAGCCGCAGAGCACAAAATCGGAACTTTAGGAAGCCAGCTCCGCTGAGGGACGTCGCTCCAGTGGCTAAGCTGGGGGTGGAACCCTCACGGGACTGTGTGGTCTCAGGACCCTCGGGGTCACAGAAAGACCGGGGGTGCCTGAGTGTGGCAGAGCTCCCAGGTATCAGAGTGGGGAAGCCGGCTGCAGAGACGGAGCCGAGGCGTGGGCTCTCAGCTCGGGGTTGCCATAAACTGTGATCCGCGGCCCAGTCGGGCTACTGCTCCTCCAGCAGGGACCCAACAAGTGGCAGAGTTGGGGAGATTCCCCTTCCTCTCCCGGGGGGAGAGGCACGGAAGCACACCGCAGGGATCTGCTGGGTTTGGAGACTCCACACGGGGTCGGGTGACAGACATAGAAACGCTTGATCACAGGCCAGGTGAGCACGGAGTGCGGCTGGAGACTGGGGAGACGGGAGTGACTGCTTTTCTCTGGGGGAACACTGAGTAGCAGGGCCCCGAGTTCTCAGCTCCTCCGGGCAGAGATTGGGAGGCCACCATTTTCACCCTGGTCCTCCAAAGCTGTACCGAGAGCTTGCAGGGAACAAAAGCTCCTGAGAGCAAACCGGAGCAGCTTGCTTAGCCCTGATCGACAAGGGCGGGGCAATTCCACCTCCGGCAAAGACGTTTGGGAACCAAGGCAACAGGCCCCTCCCCCAGAAGATCAGCACAAACAGCCAGTAAGCCAAGACCAAGTTTACCGATCAAGGAGAACGGGAGAACTCCAGCGCTAGGGGAATACTGCACATAGAATTCATGGCTTTTTTTACCATAATTCATTAGTTTTTCAAAGTTAATTTTTTAACTGTTTTTTTTTTGAATTTTTCTTTTTCCCTTTTTCAAACAACACCTTATCAATCCCTTTTTAAAAAGAAAAACTTTTTATTTTTCATTTTTAGAGTCATATTTTTATCCCTTCCTAGTAGTTACCCTTATTTTTGGCATATATATATAAGTTGTTCTCTCTTTAAAATTTTGAGATACAATTTCTTCTAACAGATCAAAATATACCTTAAATCACTAGTGTATGGCTTTGTTCTATTCTCCTGCCTGATCACATTCTCTCCCTTTTTTTTTCTTTTTCCTTTTCTTTTTCAATCCTCTTTCTTTTTAAAAAACAACTTCTTATCAATTCCTTTTATAAAATCTTTTATAATTTTCATCTTTACAGTAATCTTCCATCCCTTCATTGTATCAACCCTTATTTTGTACATATATAAGTCTTTCTGCCTTTAAAATTTTAGCAGGCACTTTCTTCTAACAGACCAAAATATGCCCAAAAGCTGGTGTGTGGCACTGATCTATGCACTAGCCTGATCATATTTGATCATATTCTGTTCTTTTGTTTTGTTTTCTTCTGTTTCTGTTTGTTGTTTTCTTTTTCTTTTCCCTTTTTTTCTCTCTTCTTTCTTTCCCTTTCTTGTCCCCTGGTTTCAGGTCTTTTCTGATCTGTATAGAGTATACTTGCTGGAGACGTTGTTAACCTGTTAGCATTCTGTTGTCTCATTCATCTGTTCTCCCCTGGACAAAATGACAAGACAAAAAATATCACCTCAGCAAAAAGAACAAGAGGTAGTGCCGTCTGCCAGGGACCTACTCAATACTGACATTAGTACGATGTCAGACCTAGAGTTCAGAATGATGACGTTAACGATATTAGCTGGGCTTGAAAAAAGCATGGAAGTTATTAGAGAAACCCTTCCTGGAGAAATAAAAGAACTAAAATCTAACCAAGTCAAAATCAAAAAGGCGTTTAATGAGGTGCAATAAAAAATGGGGGCACTAACTGCTAGGATAAATGAGGCAGAAGAGAGAATCAGCGATATAGAAGACCAAATGATGGAAAATAAAGAGGCTGAGAAAAAGAGAGAAAACAACTACAGGATCACGAGGGCAGAATTCGAGAGATAAGCGATACGATAAGATGAAACATTAGAATAATTGGGATACCAGAAGAAGAAGAAAGAGAGAGAGGGGCAGAAGGCATATTGGAGCAAATAATTGCAGAGAACTTCCCTAATGTGTGGAAGGAAACAGGCATCAAAATCCAGGAGGCACAGAGAACCCCTCTCAAAATCAATAAAAATAGGTCAACACCCCGACATCTAATAGTAAAACTTACGAGTCTCAGAGACAAAGAGAAAATCCTGAAAGCAGCTCGGGAGAAGAGATATGTAACCTACAACGGTAGAAACATTAGATTGGCAACAGACCTATCCACAGAGACCTGGCAGGCCAGAAAGGACTGGCATACCTTCAGAGCACTAAACGAGAAAAATATGCAGCCAAGAATACTATATCCAGCTAGGCTATCATTGAAAATAGAAGTAGAGATAAAAAGCTTCCAGGACAAACAAAAACTAAAGGAATTTGCAAACACAAAAGCAGCCCTACAAGAAATATTGAAAGAGGTCCTCTAAGCAAAAAGAGAGCCTAAAAGCAGCATAGATCAGAAAGGAACACAGACAATATACAGTAACAGTCACCTTACAGGCAATACAATGGCACTAAATTCATACCTTTCAATAGTTACCCTGAATGTAAATGGGCTCAATGCCCCAATAAAAGACATAGGCTATCAGATTGGATTAAAAAACAAGACCCATCAATATGCTGTCTGCAAGAGACTCATTTTAGACGCAAAGACACCCCCATATTGAAAGTGAGGGGGTGGAAAACAATTTACCATGCTAATGGACACCGAAAGAAAGCTGGGGTGGCAATCCTTCTATCAGACAAATTAGATTTTAAAACAAAGACTGTAATAAGAGATGAAGAAGGACACTATATGCTACTTAAAGGGTCTATCCAACAAGAAGATCTAACAACTGTAAATATCTATGCCCCTAACATGGGAGCAGCCAAATATAATGCAATTAATAACAAAAGCAAAGAAACACATTGACAACAATACAATAATAGTGGGGGACTTTAACACCCCCTAACTGAAATGGACAGATCATCTAAGCAAAAGATCAACAAGGAAATAAAGACTTTAAATGAAACACTGGACCAAATGGACTTTAGACATATTCAGAACATTCCATCCCAAAGCAATGGAATACACATTCTTCTCTAGTGCCCATGGAACATTATCCAGAATCGATCACATCCTAGATCACAAATCAGGTCTCAACTGGTACCAAAAGATTGGGATCATTCCCTGCATATTTTCAGACCACAATGCTTTGAAACTAGAACTCAATCACAAGAGGAAAGTCAGAAAGAACTCAAATACATGGAGGCTAAAGAGCATCCTACTAAAGAATGAATGGGTCAACCAGGAAATTAAAGAAGAATTAAAAAAATTCATGGAAACCATTGAAAATGAAAACACAACTGTTCAAAATCTTTGGGATACAGCAAAGGCAGTCCTGAGAGGAAAGTATATAGCAATACAAGTCTTTCTCAAGAAACAAGAAAGGTCTCAAATACACAACCTAACCCTACACCTAAAAGAGCTAGAGAAAAAACAGCAAATAAAGCCTAAACCCAGCAGGAGAAGAGAAATAATAAAGATCAGAGCAGAAATCAATGAAATAGAAACCAAAAGAACAGTAGAACAGATCAACGGAACTAGGGGCTGGTTCTTTGAAAGAATTAACAAGATTGGTAAATCCCTGGCCAGACTTATCAAAAAGAAAAGAGAAATGACCCAAATCAACAAAATCATAAATGAAAGAGGAGAGATCACAACCAACACCAAAGAAATACAAACAATTATAAGAACATATTATGAGCAACTCTATGCCAGCGTATTAGATAACCTGGAAGAAATGAGTGCATTCCTAGAGATGTATCAACTACCAAAATTGAACCAGGAAGAAATAGAAAACCTGAACAGACCTATAACCACTAAGGAAATTGAAGCAGTCATCAAAAATCTCCCAACAAACAAAAGCCCAGGGACAGATGGCTTCCCAGGGGAATTCTATCAGACATTTAAAGAAGAATGAATACCTATTCTCCTGAAACTGTTCCAAAAAATAGAAATGGAAGGAAAACTTCCAAACTCATTTTATGAGGCCACCATTATCTTGATCCCAAAACCAGACAAAGACCCCACCAAAAAGGAGAATTACAGACCAATATCCTTGATGAACATGGATGCAAAAATTCTCACCAAAATACTAGCCAATAGGATCCAACAGTACATGAAAGGGATTATTCACCATGACCAAGTGGGATTTATCTCTGGGCTGCAAGGCTGGTTCAACATCTGCAAATTAATCAACATGATACAATACATTAACAAAAGAAAGAACAAGAATCATATGATCCTCTCAATGGATGCAGAAAAAGCATTTGACAAAGTACAGCATCCTTTCTTGATCAAAACTCTTCAGAGTATAGGGATAGAGGATACATACCTCAATATCATAAAAGCCATCTATGAAAAACCTACAGCGAGTATCATTCTCAATGGGGAAAGGCTGAGAGCCTTTCCCCTAAGGTCAGGAACGCGGCAGGGATGTCCACTCTCACCACTGCTATTCAACATAGTATTAGAAGTCCTAGCCACAGCAATCAGACAACAAAAAGAAATCAAATGCATCCAAATCGGCAAAGAGGAAGTCAAACTCTCACTCTTTGCAGATGATATGATACTTTATGTGGAAAACCCAAAAGACTCCACTCCAAAACTGCTAGAACTCATACAGGAATTCAGTAAAGTAGCAGGATATAAAATCAATGCACAGAAATCCGTGGCGTTCCTATACACCAACTACAAGACAGAAGAGAGACAAATCAAGGAGTCGATCCCATTTACAATTGCACCCAAAACCATAAGATACCTAGGAATAAATCTAACCAAAGAGGCAAAGGATCTGCACTCAGAAAACTATAAAATACTCATGAAAGAAATTGAAGAAGACACAAAGAAATGGAAAGACGTTCCATGCTCATGGATTGGAAGAACAAACATTGTGAAGATGTCAATGCTACCTAGAGCAATCTACACATTCAATGCAATCCCCATCAAAATACCATCCACCATTTTCAAAGAAATGGAACAAATAATCCTAAAATTTGTATGGAACCAGAAGAGACCCCGAATAGCCAGAGGAATATAGAAAAAGAAAAGCAAAGCTGGCGGCATCACAATTCCGAACTTCCAGCTCTATTACAAAGCTGTCATCATCAAGACAGTATGGTACTGGCACAAAAACAGACACATAGATCAATGGAACAGAATAGAGAGCCCAGAAATGGACCCTCAACTCTATGGTCAACTCATCTTTGACAAAGCAGGCAAGAATGTCCAATGGAAAAAAGACAGTCTCTTCAACAAATGGTGTTGGGAAAATTGGACAGCCACATGCAGAAGAATGAAACTGGACCATTTCCTTACACCACACATAAAAATAGACTCAAAATGGTTGAAAGACCTAAATGTGAGACAGGAGTCCATCAAAATCCTAAAGGAGAACACAGGCAGCAACCTCTTCGACTTCAGCCACAGCAACTTCTTCCTAGAAACATCGCCAAAGGCAAGGGAAGCAAGGGCAAAAATGAACTATTGGGATTTCATCAAGATAAAAAGCTTTTGCACAGCAAAAGAAACAGTCCACAAAACCAAAAGACAACTGACAGAATGGCAGAAAATATTTGCAGTTGACATATCAGATAAAGGGCTAGTATCCAAAATCTATAAAGAACTTCTCAAACTCAACACCCAAAGAACAAATAATCCAATCAAGAAATGGGCAGATGACATGAACAGACATTTTTCCAGAGAAGACATCCAAATGGACAACAGACACATGCAAAAGTGCTCCACATTGCTCGGCATCAGGGAAATCCAAATCAAAACCTCAATGAGATACCACCTCACACCAGTCAGAATGGCCAAAATTAACAAGTCAGGAAACGACAGATGTTGGCGGGGATGTGGAGAAAAGGGAACCCTCCTACACTGTTGGTGGGAATGCAAGCTGGTGCAACCACTCTGGAAAACAGTATGGAGGTTCCTCAAACAGTTGAAAATAGAGCTACCCTACGATCCAGCAATTGCACTACTGGGTATTTACCACAAAGATACAAATGTAGGGATCCCAAGGGGTACGTGCATCCCACTGTTTATAGCAGCAATGTCCACAATAGCTAAACTGTGGAAAGGACCAAGATGCCCATCGACAGAGGAATGGATAAAGAAGTGGTATATATACACAATGGAATATTATGCAGCCATCAAAAGGAATGAGATCTTGCCATTTGCAACGACGTGGATGGAACTGGAGGGTGTTATGCTGAGTGAAATAAGTCAATCAGAGAAAGGCATGTATCATATGACCTCACTGATATGAGGAATTCTTAATCTCAGGAAACAAACTGAGGGTTGCTGGAGTGGTGGAGGGTGGGAGGGACTGGGTGGCTGGGTGATAGACATTGGGGTGGGTATGTGCTATGGTGAGCACTGTGAATTGTACAAGACTGATGAATCACGGATCTGTACTTCTGAAACAAATAACGCAACATATTAAAAAAAAAAAGAAAAAGAAGATAGCAGGAGAGGAAGAATGAAGGGGAGTAAGTCAGAGGGGGAGACGAACCAGGAGAGATGATGGACTCTGAAAAACAAACAGGTTTCTAGAGGGGAGGAGGGTAGGGGGATGTGTTAGCCTGGTGATGGGTATTAAAGAGGGCACATTCTGCATGGAGCACTGGGTGTTATGAACAAACAATGAATCATGGAACACTACACCAAAACAAATTATGTAATGTATGGTGATTAACTTAACAATAAAAAAATTAAAAAAAAAAAAAAGAAGAAGAAGATAGCAGGAGGGGAAGAATGAAGTGGAGTAAGTCGGAGGGGGCAACGAATCATTAGAGAGGATGGACTCTGAAAAAAAACTGAGGGTTCTAGAGGGGAGGGGGGTGGAGGGATGGGTTAGCCTGGTGATGGGTATTAAAGAGGGCACATTCTGTGTGGAGCACTGGGTGTTATGCACAAACAATGAATCATGGAACACATCAAAAACTAATGATGTAATGTATGGTGATTAACATAACAATAAAAAATTATTTAAAAATATATGTTAACTTGGAATTTTAACCAACCTTGAGTCTGCCTTACCTCCAGACTTTCTATTATGCCAACTAATAAATTCTTTATTGTTTAGGATAAGTTGAGCTAGTGTTTAACATTATTTGAAACTGATATTGTTAATACATTTAATTCACAGTATAGTTGGGTTTTATTTTTTCAGGCTTCTTCTTTTACCAGTGTAATAGTAGAAGGAAAGACCAGATCATCTACTGAAGCTTCTTTGGATAGACATTACAAAAAATAACACACACTACAGCCTAGAGAAATGTTGATTTTAAGAGAAATATAAAACAAATAGAAAACATAAAATTTTGCCAAAATGCCAGTAAGAAATTTTAATAGTTCGTAAAATGTTTATTTTATTCTTAAAGAAATAAAGTCCTCCCCCCAAAGACTGACTATATTCTTATTATTTTGGCAAACTCTTTTCTTTCCCACAGTGATAAAATTCCAAATTCATAACATATTAAGTGATAATTTTTCTGTACACTATATTGTTAGTTATATTATCAGTAACATCTCTTTCACATCTTTGGTATATTCCCTATTTCAAGCTTTGCTTAAACTATCTGGATTAATTTCATTAATCTCTATGAATTCTAATATATGAATTCTAATATATGAATATTCTGCAAATTTTTACAACCCAGTATGTCCAAAAAGTAATTAAAAAAAAGCAGGAAGTAAAATAATACCACTCTTTGTTTAAAATTTCATCAAATAGAAACTAAAATATAATATCTGGGTTTTCATTACACTTTAGTTAGTTATGGTAACTTCATTTTATTGCAAATGTTTGCAGTTAAAGTCCACTAATGGCATTCCTTTACTTACTGAGATTAAAAATGTACTACATTCAAAATATGGAAATTCTTTTCTTTTCATTTTTCTGAAAGTTTTATCAACAAGGGGTGCTAGTGAGCTAGGGGGGAAAATGGAAGGCAAGTAAAAATAGTCTTTCAAGAGAAAAAAGAGCTCATCTGTGTCCAATGCTTCGGAAAAGTTAAAAGAAGAGGATTAAGAACTGACTATGGGGGGGGAGGTTGAGGAAGATGGTGGTGGGATAGGAGGACCCTATAAACACAACTAAATCACTATCAAATCATCCTAAATACCCCAGAAATCGATCTGAAGACTGGCAAAACAAACTCCAAAACTAACAGTAGAGAAGAGACCACATCAAAGAAGGTAGAAACTGCAGAGATGCAGCTTAGGAAAGAAACAAATTATGGCTGCTGCTGTGTGGAGGAAGCCATGGTCACAGAGAAGGGTGAGGGATAAACTAGTACACAGGGGAGCAAATGAATCTCCATAGCATTAAGTGTGGAAAGCAAGAGGGCCTGAATTTTGTGAATTGTAGCAACCAAGAGGCTTAAAGCCTGAAGTTTTAAAGGTCAGCACGCTTGGCTCTAAGAGAGCTCCAAGGACATTGGGGCTGCTCTTGGAGAGAAAGCAGGGCAAACAGCACTCTAAAGGGCACCAGGGGCATGCACGGGGATTTTAGTTGTTCATCTTGGACTATGTCCCAGAGAAGCAGCATTCATGGAGAGACCCCTCCAGGAACAAAAGAACTGTCAGGCACCATTTCCCTCCCCCGCCCCTCAGCATAAGCAGAGGGACACCTGTAGGAACAAACACAACACTTACTACCTAACTTGCTTACACCAATCCTCACCCCACGCCACTCTAAAAGAATTGCCTTTTCCAGTCATAATTCCCTCAGTACCAGTGGTGGGTCTCCTCCTCCAGAAGACCAGCCAAAATCCCTGCCAACACCATGTCTCTTGACCTGGGAGTTTTGCAAGGCCCTGGTTCCAGTGGCAGCAGCAACAGTCTCATTTCCCAAACAGACCACAGCATAACTAGTTAAAACTCACTACATTCAGGGCAAGGACAAAACATAGCCCACAACAGGCAAAGGGAGCCTCTAGATGACCGGTCTGAAAGATAAAAGGGTCAGGAGACAACAACAGAGTGCATGCAGTACAAATTGGAAATACTCCTGGAAGTGCCAGGCCCTGGGAAAGAGGGGATACTACACTGCAGGGCACTACAGGACCTCTTTTTCATAAAGCCATTACCCTCAAGAACAAGAGACATAGCTGACTTTCCTAACTCAGAGAAACAGGCACAGAGACTTAGACAAAATGAAAAGACAGAGAATTTTACCAGAATGAAAGAACAGGATAAGGCCATGGCTGGAGATCTAAGTAAAACAGATATAAGTAAAATACCTGATGGAGAATTCAAATCAATGATCATAAGGATACTCATTGGACTTCAGAAAAGAGTGGAGGACATCAGTGAGAACGTTAACACAGAAATAAGGAACTACATAGCAGAGATAAGGGGCTCCATAAAATGAGAAACATACTTGATGGAATAAACAGCAAGCTGTAAGAAGCAGAGGAATGAGTTAATAGCCTAGAAGACAGATGTAAGGTAATCAAGGTGAACAAAAGAGAAAAAAAGAATTATGCGAAACAAGAATAGACTTAGGGAACTCAGTGACTCCATTAAACATAATAACACTTGCATTACAGGAATCAGAGAAGAGAGAGGAAAGGGGACAGAATTTATTTGAAGAAAGAATAGCTGAAAACTTACCTAATCTGGGAAAGGAAACAGATATCCACATCCAAGAGGCAGAGAACCCCCAACAAAATCAACAAAAGTAGATCCACAACAAAACATATTGTCATTAAAATGGAAAAAAATCTAATGAATGAGAAAGAAAAAATATTAAAAGCAGTAAGACAAAAGAAGACAGTTATGTACAAAGGAAACCCCACAAGGCTATCAGCAGATTTTTCAGCAGAAACTTTAGACACCAGAAAGGAACGCCATGATATATTCAAAGTGCTGAGTGGAAAAACCTGCAGCCAAAAATACTCTATCCAGAAAGACTATCATTCAGAGTTTTGAGACAAATAAAACTAAAGGAGTTCCTGAGCACTAAACCAGTCCTGCAAGAAATACTAAAAGGGACTCTTTGAGGGGAAAAGAGAGACCAAAAGTGACAGCATAGAGTTAAGAAACCACAAATAAAGAACTATACACCAGTATCTCTGATAAACCTAGATGCAAAATCCTCAACAAAATACTAGCAAACTAAATCCAGCAATACATTAAAAAAAAATCATTCAACAAAATCAAGTGGGATTTAACCCTGGGTTGCAAAGGTGGTACAATATTCACAATCAATCAACATGACACATCACATCAATAAATGAAAGGATACGAAGCATATGATCATTTAAATAGACACAGAAAAAGCATTTGACAAGGTACAACATCCATTCATGATAAAAACCCTCAACAAAGTAGGTTTAGAGGGAACATACCTCAACATAATAAAGGCCATACATGAAAAACCCACAGCTAAGATAATCCTCAATGGGGAAACACTGATAGCCTTTCCCATAAGATCAAGAAAAAGACAGGGGTTTCCACTCCCACCACTTTTATTCAACATAGTACTTGGAGTCCTACCCAAAGCACTAAGACAACAAAAAGAAATAAAAGGCATCTAAATTGGTAAGGAAGAGGTAAAACAGTCACTATTTTCAGATGACATAATACTATATATAGAAAACATGCAAGACTCCACAAAAAACTGCTAGAACTGATAAACAAATTCTGTAAACTCTCAGGATACAAAATCAACATACAGAAATCTGTTTCATTCTTATATACAAATAATGAAACAGCACAAAGTGAAATTAAGACAACAATCCCATTTACAATTGCACCAAAAGTGAAAGACTGACTACTCAGAGTCTAGTAAATGCTATCTGCTATGACTATTATTCTTTGTTTTCATCTTTATAGACATTTTACTGAAGCATAGTATATATTCAGAAGAGTGCACATATCACTAGTATACTGTCTGATGCATTTTTACAAAGTGAAGACACCAATGTAACCACAATCCAGTTGAAGAAGTCAATAATTATAAGTATTCCAAAAGTCCTTCCAATAACTCCTTTCTTGTCGCCAAGTCCTTCATTCCTTAAAGTTACCAGTATCCTGACTTCTATGCTGAATAGGTTAATTTGTTCTGTTTGTACTTTATGTGTATAGGAGATTATGGTAGGTGATTGTTGTGATTGTGTAAGACTGTTGAATCACAGACCTGTACCTCTGAAACAAATAATGCATTATATGTTGAAAAAAAAAAAGAAGATAGTAGGAAGGAAAAATGAAGGTGGAAAATTGGAGGGGGAGATGAATCATGAGAGACTATGGACTCTGAGAAACAAACTGAGGGTTCTAGAGGGGAGGGGGTGGGGGGATGTGTTAGCCTGGTGATGGGTATTAAAGAGGGCACGTACTGCATGGAGCACTGGGTGTTACACGCAAACAATGAATCATGGAACACTACATCAAAAACTAATGATGTAATGTATGGTGATTAACATAACAATAAAAAATTAAAAAAACTAATGATATAATGTATGGTGATTAACATAACATAATAAAATAAAATTTTAAAAAAAGTAATAAGATACTTAGACATGAACCTAAACAAAGAGTAAAGATCTGTACTCTGAAAACTATAAAACACTGATGAAAGAAATTGAAGACAACACAAAGAAATAGAAAGACATTCCATGATCATGGACTGGAAGAATAAATATTGTTAAAATGTCTATACTACTCAAAGCAATCTACACATTCAATGAAATCCCTATCAAAATACCACCATCATTTGTCACAGAGCTAGAACAAACAATCCTAAAATTTACATGGAACCAGAAAAGACCCGAAAGAACCAAAGCAATCTTGAAAAAGAAAAGAAAAGCTGGAGGTATCACAATTCCAGACTTCAAGCTATATTACAATGCTATAGTCATCAAGACAGTATGGTACTGGCACAAAAACACATAGATCAATGGAACAGAACACAGAACCCAGAAATGGACCCACAACTATATGCTCAATTAATCCTTGACAAAGCAGGAAAGAATATCCTATGGAAAAAAGACCATCTCTTCCAGAAATAGTATTGGGAAAACTGGACAGCAACATGCAAAAGAAAGAAACTGGAGAACTTTCTTATACCACACACAAAAATAAATTCAAAATAGATTAAATCTAAGACCTGAAACCATAAAAATCCTAGAAGAGAGCAAAGGCTGTAACTTCTCTTAAATTGGCTGTAGCAAATTTTTCTAGATATGTCTCCTGAGGCAAGGGAAACCAAAGCAAAAATAAACTATTGGGACTACATCAAAATAAATAGCTTCTGCACAGCAAAGGAACAAACCAACAAAATTAAAGGCAATGATGGAATAGTTGAAGATATTTGCAAATGACATATCTGATTAGTATCTAAGATATATAAAGAACTTAACACCCAAAAAACAAATAATCCAGTTCAAAAATGGGCAGAAGACATGAACAAATGTTCTCCAAAGTAGACATCCATTTAGTCAATAGACACATAAAAAGATGCTCTTCACACTTATCATTAGGGAAATGCAAATCAAAACTACAATGAGATATCGCCCCTACACCTGTCAGAATGGCTAAAATCAACAACACAAGAAACAACAGGTGTTGGTGAGGATGCCAAAAAAGGGGAATCCTCTTGCACTGTTGGTGGGAATGCAAACAGGTGCAGCCACTCTGGAAACAGTATGGAGGTTCCTCAAAAAGTTAAAAATAGAACTGCCCTATGATCCAGTAATTGCAGTAGTGGGTATTTACCCAAAGAATAAAAAATACTAACCCAAAGGGATACATGTTACCCAACATTCATAGCAGCATTATTTACAAGAGCCATGATATGGAAGCAGCCCAAGTGTCCATAGACTGATGAATGGATAAAGAAGAGGATACACACACACACACACACACACACACACAGGAATATTACTCAGCCATCAAAAAGAATGAAATCTTGCCATTTACAAGGACATGGATACAGCTAGAGAGTATAATGCTAACCTAAATAAGTCAGTCAGAGAAACACAAATATCATATGATTTCACCCATATGTGTAATTTAAGAAACAAAGCCACTGAATAAAGAAAAAAGAGACAAACCAAAATAGGCTCTTAACTATAGGGAACAAACTAATGGTTACCAGAAAAAAAGGTGGGTGAGCAGATGGGTGAAAAAGGTGAATGGGATTAAGTATAGACTTGTCATGATGAGCACTGAGTAATGTGCAGAACTGAGTCATGGTACTGCATACCTGAAACTGATATATAGCACCATATATTAACTATACAGAAATTAAAATTTTAAAAATAAAATTAAATAAAACGGAAGAGGAAAATGAGACAATACATAAAGAAAAATGGTGAAACTGGATCAAAGAATGTTTCAGTTATTTTATAATTTTTTAATTGGAAGCCATTATAGTTTGGGGGAATATTGAAGAGTCTTGTTTGTTTTTTATAGGCTGATAGCAATAATCCAATAATGAGAGGGAAGTGATGAAGCAGAAGAAGGCAGAATTAGTAGAAGGTGGTTTTTCAGTAAACAACAGGGAAATGATGTAATGCAAAAGTATAAATATTGGCTTGGATATGGACAATACATCCAGAGTAACAGGCAAAGGGGCAGAGTACATAGTTAACAGATGATGGGACACTAATGTGGTGGGAATTATAAGAGCTCTTAGATTCTGTCTTTCATTTCCGTGAAATTGAAAATAAATCAGGTGGTATCAAAAGTTTGGTCAAAGAGGAGAAGTATGGAAAAGGCATTCAAGAAAGAAAAGGTCTAGGGTAATACAGTATGATTGCTGGGGACCAGTAAGGTCACATTTGATTTTAGCATTCATGACAGATGAATACAAGATACTTGAAATAATGACAAGATCCAGGTGCAGCAAATGAGGCTAACAATGTTTCCATAAAACTTACAGTAGGAATATGGGTATCAGTGTACTATTCCTTTCTTGTTCTGAAGGAATAAGAATACCATATGAAAAAATACATTTTCTTAAACTTCTTACATAAAGTGCTGATTCACGTAAGAACAGATATATTCTCCAATGTGGACATGTCATTGTATTTCCAAGCTCCTATTACCAACTTACCTATAAATATATCCAAGTCTCTTTTACCTTCCCTTTGTCAGCCAAACTCTATATTAGTTTTTTCAGATTAATGTCTCCTTTAAATCCTTTGTTCTAATCCAATATTCAGTTACCAATTTCAGGCCAAGAACTTATGTATAAAAGAAAAAACTTATTTAAAATATTTCCATAATTCAGGGGCCCCTGGATGGCTCAGTCGGTTAAGCATCTGCCTTTGGCTCAAGTCATGATATCAGGGTCCTGGGATCGAGCCCCATATCCAGGTTCCCTGCTCAGCGGTGAGTCTGTTTCTCCCTCTCTCTCTGCCCCTCTCCCCGACTCATGCTCTCTCTCTCAAATAAATAAATAAATAAACAAATAAATAAATAAAATCTTTAAAAATAAAATATTTCCATAATTCAATCCAGTTTCTTGAGCTTACATTCTCCAGACTGTCAGAAATTAATATCATTCAGTTAGGAAACCCTCTTCCAGTTCCCCAGGTTTGTATCTAAGTTGTTGAGAAATGACTTAGTGGCAAGCTGTCATTTATCAACTAACCACACTGGCATGAAGTATACCACCATGCCCTGCATTTCTTGGCCAGGAGTCCTGGAAGTTGATGTGTAGTCACCCATCTTTTCTAACCACACAGTCCTTGAAGACTGGAACCTTGAGTCAACTCTTGTCCTACTTGTGAAAGGCCTGGAGCAGCAAAAGTTGGTGAATATGAGGGGTGCGGAGATAGAGAGAAAGGGAGACAGTGCAGAATTAAATGCTCTGCAGCTTGCTTTCCTTCTCCTTCCCCATCTCCCTCCCCAACCGTAAAGATTCCATCTAAATTCAACAATGAAAAGAATTTCTCTGCCTCAACATACATTTTCCCCTGTTATGTCTGAATCCATTCTGTATTCCTCAGTTTCCCTCAGGGGCTAAAATTTTGATACTCAAAACCCAGAAGAGATTTTTTTATCTGTTTTTTATGTGACTAATTCCAAAATATCTCTTTTCTCTGGCCCAGGTCCAGAATTGCCAAGCTGCTATCCACACCACCATTATTGTGACCCAGCTTTAAGTAGCAGAGTGCCCAGATGTTACTGAAAACAGGGGGAGAGAAGGAGAACATTCAAAGTTTCAAAACTATGTTCTTACCTTATTAATGTGATAATGATGGCTCTACATTGTTGAGCTAAGAGGTGAGAGGCAGAATGCTGGAGTACAAATAGAAATAATAACACTGGGGATGACTTCCCTGTGAAAACATTATGCAAGGAAGCAACACAAATGCAGGGCATATTTCCATGTGTGCATTTTACTGCTTTGAAAGTGTTTCAATTGTATTGACAGAACACCAATAAAAAGAAGTGTTCTCAAAAAAGCAGAAATCTCTCTCTCTCTCTCTCTCTCTATATATATATGTATATATATATAAAAATGTGTGTGTATATATATGATATATATGTATGTATATATATACATATATGTGTGTATATGTGTATATATATGTATATATATTAATATGGCCACTTAATGAGCATTTGCTTCACAATAAAATCAAGTCAGAAAAAACTATAGTGCTTTCAGAATTTCAATCCCTGCTTTTAGTTCCAGCACATCTGCAGGAAAAATAAGTTTTGTGATTTCTTAGAGGCTTGTGGTTAACCTCACAGCATGGAATAAATTATCTACAATTCCATCCTTCATTAAAACACCCTTTTCATGAAACATGTCAATGAACCAATGAACCTGGCTGGCCATGGATCAACCAGAGCACTGACCATCCACTTTTTTTTTTCCATTATATCCCTTAATTATAGCAAAATACAGTCATTCATTCTCAAGAGTTTTAAACTGTTTATGTTGTGCCCTAAGTTAAGAACACCTATAATGTTTTAATCTGAAGAGCGTGAATATATACATGTACCAAGTAAAATGCCATAATTGAGATTGAATGGCTGAATGGTTTAATTTAATCATTCCTCATTCAAACTACATAAGCATATTCCTCTGAAGCATATTTAGTAATATTTAGAAAAGTCGTTAACTCTAATCCTACCCACAAAATCTGTAGTATCTAAAGAGTGCTTAAGATTTAGAGAAAACAAAGGAGAATGTCATTCCAAAAGTTGTTTTGGCAACATTCATCCACGTTTTCACTTTTGAGTACATGAAAATTACTCCTCTGCCATTCCCAATTCCTCCTTCTCACCTTTTGTTCTTCATCAGCCCGGTAAAAAGGAGGGAATTTATACAAAAAAGCATTCCACCCCATTTTTTAAAGTCCATCTCTCTACTACTGTGACATAATCAACCATAAAGATCCCCAAATTAAAAACACAGCACCCCCTCAATTGAATACTTGGAAAGATTTGTCAAAGGCCAGTGCTTAGACTCTAGCTGAAGACTATAGTTGGGAGTCATTACCTTCCAATAGCTGTTTGAGACAAACAGATATATATTCAGTAGGTAATAAAAGTAACAACAAAATTTACATCTGAATTGAAATAGAAACCCGAAATTGAACTGCACATTTTTATAATTACGAATTCGGAGTCAGTGACTTTATTACCCTTCAAAACCTTTAAAATAGTTCACAAGACAGGGGCGCCTGGATGGCTCGGTCATTAAGCATCTGCCTTTGGCTCAGGTCATGATCCCAGGGTCCTGGGATCGAGCCCCGCATCGAGCCCCGCATCGAGCCCCGCATCGAGCTCCCTGCTCAGCGGGAAGCCTGCCGCTCCTTCGCCCACTCCCCCTGCTTGTGTTCTCTCTCTCTCTGTCAAATAAACAAATAAAATGGTCCATAGGCCAACTTTAATGACAAAGTAAAAAGAGCTACAAAAGGTATTTATATAGCCTTTGAATGTTTGAAATATTCCAATGTCACCTCAAGAAGAGATCATATAATCTAGTTACCCTTCCTCAAAAATAGGACAAACTTTTTCAGGTACTTTAATTAAAGTGAATAGCGATTAATAAATAACCCCATCCATTTTACATAAATGATATTAAAAGGAAATACATTTTTCAAGTTTGAATAATTCATTACTTTGAATAACTGTGTTGATACATGTGCCAGATATAATTATTAGACTGCCAAAACATATATAAAATTCAGGTGTTTTATTTTTAACTTAATATATACTACTCATCTCTTTTACTCTCTATATTATTCTGGAGTTTATTAATATGGAGTTTTATAATATTTATGATGAAATTTCTAGTCATTAAATGCAAATTATTCTTAACTTGTTATGGTTTCTACAGCTGTACTTGGAGGTGTAGCTTGATGAAGAAAAATATTAGCTTTGTTGTGATGAGAACTAAGAACTCTACTTAATAAGATTCACTACCACACTGTAGGAAGGACTTCTAACACAAGCAAACATAATCAAATTGTATCACAAACTATTTTCATACAGATTTTAAAACTTTCTGGAACTGATTCTAACTAAAAGAGACCTGGATTTTTTTTATTTTTTTATTTTTATTTTTTTGGAACTGGTAAGAATCTTGGCTAAAGGGTACCATAAGTTCACTCCCTTCTCTTGTTCCATAAGCATTCTTGTCACTGATATATGAAAGAATCCTTGGATACACTCCTGTTGTTCACATTCTCTTCAGAGTGGGGATTAGGAGTCTTCTGCATTGATAACAGATTTATGCATTACATGAAACTTTCTTTACTAAATATTCTCTTTTTCTCTCTTTAAATGATGGAAAACTTACAATAGTATTTTTTGATTAATTGTCCTTATGCTCAAGGAAATTCTTTTTCATAACTGCAGTTTTTATTCAAATAATGCCTCCATTATGATTTTGGAACTGAAATATATAACTGAGCTTATCTTTACTACAAATGAATTATAACTAGGTTCAAGGAGAATAAAAAGATAAATTTTAGGCATAATGGCTAAAATGGTAGGGTTCCCTTAACATCATTTTTTAAATTCCTTACATTCACCAAGAGTTTAATACAAAAGCAGTGAAGATGCAGATTAGGAAATTCTTTTTTCCACTATAATTATGGAGTTGTCAATCAGATAAAAGTTTCAGAGTACTGCACATTTTAGATTAATGGTGGCATATTGATGGAACTAGGGCTCCAGGCCTTCAAGAGTGCAGCAGTCCTCAGTAATTCTGAATCAAAGATGAATCTACCCTTGCTCAAGTGTCTTACCTAAGTCCTTTTTCATTCCTGACAGCCTTTGAAGACTTGTACCTTCAAGAATTTAGTATGATACACTGAGATATCCTTGTATTTGATCCTAGACCAGGTCTTATCATCTTACCCAGGTTCTATTATCATTCTAACCCTAGACTATCCTTGATGAGAGCACATAATGAGTTAGCCCTTGTAGTATCAAAATGACTTCTTGAAGGGGCGCCTGGATGGCTCAGTCATTAAGCATCTGCCTTCGGCTCAGGTCTGGGATCGAGCCCCGCATTGGGCTCCCTGTTCAGTGGGAAGCCTGCTTTGCCCTCTCCCACTCCCCCTGCTTGTGTTCTCTCTCTCACTGTGTCTCTCTCTGTCAAATAAATAAATAAAATCTTAAAAAAAAAATGACTCCTTGAAGCAAAAGTTTACCTAAGTGTTTTCTTCTACTTTTGTGACTTTACATTTTAGGATGAACAAAAATTATGTCATGAATATTAAAGATTGAGACTGTAAAGTCACACTCAGATTCTGATTCAATAGATTATAGGTAGGGTTCATGAGTTCATTATTTTAAAAAGCCCCCTAGATGATTCTGATTAATGTGAAATATAGACTGGCCAATGCTTTGAACAGCACATGGCAAGCACAATATCCGTTCAGAACACAAAAATTCATGTCTCTATCATTATGCCACTTAAAGAAACAGTGGTGTAAAAGTTTCTATTAAGGCATTTCTATCCTAGAAGCACTATTCTATTAAGCTCTGCAATAATGTACTATTTTGGCTACATTATATGTTAAAAAAATAAGAAAAAGAAGATATGAAGGGGGGAAATCGGAGGGGGAGATGAACCATGGGAGACTATGGACTCTGAAAAACAAACTGAGGGTTCTGGGGGGGGGTGGGAGGATGGGTTAGTCTGGTGATGAGTATTAAAGAGGGCATGTTCTGCATGAAGCACTGCATGTTATATGCAAACAATGAATCATGGAACACTACATCAAAAACTAATGATGTAATGTATGGTGATTAACATAACATAATAAAAAAAACAGATGAAAGAATTCAAGAGCATTTGAAATTTTCATTTTTTCTTAAATTAGAAATATTAAGACATTAAAATGGTGTCTCTAACACTCCACAAGCTGGACAAGGGCAAAATAATTCCAATTATGATAACCATCATAATGATAAATTAATTATAAGTTTGTTTAAATTTCTCTGAGGGAAAATTTCTCTTTCATAAATGATAGAAATCCTGTACTCTAGTGATATCTAAACTTTTGTCACAGTTGATGCTTTTTGTGTGGCTTGAACATGACCAATTTTCTTAGAATCATACTTCGGTTTTTGTCTTAACAGTCCTTAAACGGATTTCATTTAACATTATACTGTTATCTATTAGTTTGTTTCTCACAAACAAAGTTTACAGCATGCCTCCTTGGTCCCTTGAAATGAGTACAGCTATTAGAATAAGTGCATGCAGTATAATGAAGAAGACTAGCAGAGAAGTAGAAAGACGAAAGCTTTAGGTATGATTAGGTGAGTCAGTTAGCATTCTGAGATTACTTTTCTGCCTCTAAATGGGGAGAGTAAGGAACAATAACACTTTAGAACTATAGCAATAAACTATAGAGGAGTGAAATGAAGTCTGGACATGGAGATGTTTTTAAAAGAAGGAACTACACAACAGTGAAGTATCATATCATCAAATATGTAGTTTTGGGAGAAAAATTTGGCTAACAGAATATAGTAACTGTTCAACAGGTAGACCAGTGTCTCTCAAAAATTTGGTTTTAGGATTCCATTTCACTCTCAAAAATGATTGAAAACATTAGATTTTTATTTATGTAGACATATACCACATTAGAAATTTAAGGTGATACGTTTAAAAATATTTATTCACTCATTTAAAATGCACCCCCCCAGGTGGTAGAGATTAATTCCTACCTCCCTACCCCAAGTGGGAGCTGGACTTGGGAATCTTAGTGACTCACTTCTAAAAAAGAGTATAGAAACAGAAAAACAAGTAGCTTTACAATTGAAGTTGAAAGGCACTACCTTAAACAAGTGATCAAGGTTAACATAATAAGTGATAAATTATGTTGGGTTCCTGTAGTGAGAAGGACACTTCATTTCAGTGTTATCCCTCCACAAAACCCATAATCCCAGTCTAACCATAAGGAAACCCAAATTGAAGATTCTATAAAATACCTGACCTCTTCAAAATTGTCATACACACAAAATAAAGACTGAGAAATTGTCTCTAAAAACACAACTAAATGCAATGTGAAAGACACTAGGAGAAAATGGGTAAAATCTGAATCAAGTCTGAACTGTAGTTAGCAGTAATGCACCAATACTAATCTCTTAGTTTAATAAATGTACCATAGTATTAAGTTAACACTATATAAGAAACTGGGTGAAATACAGAAATTCTCTGTACTGTCTTCACAACTCTTCCATAAGTCTAAAATTATTCCAAAATAAAATTATTTTTTATTTTTTTATTTTTTTATTTTTTAAAGATTGTATTTATTTGACAGAGAGAGACACAGTGAAAGAGGGAACACAAGCAGAGGGAGTGTAAGAGGGAGAAACAGGCTTCCCGCTGAGCAGGAAGCCCAATGTAGGGCTCGATCCCAAGACCCTGGAATCATGACCTGAGCCGAAGGCAGACGCTTAACAACTGAGCCACCCAGGCACCCCAATAAAGTTATTTTTTAAAAATGATTCAACAGTCTAAAACAGTCTAAAAAAGAAAGCACATGATCGTATCAATAGATGCAGAAAAAACATTTGACAAAATCCAATAACCATTCATGATAAAAAAAAAAAAAAACTCAGTAAGCCAAAAACAGAGTGGAAATTTCTCAACTCGATAAAGACCATCCACAAAAAAATCCTATAGCTAAAATTATACTTAATGGTTAAGCATGGGTCACAAATCAGGTCTCAACCTGTACCAAAAGATTGGGATTATCCCCTGAATATTTTTGGACCACAATGCTTTGAAACTAGAACTCAATCACAAGAGGAAAGTTGGAAAGAACTCAAATACATGGAGGCTAAAGAACATCCTACTAAAGAATGAATGAGTCAACCAGGAAATTAAGGAATTTAAAAACTTCATGGAAACAAGTGAAAATGAAAACACAACTGTTCAAAATCTTTGGGATGCAGCAAAGGCAGTCTTAGATAGCAGTACTAGCCTTTCTCAAGAAACAAGAAAGGTCTCAAATACACAACCTAATGCTATACCTAAAGAGCTGGAGAAAGAACAGCAAATAAAGCCTAAACCCAGCAGGAGAAGAGAAATAAAAAAGATCAGAGCAGAAATGAATGAAATAGAAACCAAAAGAACAGTAGAACAGATCAACGGAACTAGGAGCTGATTCTTTGAAAGAATTAAAAAGATTGATAAACCCCTGGCCAGACTTACCAAAAAGAAAAGAGAAAGGACCCAAATAAATAAAATCATGAATGAAAGACTAGAGATCACAACCAACACCAAAGAAATATAAACAATTATAAGAACATATTATGAGCAACTCTATGCCAGCAAATCAGACAATCTGGAAGAAATGGATGCACTCCTAGAAAAGTAAAACTACCAAAACTGAACCGAGAAGAAATAGAAAACCTGAACAGACCCATAACCAGTAAGGGAATTGAAGCAGTCATCAAAAATCTCCCAACAAACAAGAGCCCAGGGCCAGATCGCTTCTCAGGGGAATTCTACCAAACATTTAAAGAAGAATTAAACCTATTTTTCTGAATCTGTTCCAAAAAATAAAAGTGGAAGGAAAACTTCCAAACACTTTTTGTGAGGCCAGCATTACCTTGATCCCAAAACCAGACAAAGACCCCATCAAAAAGGAGAATTACAGACCAATATCCCTGATAAACATGGATGCAAGAATTCTCACCAAAATACTAGCCAATCGGATCAAACAGTACATTAAAAGGATTATTCAGCACAACCAAGTGGGATTTATTCCTGGGCTGCAAGATTGGTTCAACCTCCACAAATCAATCAATGTGATACAATACATTGATAAAAGAAAGAAAGAACAAGAACCATATGATCCTCTCAATAGATGCAGAAAAAGCATTTGACAAAGTACAGCATCCTTTCTTGATCAAAACTCTTCAGAGTGTAGGGATAGAGGGTACATACCTCAATAGCATAAAAGCCATCTATGAAAAGCCCACAGTGAGTATCACTCTCAATGGGGAAAAACTGAGAGCTTTCCCCCTAAGGTCAGGCACATGGCAGGGATGTCCACTCTCACCACTGCTATTCAACATAGTACTAGAAGTCCTAGCCTCAGTAATCAGACAAGAAAAAGAAATCAAAGACATCTGAATCAGCAAAGAGGAAGTCAAACACTCACTCTTTGCAGATGATATGATACTTTATGTGGAAAACCCAAAAAACTCCACCCCAAAACTGCTAGAACTCATACAGGAATTCAGTAAAGTGGCAGGATACAAAATCAATGCACAGAAATCAGTGGCATTTCTATACACCAACAACAAGGCAGAAGAAAGAGAAATTGAGGAGTCGATCCCATTTATAACTGCACCCAAAACCATAAGATACCTAGGAATAAATCTAACCAAAGAGGCAAAGAATCTGTACTCACAAAACTATAGAATACACATGAAAGAAATTGAGGAAGACACAAAGAAATGGAAGAACATTTCATGCTCATGGATTGGAAGAACAAATATTGTGAAAATGGCTATGCTATCTAGAGCAATCTACACATCAAATGCAATCTCTATCAAAATACCATCAACTTTTTTCAAAGTAATGGAACAAATAATCCTAAAATTTCTATGGAACCAGAAAAGACCCCGAATAGCCAGAGGAATGTTGAAAAAGAAAAGCAAAGCTGATGGCATCCCAATTCCGGACTTCAAGCTCTATTACAAAGCAGTAATCATCAAGACAGTATAATACGTTATATGTTAAAAAAAAAAAAAGAAGAAGAAGAAGATAGCAGGAAGGGAATAATGAAGGGGGGGGAATCGTAAGGGGAGAGGAACCATGAGAGACGATGGACTCTGAGAAACAAACTGAGGTTCTAGATGGGAGGGTGGGTGGGTGGATGGGTTAGCCTAGTGATGGGCATTAAAGAGGGCTCATACCGCATGGAGCACTGGGTGTTATATGCAAACAATTAATCATGGAACACTACGTCAAAAACTAATGATGTAATGTATGGTGATTAACATAACATAATAAAAAATTAAAAAATAAAATAAAAATACTTAGAGAAAAAATGAAAAAAAAATAGAAAAATTTATGTAATGCAGCAAAAGCAATACTCAGAGTAAATTTATAGTAGTAAATACATCAAATAAGAAGAAAGGTCTCAAATCACTAACAATAATACACCTTAATGAACTAGAAAAATAAAAGCAAAAAAAAAACCAACAACCTTCAAAGCTAGCATAAGGAAGAAAATAATAAAGATTACAGCTTAAATAAAGAAATAAAGAGCAAAAAAAACAAGACTGACAAAACCAAGAGTTGGTTTATTCAAAAGACCAACAAAATTGACAAACCTTTAGCTAGAGTCATGAAGGAGAAAACGTAAGATGCAAATAACTAAAATCAGAAATGAAATTAGAGATATTACTTCCAAACTTAGAGACTCATAACAAGAAATCAAATCAATAACCAAAAGCATCCCCACAAAAAATAATTAAAAAGCCAGTGATCAGAGGCTCCACCAAAGAATTCTACCAAACATTTAAAGAATTAGCACCTATATATGTGATGAATCACTAAGTTCTAGTTCTGAGACCAATATTACACTATAGGTTAACTAATCAGAATTTAAATAAAAATTTTTAAAAAATATGGATAAATACAAAACAAAAAACAAAAAAATTAAGATAAATTTTAATAATTAAAAAATTTTAAAAAGAATTAATACCAATCCTTCTCAAAATGTTCCAGAAAGTAGAAGGAACACTTCCTAATTCATTCTATGAGGCCAGTAGTATCCTGACATCAAAATCAGAAAAAAAAAAAAAAAAACACCACAAGAAAACTACAAATATTCCTTCTAAATATTGATGCAAAAATTATTAACAAAATAGTAGCAAAGTGAGTCCAACAGCGTATTAAAAGTATTATATTCCATGACTAAGTGAGATTTATCCCAGGAACACAGAGTGGCTCAACATAAGAAAATCAATCAATGTAATACACCACATTAACAGAAGAAAGGGGAAAAAAAACCAAATTACTATTTCAATTGACAGTTGACAGTAAAAATCATTTGACAAACACCCTTTCATGATAGAAAATACTCAGAAAACTAGAATAAAAGGGAACTTTGTCAACATGATAAAAGACATTTTTGAAAATCCCACTGTTAATATCATACTCAAAGGTGAAAACTTGAAAGTTTTTCCCCTATGACCAAGAAGAAGACAATGATACCCACTTTTAGTATTGTTATTTAACACTGTGCTAGAAGTTATAGCCAGGACAATCAGGCAAGAAAAAAAGATAAAAAGCATCCAGATTGAAAAGGAAGAAATAAATCTCTCTCCATTTCACAAATGACATGATCTTACATATAGAAAATTCAAAAGAATACACACACACACCAAAAACTAGTTTTCTTCTTCACTGCCTTCCATCACTGACCACCAGGTCTCTTTAGTTTCCCATCACGCACTACCAACTCTCTGAATAAACAGTAACATCACCAACTTTTGCACTCCTTCACCTGCAGCCTTGAAAAATGCTAGAGTTCTCCTCTGAACCCGCTGAAATTACAGACAACTTGGATGTAGTAGAGATGGTCTCTTCTCAGGCACCCCATACCAGTGTTCGTTCAAGCCTGTGAATGTGCACAAATGCAATCTTGATCTGTAGATACTCTTGACTTGCAGAAATTTCTAGGTCTGATTCAATAACAAGTACCTCATTTCAAAGACACCCCAAAATTTCAAGGGACACATTTTATGCCCCCTTCTCATTGTCCCCACAGCAGGGGTGCCACAATTCTAGACACCCATAATACTCTCCCAAAAGCATTCTTTCCAACTCCCTTTCAGAAAACACAGCACCATTTTGACCCCATGGGTTCTATAGCTCAGCAAGCATGCCACTGGGCATCTGGGGAATAAAATGCTTATCTCCCCTCTTGGGAAACTTCTTAATCTTTCAGTGATTTTCTAAGAGGCCTCATCACAGGCCAAAAGGGGAGCAGATCACTCCCTTCCTTTCTTCTGATAGGGAGAGAAAAGAATCAGCTTTCACTATAAGCATCCTTTAGTATGAAGCTAAACACCTGAACCTGTAGTCCTCTAGTTACACTGACTGATATATTGATGGTGACATTGGTGAGGGAACGGTGGCAGAACTAAGCCTATACTGGCATTTTCTAGGGAAAGAGCTGGCCTCAACTACTATTGGGTTTCTTAAGAATAAGTGACATTTACAACCTTTCATCCTAAGCCAGAGAGCAATTCATGTACACAAAAAAGTACCTCTTGACATGGTGCTACAACTATTTTATAGGTGTGTGGGGAAGCGATAGCAACCTTAATAATTCTGCAATGTGAATTTCAAGAAATGTCTCTGATATTCTTTATTTAGAACTGGAAATTCCAAATTATGTTATCTTTTCAGCAAAACTTAATACATTTAATCCAATCAGTATTTTCTCCTTCCAAATAAACATTATGTAACTTTTTATCTTTAAATTAAAATTGTGTGGGGCACCTGGGTGGCTCAGATGGTTAAGCGTCTGCCTTCAGCTCAGGTCAAGTCCCGCATCGGGCTCCCTGCTAGGCGGGGAGCCTGCTTCTCCCTCTGCCTCTCTCTCTCTCTCTCTCTCTGACTCTCATGAATAAATAAACTAAAAAAAAATAAAAAATAAAAAATAAAAAATAAAATTGTGCATTATTTTAAAACCTAAAATATGAACACAGGTTTGAAATGAAATTCTTTGGTCCTCTTCTAAAATGAAGTTCACTTAAAAAACTTAGTTTAACCACAATGGTTTTAACTTACTGCAATCACTACAATATGTATGATCTTTGTACATATCTAGCTTTTATTAAAGATAAAAACAGATTCAGTGCCTTATTTGTATAACCATGCTGGGGCACCTGGGTGGCTCAGTCGTTAAGCGTCTGTCTTTGGCTCAGGTAATGATCCTAGGGTCCTGGGATCAAGGCCCGCATCGGGCTCCCTGCTCAATGGGAAGCTTGCTTCTCCCTCTCCCATTCCCCCTGCTCGTGTTCCTTCTCTCGCTGTCTCTCTCTGTCAAATAAATAAATAAAATTAAAAAAAAAACATGCTATATGACCATAATTTCTAAGAAATAAAGTGAAGCTTTAAAATCATCTTTTCATGTTTGTTCTTTATAGTTTATATTACTTATTGAAATAGTCTGACTCATGAAATTACTAAATTATGCCCTAATTATGGAAAACACATTTTAATTATTAAATCAAGTTAGAAATGAGTGATATTTTCCCTAAATTTCATTGTCAAATGGAGAAAGTGAAGCACTATTAGGAAAACTAATAATAGATAGACTAGTATGCTTTTGTTGCTCACAGTGAGACTTGGTATCATTGTCCAGGAGATACTATTCAAGTTGTATTCTATGTGAATGGAATTGTGCTACAAAGACTGACATTCTCATAGATTCTATGACAAAGAGTACAATATAAATTGTGTCCCCGAGTGCTGTGCAACTTGGCAGCTGTGCTCAGAAAATCTTTTCTTAAAAATTAATTTTATTAAAGCTAACAAAGATACACAAAGAGATGGGAATTTGAGTTTGAAAGAATAAATGTGAAGCCAGTAATGGGATTACTTGTCGATAATAAAGTTAGAAGGAAGTGAATTATTCATTCATTTCTGTATGATCATGTACCATTAAGCATATAATATGTAAACGGAATCATACTGGATTACTACAAAGGACCATCTCTGAATTACATCAAATTAGGCCCATCACCCCAATTTCCATGCCTTCACTGAGCCTCTTCCACAAAGACTAGAAATGAAAAATAAGGACAAAGACAGAAAGGGAGAAAAGGCTAAGGGATTTGGAGTGCAGGTAGCAGAGGGTAGTGGAAAGTCTCATGACCAAATGACACTTAAAAAGAAGGTCTTTCTGCTCTTCTACACACAATTAACTCTTGCCAAAGTACCAGTTCTTGTTAATATAATAACAATAGCACATTAGAAATTTTATCATGTGCCAGGTGCTGAACTTAAGTATTTATATACCCGAAGTTTATCTACATCTTCATAAAAAATTTCTGATGTAGGGATGCCTGGGTGGCTCAGTTGGTTAAGAGTCTGCCTTCAGCTCGGGTCATGATCCCAGGGTCCTGGGATAGAGCTCAGTATTGGGCTTCCTGCTCAGCGGGAGGCCCTCAGAGAGGGAATCTGCTCCCTCTCCCTCTGCCCTTCCCCCTACTCATGTGTGCGCTCTCTCTCTCTCTCAAATAAATTTTAAAAATCTTAAAAAAAAAAAAAACATGATGTAGACATGTTTCTTGGCTTAAAGATGAAAAAGTTAAGGTCTGTAAAGGTTTAAACATATGTTCAAAGTCATAGTCCTGGCAAGTGAACTCAAGAATCTATCTAACTGCAGGGGCACCTGGGTGGCTCAGTCGTTAAGCATCTGCCTTCGGCTCAGGTCAATCCCAGGGTCCTGGGATCGAGCCCCACAATGGGCTCCCTGTTCAGTGGGAAGCCTGCTTCTCCCTCTCCCACTCCCCCCGCTTTTGTTCCCTCTCTCACTGTGTTTCTCTCTGTCAATAAATAAAATCTTTAAAAAAAAAAGAGTCTAACTGCAAAAGCTATAGATATTTAACCACTAATTCCACCTTCCCATACTATCCTTTTTTCTCCTACTCCATGTATGTGTTCCATTCATTCACTGAACCCTTTTCAGGACTTGCTCAGTGCCAGTTACTGTGTGAAAGGGATACAAAATTGAATAAGTCACAGTTAGCTTCCATTCTGTAAGAATTCACAATCTAGAAGAAAAAAAAGCAATACATACCAGGATATAAAACTATGATGTTACAGGTAGAAAGAAATATATGGGTGCATGAGGAAGCAACAGGAAACCTCAAGATACAAGGGTAATAAATGTTTCAAACAGGATGAGATTTAAGTAGTCTTTGTAATACTTCTCCAGGCCTCTTTTAAGTCTTACTGTGACCTCTGCATATAAAAGTTTAACCTTGACCATTTAGAATATCCAGATTAGCAAATCTATCCTGCACTAGGCTTTAGTAAGTAGACTTCTTCAACCAGGGAATGGCCATTATTTCCAGTTTTAGAGATAATAAAAAAAAAAATCTCAGTAAAAGATGAAAAATAGAGATTTTTTTTTCTTTGTCCCAACTTTTGTTCTTTGAATAAATAACACATGCAATCTCTTTGATGTCTTCCTCATTCCTAATCTACTTGTGATAGCAACCAAGACTGTGATATGACAGGCCATCCCAGATTTTCATAGATGTCTTGAATGCAGCAAATAGTGGACTATACCATTCTTTCTTCCCTTAAGAGAGAATTGGTGGGGTGAACTGTAAAACATTCTCAAACTAAATGACATTCATTTTGAATGGCAGCCAACAATTATGAGCATATACACACCATACACACACACACACACACACACACACACACACACACACACACACACACAAACTGAGGTCAGGAATCAAATCTATTTACCAACTCACAAGTGGAATCAACTTCCTTTTCTTGGCTTTATTCTAGTGGCTGATGCTTGATCCACCATCACTGAGCAGCGGCATGGACCATGCCTACATTAGATACTCAGAATATTCCTGTTGCACAAGTTCTATTTTTATTAAAAGTAATAATTCTGCTCTTGCTTAAGAAAATAAGATGGTTGCTTTTGCCTTTATAAAAATTTTAAAGAGAAAAGTCAACCAGACCTGTATACAGAGGACAGAAGAAATGGTAAGGTTTAGAACCTAAGCTATTATCTGCATAGTAAGAATTAAAAGAAAAGCAGTTTGAATTTATATAGTGACAAGTACGGATCTCTAAAGGAATATTAAGTAAATATAAAGGAAAGAATAAAAATTCACCAAAAAGAAGTGGATAAAATTTCATTCCACACAGAAGAAACAATATATAAAAGGCATGAAGGTAAAAAAAAAAAAAATGCCTTGTTCAGGAAACTTGGGTGTTTTGTTGTGACTAAAGACTATATGGTGAAAACGTGAAAGATAGGATTACAAGAGAAGTAAAAAGAACATATTGTAAAGTATCTCCTTTGAAAAAAATCTGTACTGTACTTTCTAGAATTGTAATTCCCAAACATTATTCTATAGATAGAACTTTTAATCTACAAATGCCCAATGTGAATTTCCAAGAGGTAAATATATAAGGCAGTTTCCCAAATGTACTATGTTTAACCCACCTGATATTAGGCAATATCTCAAAATTGGTACATTTTCTGTGGCAGTGTTGCTTTTTAACTTTCTCCCCACCAAATAAATAAATAAATAAGCTATTGGTTTGTTTTTTTAAATAGATTGGGTGTCATAAAATCTGTGGAGCTGCTTAAAAAGAAAAGACTACAATATTAGGCTATGCAATTCTTCCCCTATTAAAAACTTACTGAACTGGTGTTCTTTCATACAGTTTAGAACAAAGTACTGTAGGCATTCATCAGTGTCAATGTTTGTTTGGTAGGGAGGAGGGTTCAACTTTTACCTCCAAGGGCTAACTTGAACACTGACATAGAGGGAAATAAAAAAAATGATGAGATTGGGCAGTAGAGCGCCTAAGAATTTCTCCAGAGTCAAACTACCCTCTTTAGGAAGACTCAATTAAACATCGTCAGCTGATGAAATATTATCTCACAAATGCAACCGTATTATAGAAATAGTGCAAATAAAAACTGATCTCCTGGTTTTCATGTCTACATCTAGTTGGAAGGAAGTAATTTCTCCCAGGTCTCACTTTTCTTCCCCACAGGGATTTTGAAAATAATGTATGTATTTATGCTGAGGAAGAATTAAGGAAAAGAAAAACTGTTTGAATTGTTATTTGGATTATATTATTTTTAAATTGAAAATAATTAAACTCAAGACAAAATTTATGTATAACTTTATAAATTAATTACATAGGTTATATCCCAGGTTATGCAGAAAGACAATAACTCTGAACCCAGGAACACCCTAAAAATTTTCACATCACAGACTCTAAATGAATCTATAACCCTTGCTGCACTGACATTAATAATATGAAACCCAAGTGATGTGAAGAGGATGGCCCTATGATTAGATGGCATCCTTAGAGAATTTACTGTCTTATGAAAACAATCAATCTGGAATTGATTTTGGATGGTTCAGCCAGTATTTATCATGGGGGTGAGGGTTATTAAATATTAAAATATGGTTGTAGCCTTAGGGAAGTAAGTTTAATTCATTATAGTGTTTATCGTTGAGACAACAAAGTGTGTTATGTTTTTCTTATAAAGATCCTTTCAGTTTGAAACTAATCTTTTTTCTCTACATTGATCTATATTTTACTACATCAGAGAGTCACACACTCTTCCACAATTTGAAAATTTTGAATTAGGCACACAGACAAACCATAAGGATAGATAATCACAAAGCCAATGGTATGACACATTTTGCTACCAATCATTTTAAAGCTATGTCCGACATCTCTGTCAAAATCCATGTCAAACAATCTATGAGGATATATTCAACAAGTTCACTGTGTATTTCACAAAGGAATATTGAAATGTGTATGGTGATATGTTTCTGGAAGACTTTGAAGTCAGTTTAGGACTGACTCCTCTTAGCATCTTTCCTTCTGCTCACACCTTCGAACCACAGATGTGGATGAACAGAGCAGACTGCAGGAAAGGTCAATAGAGTCAAAACAGGATCTCTCAAGGTGAGCTTGCATCTAAGATGTTTGTCAGATTGTTCACTGATAGGCCCAGTAAAATATCATTGTGCTAGCATGTGTCCTGTTGTGATTGCTTTTCTTGATATATAAACAAATATCATGGTCCCTAAGAACAGTTTTATATGTTGAATCATCTTCATTTTCATAGTGCCACTGTGCTTCATACTTTATTAATCATAAAAGGTACTAAAAGTAGTTGAGATCCAGTTCCTGACCACGACCAACATAACATGCAGCTAAACATGGACCTGTTAAATAAGAAATTAATTATCATAATAAAGTGGCATATGAATATATGTAAACTAGGATGAGTATAGAGCAATGTAATGGAATTTGCTAAATATGAAGCAGACATAATTTGATATCATAGAAAATATGAAGATTGTCATTTGCAATTGCAAAGAAGAAAAACACAAAATTGACAAGTAGAAAATGATGATAACATTGATAATAATACGATACTTTGAAAGTTACAACCAATGGAAGTAGGAATGATTCCCCTTTGAATATAAGGTAAAGCTAGTATCTCTACTGTGAAAAAAGTGGCACTATCTTCTATACAAAGAGGCATGGAATTAGAAGAAAACCTGGAAACTTTCTTCACATTCAGCTGCTATAAATTCCCTAGAAGAATGCCTAGGTACGAATGCAGAAGACAGGAGAAGTCATGTGATGGCTAGTGGGTTATCTTTCAATAGATTTGAAATGTATGGCAAGGATATTTAAATTATCATTTGAGAGTAAAATATTTTTTAAAAAAGTATATATACAAGTGAATTATTGAAACTTTTCCCTGGCGTTATCTTTAGGACTTTAAGGACTTTCAAAAAATACATACAATCCACAAAAGACAAAAGCCATCACTGGAGCTATCCTAAAAAATATGCAGTAGAATCCAAAAAGCAATGTAAAGGAGCAGACTGTGTGATTAAGCTTATAGCACCCTAAAGCATCTACTTTGAAGGTGAAAATACATTTAAACAAATAAGTTCTGGCATGGTAGTTTAAAAAAAAATACTCACTTTATTTCATATTTCTACCTTTTATTTCTAAACCAGAAAAAAAAAGGAACTTTTACTCTCTGACTCAAATCCTTTGAAATGAGATAGGATAATAACTAAGTTTAATTTTTAAATTATATCCTTTTTGGCAATTCTGTGAGTTGGTTCCTGGCATAGTCTGCCATCAGCTCTTTTGCTTTATATTTCTTTTTCTCCTGCATTTTCTTAGTTTTACATGGTCAAGATCTGGTTTTCCTGCAAGTAGCCTGAGAAATTTAAGTTTTGTCATGGTTCACAAAACCAGAAAGCTAACATCAAAATCTTCTTACCCTAAACAGATTGCATACAGGTTAGGAACTTTAAACATAATAATGAGCAATATGTTTTTAATTCTGGAGGGGCTGCAATGAAGTGTGCAGTCAATGACACAGTCTTGTCTAGTCTGTCACTGTGGGTAATGGTGCAGAAAAAAACAATATATGATGCATGACAGATGAAGAGTGAGGACTGAGAATCAAAACAGACAGAGTGCTTTGTTCGCAGAGCAACTGAGCTACAGTAATCAATTTACCTATGACCAAGTGAGTGTTAGGATGGCGAAAATTCCAGGGACCGATTGCATTCCCATCTTGGGAAAAGTAGGATCCTGCTGACAAATATAGCACAAAAACAGGAGAATGCCTATCACTCCCAGACAGGAGGATCTAGACCTCTTCATCAGCAGGCGCCTGGGTCCTCCTAAATAAAAGGGGCTTTCTTTAGGCAAGAAAACATTTACTCTAAGAAAACATTTACTTCATCCAGTGTCAGATTGCAATTATGCTCAACATTTCCAGACATGGGGATTGAGTTTAAATACACCCTCTCAAAGTGGAACCTTAGCTAAAACATAGGGCCTGTTTGGCATATACTCTTCCTAATGAAGCCCAATATGCTATCCTCCACCCTCACACTCCCATGCTGTGGGAAAGTTTAAAAAAAAGTCAATTTTTCTCATTCATATCAACTTCCCAAACCATTTTTAGAAGCTTACTAGGCTGAGGGAAAGGTATGCAAATATTACTCCAATTTAAGAACTTAAATCCCCAAACTGCAGCAAAATTACCAGAGACCTTTTAGTGAATAAACACTTATGTAAAGGGCTGGCTTCCATAGTCCAAAACTACTCTAAGAAATAGACTTTTTTTTTAAGGGGAAGGGGAATAATTATGAGGTTGTAGAAAAATCCATACTTTTTTAGCAAATATCCTTAAATCATCGAAGTCTCCCTTTTGTTGAATTGTTTGACAATACTAGAAAAGATCTGTGGACCATGAAAGTGATTTTTAAGTTCAATAGTCCTCACACTGGTCTATAAATGACCTGAGAAGAGTATCACCCCAATGTTGCCAACAAAATTAGAACAGATGAAAGTAAACATAGTTCTGCATAGATAAGATACTAGTTATCACAATGCAGACTAATGGAGTAAGACCAGTTGGTGATCGTGAAATAGCTTCATCCCCACTTTCAGAACACCTACTCTCTCTTACGTCCAAAGGAAACAAGGTGAATAAGATATTAATTACATGGTGTCTGCTTTCTCTCATTCTCTCATCCCATAACCACTTCAAGAACTTATCATCTTACATGGGAAAGACTTAGAGACATAAGCAGGCACATTCAGTAAAATATGTTAGGTTTTATAAAAAAGATATGCATAGCAATTAGGAAAGTCTTCCGAAGATGTCATTTGACCTAAATCATAAAGCCTAGCAGAGAACAAGGGATGGTAAACCAGTTGGACTAGGGAGAATGTGATTCACAAAATTAATGTCCATGAGGATCAGTTTGACTGCATGGCAAGTAATCACTTAAAATTCTGGCATAATGTTAAGTCAGTATCCTGAACACTCATAACATAAGAGACTTAGAAGTCATATTCAATTTTCAATAGCTAGTGAAGGCTAGAAAGAGAAGAGGTATATAACTTCCCCTGCTCCACCTTAAGTTATCATAAACAAAAGTAAATATCAAGTCATTGAATACTATTTTTCAAACTGGTAAACTATGACTTTTATATACTCCTTTAGTGATCCCTTTAATCTCAAAAAGCTCAGCTTTCAAACTCTAATAGTTTACAAGCTTTTCAATCACATTCGTTTGATTGGTTAATAATTAACAGAAGACTCATGGCACAAAACTATTGCTTTGTTGGTTTTTAATATTGTATCTACACACCTATGTGAAATGAAGGATTAATTACTGTGTTTATAACATTATTTTTAGAGGTAGAACTGATAGAAAAATATAGCAATAAATTTAATTGGGTATGATTAAAGTAAAATTGTCTTTAATTTGAATCACATGAGGGGCGCCTGGGTGGCTAAGTCAGTTAAGCGACCAACTCTTGGTTTCACATCAGATCATGATCTCAGAGTCATGAGATGGAGCCCCACGTCGGACTCTGTGCTTAGCATGGAATCTGCTTGGGACTCACTCTCCCTAATCCTCTGTCCTTTCCCCCATCTCCCTCTCTCTAAAATAAGTAAATAAATCTTTACATGCCAAAAAAATTTGAATCACATGAGCAGCTGGAGAAAAATATCTTACAGAAAATGCTCTCACTTGATTCTGAAAAATACATATACAAAATAGTGCAATTCTCTACTGAATCTGTCTCTCTATGTTTCACCCTACTTCTCTTCAGCATCTCTTCCATTATTCCTTTCTCCTCATATCTTAGCAATTTATCCTACATGTGTGTCTATTTATTCAAAAGGCTATTAAAATACAAATTATATTTCTCAGTGATCTTTTGTAAATCAACAAATAACTAGATGAATTGTAGGGTAAATATAGCTTCACACTAGAAGGTGTGAAGCTTTGTGAGAAACTTCAGGAAAAATGTTTTCACACTAAAAGAATATAGGGAATGTCTCACATGCAAATAAACTAAGAAAAAAACACAAGAGTCGTCATACCTGTAAAAAAAATTGTACAATACTAGAGGACCTTAATCTTTAGGGATTTATACTTTTGGTAAGGAAAACATTACATATTTTGCAGTTTTAAAGAGTAAATTTTACATTAAAAATTCATTTAAAATGTCATAGAACTTACTCATTTCAGTGAAGTCATTCTTTGAAGATTCATTAATCTTTCCAGGTACATAGGTCCATTTTGTAAGGCTTTTTCTAAATTCAAATACTATTTCTCAGTCACTAAATAGAACTTTAGTGAAAAAAGTCAAGCCCTTCTAAAAGGTGAGAAATTTGTCCCTATATAAAACAAATGGAAAATTCACAAATAATATATAATATATGAGTCATAAATATGTCACAATATGAACGTATTAATTTTAAAAATCTTAAGATTGTTTGCAGAACATTTTAAGATACAAGAAGCTGGATTAAAATAGTAATATTTTATGTTTATACATTCTTTCTCTATTATTTTCATCATATTTCCCAAACAACACTTTATTTTTTTTCTTTTTTCTTTTTTTTTTTAATTTTATTATGTTATTTTAGTCACCATACAATACATCATTAGTTTTTGATGTGGTGATCCACGATCCATTGTTTTCGTATAAGACCCAGTGCTCCATGCAGTACGTGCCCTCCTTAATACCCATCACCAGGCTAACCCATCCCCCCTTCCCCCTCCCCTCTAGAACACTCAGTTTGTTTCTCAGAGTCCATAGTCTCTCATGGTTCATCTCTCCCTCCAATTTCCCCCCCTCATTTTTCCCTTCCTTCTCCTAATGTCCTCCATGCTATTCCTTATGTTCCACAAATAAGTGAAACCATATGATAATTGGCTTTCTCTGCTTGACTTATTTCACGTAGCATAATCTCCTCCAGTCCCATCTATGTTGATGTAAAAGTTGGGTATTCATCCTTTCTGATGGCTGAGTAATATTCCATTGTATATCTGGACCACATCTTCTTTATCCATTCATCTGTTAAAGGGCATCTCAGCTCTTTCCACAGTTTAGATATTGCGGACATTGCAGCTATGAACATTGGATTGCATATGGCCCTTCTTTTCACTACATCTGTGTCTTTGGGGTAAATGCCCAGGAGTGCAATTGCTGGGTCATAGGGTAGCTCTATTTTTAAATTTTTGAGGAACCTCCACACTGTTTTCCAAAGTGGCTGTACCAACTTGCATTCCCACCAACAGTGTAAGAGGATTCCCCTCTATCCACAATGTCTCCAACATTTGTTGTTTCTTGCCCTGTCCATTTTTGCCATTCTAACTGGGGTAAGGTGATATCTCAATGTGGTTTTGATTTGAATTTCCCTGATGGTTAATGATGAACACTTTTTCATGTGTCTGTTAGCCATTTGTATGTCTTCTTCAGAGAAGTGTCTTTTCATATCTTCTGCCCACTTTTTGACTTGATTATTTGTTTTTTGGGTGTTGAGCTTGAGAAATTCTTTATAGATCTTGGATACCAGCCCTTTGTCTGTAGTGTCATTTGCAAATATCTTCTCCCATTCTGTGGGTTACCTCTTTGTTTTGTTGACTGTTTCCTTTGCTGTGCAGAAGGTTTTTACCTTGATGAAGTCCCCAAAATTCATTTTTGCTTTTGTTTCACTAGCTTTTGGAGATGTTTCTTGAAAGAAGTTGCTCTGGGCAATGTCAAAGAAGTTACTGCCTATGTTCTCCTCCAGGATTTTGATGGATTCCTGTCTCACATTGAGGTCTTTCAGCGATTTTGAGTTTATCTTTGTGTATGATGTTAGAGAATGGTCGAGTTTCATTCTTCTGCATGTGGCTGTCCAATTTTCCCAGCACCATTTATTGAAGAGACTGTCTTTTTTCCATTGCATGTTTTTTCCTGCTTTGTCAAAGATTATTTGACCATAGAGTTGAGGGTCCATATCTGGGTTCTCTATTCTGTTCCATTGGTCTATATGTCTGTTTTTGTGCCAGTACCATGCTGTCTTGGTGATCACAGCTTTGTAATATAGCTTGAAATCGGGCAACGTGATGCCCCCAGCTTTGTTTTTCTTTTTCGACATTTCCTTGGCGATTCAGGGTCTTTTCTGATTCCAAACAAATTTTAGGATTGTTTGTTCCAGCACTTCGAAAAATGTCATTGGAATTTTGATCAGGATGGCACTGAAGGTATAGATTGCTCTAGGTAGCATAGACATTTTAACAATGTTTATTCTTCCGATCCATGAGCATGGAATATTTTTTCCATCTTTTTGTGTCTTCTTCAATTTCTTTCATGAGTGTTCTGTAGTTCCTAGAGTATAGATCGTTTACCTCTTTGGTTAGGTTTGTTCCGAGGTATCTTATAGTTTTTGGTGCTATTGTAATTGGAATCGTTTCTCTAATTTCTCTTTCTACAGTTGTGTTGTTAGTGTATAAGAAAGCAACTGATTTCTGTTCATTGATTTTGTATCCTGCCACATTACTGAATTGCTGTATGAGTTCTAGTAATTTGGGGGTGAAATCTTTGGGGTTTTCCACATAAAGTATCATGTCATCTGTGAAAAGAGAGAGTTTGGCTTCTTCTTTGCCAATTTGAATAACTTTTATTTCATTTTGTTGTCTGATTGCTGTGGCTAGGACTTCTAGTACTATGTTGAACAATAGTGGTGGGAGTGGGCATCCTTGACATGTTCCTGATCTTAAGGGAAAGGCTCTCAGCTTTCCCAATTGAGGATGACATTCACTGTGGGTTTTTCATAGATGGATTTTATGAATTTGAGAAATGTTCCCTCTATCCCTATACTCTGAAGAGTTTTAATCAGGAAAGGATGTTGTATTTTGTCAAATGCTTTTTCTGCATCAATTGAGAGGACGATATGGTTCTTCTCCTTCCTCTTATTAATGTGTTCTATCACATTGATTGATTTGCAAATGTTGAACCACCCTTGCATCCCAGGGATAAATCCCACTTGGTCGTGGTAGATGATCCTTTTAATGCATTGTGGGATCCTATTAGCTAGGATTTTGTTGAGGATTTTGGAATCCATATTCATCAGGGATATCAGTCTGAATTTCTCCTTTTTGATGGGGTCTTTGCCTGGTTTGAGGATTAAGGTAATGCTGGCCTCATAGAAAGACTTTGGAAGTTTTCCTTCTGTTTCTATTTTTTGAAACAGCTTCAGTAGAATAGGTATTATTTCTTCTTTGAATGTTTGGTAGAATTCCCCAGGGAATCCATCAGGCCCTGGACTCTTGTCTTTTGGGAGGTTTTTGATCCCTGCTTCAATCTTGTTACTGGTTATTGGCCTATTCAGGTTGTCAATTTCTTCCTGTTTCAGTCTTGGCAGCTTATAGGTTTCCAGGAAGGCCTCCATTTCATCCAGATTGCTCAGTTTATTGGCATATAGTTGTTGATAATAATTTCTAATAATTGTTTCTATTTCCTTGGTGTTAGTCGTGATCTCTCTTCTTTCATTCATAATTTTATTAATTTGGGTCCTTTCTCTTTTCTTTTGGATAAGTCTGGCCAGTGGTTTATCGATCTTATTAATTCTTTCAAAGAATCAGCTTCTAGTTTCATTGATCTGATCCACTTTGTTTCTGGTTTCTAATTCATTGATTTCTGCTCTAATTTTAATTATTTCTCTTCTAATGCATGGCTTAGGCATCGTTTGTTGCTTTTTCTCTAATTCTTTAGGATGTAGAGTTAGTTGGTGAATTCGGGATTTTTCTATTTTTTGAGTGAGGCTTGGATGGCTATGTATTTCCCCCTTAGGACCGCCTTTGCAGTATCCCATCGGTTTTGGACTGATGTGTTTTCGTTCTCATGGATTTCCATGAATTGTTTAAGTTCTTCTTTGATTTCCTGGTTGGCCCAAACATTCTTGAGCAGAGTGGTCTTTAGCTTCCAAGTGTTTGAATTTCTGCCAATTTTTTTCTTGTGATTGAGTTCCAGTTTTAAAGCATTGTGGTCTGAGAATATGCAGGGAATAATCTCAATCTTTTGGTATCGGTTGAGACCTGATTTGTGACCCAGTGTGTGGTCTATTCTGGAGAAAGTTCCACGTGCGCTCGAGAAGAATGAGTATTCTGTTATTTTAGGGTGGAATGTTCTGTAAATATCTGTGAGGTCCATCTGGTCCAGTGTATCATTCAAAGCTCTTGTTTCCTTGTTGATTTTCTGCTTAGATGATCTGTCCATTGTTGAGATTGGAGTATTGAGGTCTCCTGCAATTAACATATTGTTATCAATATGACTCTTTATTTTGGTTAACAGTTGGCTTATGTAGATGGCTGCTCCCATGTTCAGGGCATAGATATTTACAATTGTTAGATCTTCTTGTTGGATAGACCCTTTAAGAATGATATAGTGTCTTTCTGTGTCTCTAATTACAGACTTTAGTTTAAAATCTAATTTGTCTGATATAAGAATTGCTACCCCAGCTTTCTTTTGAGGTCCGCTGGCATGGAAGATGGATCTCCATTCCTTCACTTTCAGTCTGGATGTATCTTTAGGTTCAAAATGAGTCTCTTGTAGGCAGCATATGGATGGGTCCTGTCTTTTTATCCAATCTGCAACCCTGTGCCATTCTATGGGAGCATTTAGGCCATTCACGTTGAGAGTGATTATTGAAAGATATGAATTAATTGTCATCATGTTGCCTGTGAAGACGTTGTTTTTATAGATTGTCCCTGTAAATTTCTGTTGTATGTGACTCTTGGGGTCTTTCTCCTTTTATAGAACCCCCCTTAATATTTCTTGCAGGGCCGGCTTAGTGGTCACATATTCTTTCAGTTTCTGCTGGTCGTGGAAGCTCTGCATCTCTCCATCCATTCTAAATGGCAGCCTTGCTGGATAAAGTATTCTTGGCTGCATGTTCTTCTCATTTAGAACCCTGACTATGTCTTGCCAGGCCTTTCTGGCTTGCCAGGTCTCTGTGGGTAGGTCTGACATTATTCTGATGTTCCTCCCTCTGTACGTAAGGAATCTCTCCCCCCTAACTGCCCTGAAGATGGTTTCCTTGGTTCTAAGATTTGCAAGTTTTACTATTACATGCCAGGGCATTGGCCTGTTTTCCTTGATCTTGGGAGGGGTCCTCTCTGCTTCTAGGACGCGAATGTTTGTTTCATTCCCCAGATTAGGGAAGTTCTCAGCTACGATTTGCTCAAATACATCTTCTAGTCCTCTCTCTCTCTCCACTCCCTCCGGGATTCCAATTATTCTGACATTGGAACGCTTCATGGTGTCACTTATTTCTCTGATTCTATTTTCATGGACTCTGAGTTGTTTTTCCCTGGCCTCCTCTTTTCCCTTTCTATTATATTGTCTTCCAGGTCGCTTATTCATTCTTCTGCCTCACTTACCCTAGCTGTTAGATTATCTAGATTGGATTGGATCTCATTGATAGCATTTTTAAGTTCTGCCAATTCAGCTTTCATTTCTGCCCTTAGAGACTCTATGTTGCCATTAATCAATTTCTCCATTCTAGCCATTGTCTTCATAATTGCTAGCCTGAATTCCATCTCCGACATCTTGGTTATATCTGCATCCATTTGTAATCCGGCAGCATAAGTCATAATCTCTGTGTCTTTTCTATTTTGGGGGTTTCTCCTCCTAGTCATTCTGTGAGGGGTGGTTGAGGGAATGTATAGAGTCCAAATTATTGACCAGAACCCAAGCAAGATGCACCTGTTTTCTTGGGACCTTAGGGTTGCTGGTCTCTTGTTTTCCCAGCCTGTCTTCTGGGGAAGGGGCCTGCCACACTGTTACTCAGGCAACCCTGTTTGGGCAGAGTTGCCCTGCCCCCCTGTGGTGGGGGATGGGCTCAGCAGGGATTAGCTTTGGGGCTTTTGTTCTCTGGCGGCTTTCCCTGGCGGCTTTCCACATCTCTTCTTCAAGTCAGAGCAGAAGAGACTATCTCCAACCCTCTGCCTCAGAGCAGAGAGACTGCAGTCTGTTTTTCAGTGAGCTCTCCAGACCACACTGTCTCCATTTCTGTCCATGCTGCTATAAACTGCAGCGGCCTGGGTTGTGCACCCCTCCTCAGCGCCCCCAGTCCTGCCTCCACGTCTCTGCCCTTTGTGCTTCTAAAGCCGCCAGCCACCCCCAGATCTCACACGCGACCCCGCCACTCCAGGTTTCCGCTCCGGAGTCTGCCTTAAAGTCCTTTCCCCGCCCTACTGGTCTGCGAGTCTGTACTCCATCCCCAGCGAGTGAGGCTTTCGCTCACCGCCGGTGTAGGATCCCCACGGCCAGGCACCCTCCCGCTGCCATTTATCCTCCGATATCAGCCGGTGGAATCAGGACTCCCTGCTTCATACTTCAAAACTAACCGTCTGCGATATTCTGTTTGTAGAGATCCAGATCTTCTTACATCTCAGGCTGGTTTCGTGGGTGCTCAGAGTGGTCTGGTAGATATCCAGCTCAATTTCGGGGACAAGTTGAAATAGGGTCCCCTACTTCTCCGCCATTTTTCCTTCAATCTCCCAAACAACGTTTAAAATGCCTCAGGAGTTCGAACTACTGTTCTCAGGGACCACCATGATGTCCATCACGCAGAGTACTAGGAAAATAACAAGAACATACAAGGTTCTCATAAGTGTTGTCTATTTAAGGTGTAGCTTTTATATCATTGTTAGCTGCTTTATACTTGATACTGTATAAAACATTCAAAATAAATACATCTTCACTTAAAACTTATTTTGTATGCATTTTGACATACTATGAATCATATCATTTAGAAATAGTTTAAGCAAAAAGATTGAATTTGAACCATTTAGTTGGTTGGGGACCATAACATCTATTTTTAGTTTGACTCAAACTTCAGTTATTCAGATTGTTGTTTTGGTTTTGACAAATACAGCCCAAAAGGTTCATTCTGAATAAAGACTGTTTATGGACATTAAGATCTTCACTCTGAAGCCAACAGGAATATTTTCTAATGTTTTATATTTTGGAGGCGTTATAAATTTATTTTTACTAGGATTACAAATCAGGTTAAGAGAAAGTTATCAAAGCTGTTTAGAGATATGCTTGTAAAGAGTTAACTTACTTCACAATACTAATTAGTTTATAATGACTGAAATGATATTTGCAGTTGATGGTATAGATTTACTTTTCTTAGGTGAAAAGAAACAATAGACCCTCTCTTTTTTTTATTGTGTAAATGGGCACTTATTTTTTTTATTTAAATTCAATTAGCCAACATATAGTACATCATTAGTTTTTGATGTAATGTTCAATGATTCATTAGTTGCGTATAACACCCAGTGCTCATCACATCACATGCCCTCTTCTTTTTTAAGCAATACACTCTTACAAGGATTATAAAACTAAACTTCAAGTTCCCCCAAAGTCCACATCCAAGCCGACAAATGTATAAAGACAAATTCCAAGGTCTTTCTATTTCAACTTTTGGCCTGGCACTCAAAAAATAACTGAAATCTTTTCATTTAAAATTGCAATGACCTTCCTAATGACAAATTTAAGTCCAACATAATAATAGTAGATTGGCATGTTTACAAATTAGTATTTTTGGCTGAGAATAAACTAAACCACATGGATACAGATATTCTAAACACCCAATTTGTTCCACATTTTTTGAGTTTACAAGTCAAGAGACCTAGCTATAGGCTCAACTTCTAACATTTAACTTCCTTGTGACTGTTTGAAAGTCTTTTAATCTATCTATGCCCAATTTCATCATCTTGGTAAGCTAAGGGTCTTGAGGAATAATATCTGTACATGAGATGACCCCCTATTCAAACCTATTCAAAAAATTTTTACCTGTGAGTGACTGCTGCAAGGGAGACAGGATGGTCTTCACATCTGAGGATCTGAGAAGGATGACACTGAGAGGTTAGAGAGCTTACTGTTGTAATTCCCACAGGCTGCTCAGAGGTAGAGGAGGCTGAGCATGGGAAGTGTGGCATGGGGACACAGGTCGGCAGGACCAGTGGGGCAGGGAGAGCAGTGAGAACATGTGGAGGAACAGGCCTGTGAGAGTTAGGAAAAACACAACCTGAACTATGGTCCCCTTGCTTCTGCCAAGGGTCTGGTGAGTCTCAGCTATCATCTATAATCAGGACCATCGTGGGGGGGGGAATTACAGAATAAAGATAAAGAAATGGAGCATGATGATAGAAATGAGTCCTGAAGGAAGGGAGCAAAGGAAGGTGAAAAAGGAAAGAAATCATGTCTGTAGGTCTATCTCCTTCATCATTTGCAAAACTACAGGATGAAACAAAAGAAAGAAGAGTGAAAGTAAGAACATCTAAGAGACTTTTGGAAGGGAAAGAAGACCATGGAGAGCATCCTTAGGAAGCTGCATTTCAAAGGGATGAAAGCAGCTGTTTAGCAAGGGCTATGTGATGGAAGCCATTAATATCATGTGAATTCAAAGAAAATACAAGATTAATAGCAGGTGATAATAACATTTTGCCAAGGATAATTTGTTATAATTGGAATATGAGACTATGAGATGAGAACTTAGAGATGAAAAAGAAATTAGCTTAATCATAAGATCAGGATTAATCATCTAAATCATATTGTGATTATTTTGATGAGTTTATTAATCAGATCTCAGATAAGGAGTTTATTTTCTTTAGCAATAATAAGTGAGGATAAAGAAATTACAACTTGATTAAAGAAACTGTCTATGAAAACTGCACGAAAGTGCAGGCAAGATTGGGACTTTTATTAGAAGGAAGACAAATCATGGCAAGGGACTGATGGATTGAATTCACTGAAAATTATTGTCCAGCACAATGCCTGTTTCATTGCAGAAACATACTAAATGTTTGTTGACTCACCTTATCGACATATAAAACTTAATATTTTATTGCACATATTTGATATGGCTCCCATTCTGCCTCATTTCTGGAGTCAAAAGCAGACATGGTTCAGTTCTCTACAGAGAGCCAGAGGTCTATAATAGATGTGCAGGGGCAGTAGTTGGGTACTGGAAAGCAGCACATCCTGAAAAGTGGAGAAAAAATACAATATTTATAGGGCAGTTGCCATACAGAGGTCCAGGATCAAAGACTGCCTTGAATGGAAGAAGATGGGGGCTACTGTCTGGATACTGTACCACCAAGTTACAGATCCCAGGCTATGTAGTCAAGAATAAGAAAAGGTGATGAGGTAAGCAAGGCCCCAGTCCCATTAAGGCACATTTCTAGGCAAAGAGTTCAGTAGAAGAGAATGCTTGGTTAGCAAGGACAAGGCAAAATGGCAATAATGATAACTGTGCCAGTGTCAGAGTGGGACAAGCTAGAGAGTTTATGTTCAGTCTAACGGAGTTGAGCTAAAACTACTTCAACTCTTCCTTTTAAAGCCAGAATTTCCCCTGATGGCAGAAGTAGAACTGAGCTTGCAGATTTCAATCAATTAGCACTGGGCTGTGAAAAGTGGAAGTCTAAAATTCTAAGAAACAGGTCCTGACAAACTGGTTATTAATGTTTTGTGCCTTTAAAAATGACTCCTTGGAAGTATAGGGGATAGAACTCATCTTTGTGAAAAAATACAGTATTATCAATGCAAAACACTTTATGATTTTATTGGGCTTTAGAGATGAAAGCAGACAGAGTTGGCCAGTGAAAGTCAGGCTTAAAACTAACTTGCTAACACAGTAAGACTGCAAACTAAAGAAATATGAGGATTTAAAAAGAAAAGGATATTGCTGATGTCACTAGGGCAGACATTTCAATGATTTTGTACACAATATAATGCAATGAGTTTGCAATATGGGAAGTATCCACATATTTGTAACTCAAATCAGTCAAAGGAAGGACTCTTCTAGGAATTTAGTGGACACAATTTCTTTTACAGAGGCTGTAAAAGATGGATGACTGTGGAAGGATCAGATAGGGAAAGGACTGGGGAGGAAAATTAGAGGACCCTGATCAATGACAACAGAGCCTTGAGATGAAAGTACCTAGTCAATAGGGTTCACCTCCAGGTGGCAAAGGGCCAGGAATAGTACACTAAATACATTAAGTTACAAAGGGGCACTATTGCAGGTGACTCTAAATCATGGTGACTTTTCTACTTTGAAGGGTTTAGGGGGTCAGCACCATGATAACTTTAAGCTACCACAACAAACATAGGGAACTATTCTGTACCTTGGTGATTTTCCCACCTGGTAACTCCACACACAGGGGCCTCTTCTCTTAGACAATCAAAGTTCAAATCTAACATGATAACAACCAAGTTCTTGCAGAAGCTGGAAATAATGGTGGAGCAAACAGGAAGGGCAGGGCAATGGGACCAGGGAGAAAGCAGACACAATGACACTGGTATGTTCAAAATCTTAAGTTGAGGGGCACCTGGCTTGCTCAGTCAGAGAGGCGTATGACTCCCGATCTCAGGGTTGTGGGTTCAAGCCCCAAGTTGGGTGTGGATATTACCTAAATAAGTAAACTTTAAAAAAAATCTTGGTTGAATGTTGGATTCATGGTTTTCAAGTTTTTGTGCGTCATAACTTGTTGCATGCACTCTTTTGCATATTTCAAAAACTAACCAATAAATTTGAAAATAAAAGAAAATTAAAAGGAGTAGAAAGTAAACATGTGGACTTTAGAGCTAATGAAAGACAAAAAACAAAGGAAATAATTAAGTATAAACATGACCATATTTTTCCCGAGACATCACCAGTTTCTACCTATTGTCTCAGTGTAATCATTAACGAAGTAATAGTGCCCTCTTCATTTCAAAATTGTCCCATTTTGAACACTTGTCACCCAAGATTTCTGCCCACTAGGAACTGTGGCTTTGCTAGATTTCACTGTCATGATTAGGTTATGTTATATAGCACATTTGGCTTTATGAATGAGAGACTATCTGGGATGGACCTAACTTAAGTGAGTCCTTAAAAGGGACAGGGCTCTTCATGAAGAAAGAGATTTGAAGTGTGACAGGAATATGGTACAAGGGAGATTGTCCATTCCTTGTAAAACAGATGGAAATCACACGACAAGGAATACAGTCAGACTCTAGGGAGTTGACAGTGATCCCTGGCTGAGAGATGAAAGGAAACTGGGGACTCAGTCCTACAACCACAAGGAACTGAATTCTACCACAACCATGTTATCTTGGAAGAGTTCCAGATGAGATTACAGCACTAGCCAACATCTTGATTTCAGGTGTGTAAGACCTGGAGTACACTGTGCCCAGGCTTCTGACCTACAAAAGTATGAGCTAATAAAGCATCTAGGTCTGTGGTAATTTGTTATACAACAATTAAACACTAATACAGTTAACCTTAGGAATACTTGAATATTCAAATTTTAGTTTCAAGCTATATGGTATAAGAAAAGGTACCCCCAAAAAAAGTTTAAAAAATTTTAAGGCTAAACAAAAAGCACAGGTTTCAAAATTATCATCAATCAAGTGCTAAGGCTATATTAATGAATCTGGCAAAATAGAAGGATATACAAGGAGCAGGTGTCTTTCTGAAAACTGAAAACTCTTAGACCAAAGCTGGTGATAAACAGTCACATGCTTTACTTGCAAAATTTGACATTTCAGGTCTGTGATTTGTGGCTCATGTATTTAGCAAAAAATATTTCCATGTGATCACAGGAAAAATTCCAAGTTGGCCATACATTCAACCTGTGATAACTTGAAAAAATAATAATAAAGTGAAGTTCAAGTAAAATGGTATAAGTATATATAATATATGTTATAAAATATGGTTATATTTATATTCATGTTTATACGCCAAACTACATGGATATAACTAAGCAAAAAAAAAGGGGGGGATTTACTGCTTATAAAACAAAACTGATAATATAGCCCTACTATTCAAATACTTCTGTAGGTTTGCTGTTATAGTTGAATGAAGATAGTTATTCAAAAAAAGAAATAAAATACTAGTGATAAGTACTTCAAAAGAAATATAAACAAAGTGTTAGAGGAACAAAGACAAAGGAAATAACAACCGAATTTACCTTCAGAACATCAGGGATGTTATAAAGAACAGGTGAATTTTAAGCTGCATCTTTAAGGATTATGTACCAACTATTAAGTGCTATAAAACAACCAAGATAGAATCCAAATTCTTTGGTGTGGTATGACATACGATGTCATCACAGTTGTTTCTTAATCTATTTTTGTAGTCTCTCTCTAGAGACTCTTGTCTATGTCTATGACTCCTCTTGAACCTGAGTGGGGGACTTTGTGATTGGCTCAGCCAGTAGAGTATGGCACAGATGCCACAACATGAAATCCAAGGCTAGTTGAGAAAAAAATGAAACACATGTTACCTTGTTTGCTTGAGACCTTCCTTAGCTCTTGGGACCTAGCTACCATACTGTGAGGAATCCCATGCAGCCTGTGGAGAGGCTTATTTGTAGAAGACCCAAGCATCTCTCAATCAATAGCCAGCACCAACTAGCCAGACAGTGAGGGAGTCACCTTGAAAGGAGGGTTTCTAGTCACTATTTAAGCTGTCCCAACAGAGCAAACATTATTCATTTCTATCAAGCACTGCACAAAATACAGATTAATGAGTAAAATAAATTATTGTTGTTTTAAGCCACTGAGTTTTAGGGTTGTTTTATAGTAATAAATAATTGGAACATTATACTTAAAGATGAAGTTGAAAATTCATGTGTTGTTTATAACATTCCTAAAGTTCTAAAGTAAATTAGGTTGTTGCTTTCTTTCTCTTTGCTCCTCTTCCATTTGGCTTATATCTCTTCTGCAATATCTAAAACATAGTCTTCTATTTCACCTTTTAAATAACTGTCTTCCTCTTAGGAACAGGAGATCCTCAAAGGTAGTAACTGTTTCATGTATCTATCTGGTGCATGAATCAATGAAAGGAACATAAAAAATAGATATGTAGTAAGTGCTTATTGTTTACTGAAATACAAGCTGCCATTAATTAAGGAATTAAAGATGGCAATTTGATTTGTATTGGAATGATCATTGCTTTTGTTTGCCCAGTTGTGTTGAAATGATCATTGCTTTTGTTTGCTCAAAGGTTTTCCTCACTGGTTCTTCCTTCTCTTTGTAGCAGATTCCATTCCTTTAGACACACACACACACAAAAAAACAAGCCTTGTCCAGTTATAAACTGATCTCCCCAACCTGTGATCACAGGTCAGAGGATGGAAACTTGATCCAAGTTCAGTTGAGTTTATCAGACTCTTTCTTCTAGCTACTTGAAATGAGTGTAGACACTACCACTGAGGGTTATTAGAAACTAGTGTTAAGTCAGTTCTCTAGTTCAGGGGTCAGCAAAATTGTCCTTTTTTTGCAGGCAACAAGGTCTCTGTCACTACAATTCTATCTCTGTAGAATGAATGCAGCCATAGACAATACATAAATAAATGGGTAGGACTATGTTTCAATAATACTTTATTTATGGACACTGAAATTAAAATTTTACATAGTTTTTATGGGCCACAAAATAGTATTCTTTTTATTTTTTTCAACCATTCAAAAATATAAAACAAAATGAAACAAATCTTTCTTGGCTTGCAGCTGCACAAAACAAGCAATGGTGCATGGCGTTTGGTATTTGCCATGCAGACTATACTTTTCAGACTGTAGATGGAGAGAGAAGCTCCACTTGAGTCTTGCTGCTGAGTCCCCCAAGCTGCCTGACTCTGCTCCAAGAGTTTCAATTTCCAGTAATCCCTCTGAGTATGTGAGCACCTGAGTCATCTTTCACCTAATCCTTTTATTTACTTGTTTATTGCCAATTTATTTGTTTGAGTTGACCAGTTTTTGTATGTGTGTCCAAAAGGCACCAATGCGCATTTAACAACTGCAAGATTTTAGAATTTTTATGACTCAGTGGCAGGAAAAGACTATACATGTGTAGTAAGAAAAAAACTCTCCTAGATTAAAAGAAAACCATGGCTCAAAATATACGATGTGAAAATAGCTTCACTATTTTACTATTTCACTTGACTGTAAGAATACTAAAAGTAGCAACTGTGTCTAATGATTTGTATCCCCAAGTTCTCAAAAAAGGATGAATGGATAAAATTTGGAAATAGAAAGTTTAGTAAAAAATAAAATAAAATGTCTCCTGAGTGAGGCTTTTAAGTCAGATCCTCAGAGCAAGCCTTCAGGTATGAATACACTGACTAGTTCCTATGCTACTTCATGCAACTCAAAGTTAAAAAATAATTCTAGACATTTAAATATAATTTGACCTAATAGTACCTCTATTACCACACTAAGTAACTACATGAAAAGTTTTTAGTCAGCTTGGTTTTTGTGGGGCATTTATGAAAGCACATGAACAATTCAGTTGGCATGTGACTATTGTATCCCGTGGTTCCGCTATTTATATAAACCAGGAATAAGCTATCCAACTGCACATAGACAACTAGCCACTAAACAAATGACATGAGAATAAATTGTGTTAATACGTTGTCTCCCAAAACAATTGTGCATATCCATTCATACGTACATAAATTTTCTGGATAGGAGATTGTGACTTCAGAGTACCACCCAAAATAATAATATAAATTCTTTTGAATACTTATGGTAACTATGAACTGGTTATAATCTAAAATTAATGTTAATACTTTCTATTAGAAAGTATTTTTTTCTTTAGAAAACCCCTCCCCTGGTAACAGCTTATTACCTAAATGACAAGTATCAGGGAGTTGTTTAGCTCTGAGGAATGTCTGTCCTGTTTGCTATTTGCTGTGAGTCACATGTGGGTGATGTGGTATTTCATTTCAACCTTTTTTATTTCCTGTCACTGGTTTTAAGTCAAAACCAAACAACAGAAGTCTATTAGAAACATAAGGGATACTTGAATACACCCATTTCTTTTAGGTCAATCCCCTGCCCCTACTAGAGTCTAGAATTTTTATTCCATTTGTGGTATTTTTATGCTCATGACTCATCTCTTCTTATACTTTTACATAAATAGATTTTGTTTCCCGGAGGCTATGAATTATGCCCCCTGCTTCAACATTCCCAGGAGCCCCTGAGTTGGTTTATCCTTTTCTTCACAGCTATGGGATGACTGGATCTAATACAATATTCTAAAGCTTTACTTTTAATTACAAAATGGATGTATGCCTGGGCACAAACACACAGAACTGCCTTTAAGAAAAACTGAGATTGTGAGGCCCCCTTTAAGCTTCTCTGGAATATCCTTTAAATGGCTGTCATTTCTATTTTTTCAGCATGTTCATCAAATTAGGAAAATATTCAAGTGAGAAAATTAAATCCTTATTTATCTTCATACTTTCAAAAATGCCACAGGCAGCATTAAATGACTACATTTCTCTTGAAAATATGCACATGGATATTTTCGACTGAAATTTTCTGTAGTTGTTTAAAAAATTCAAACTTGGACTATGTATATTTATTTAGACAAATGTTTATTTTATTCACACTAAATCATGTTAAAGGGATTGAAATAAAAACAGGCATAGCTGTGCTTAGCAATGCCCATATTATGAGCAACTCACATGTGAAAATCGTAAGCATACAAATAATAATTTTCAAAATTTCGCTTACTTCTTCTGTCACTCTGAAGTCACTCTGCTTCCATCTTGCTATATCTAGGGACTCTCAGAACACAGTAATGTCACTTTCTTGGCCTTTCCTGCAAATTCTGTAAGCAATCATTAAATTATTTTCCCCTCTTTCTTCATCAAAGAAATGCAATGTGTACACGGGAGCTTATATAGAGCACTATCATTCACAACTTAGTGTGTGCTACCTTAGATATATATATTTACAACATGGACAAAGCTATATATATTAGTTAAATTTATTTTTGCTGTGTATTAATGAAAGCACCTGCACATTTAGTCAAGCATATGACTACCCAGTGGTTCTATTAGGTATAGACCTGGGATATCTTATATAGTTGCATATATTCTGTTTATGACTATTTCATATATAGATATCTCTATTATTTACATAAAGTCTATATAATATGAGAAATAAGTGGGTGGGCTCTAGAGCCAACCTTCCAAGGTTGAAATCCTAATACCACAAATTATTAAATGTGTGAAATTGAGAAAGTTTTTAATTGCTTTATGCCTCCGTGTACTCCTTAGTGAAATGGGATAATAACAGCACCTACCTTACTGTATGAGGATTACTGCATTTCATATATGGGAAACTCCTAGAACAGGATGTGCCACATGGTTCGCACATTATGAAAGTTTAGCTTTATTGTCCTCTTTTACTCCTTAAGTTTTACCTTAGGTTTTCCAGTTCTCCCAATTACCTTAAGAAAATCTCATTATTCTATATTTCAGACAGATAAATAAATAGATCGAGAGCTAGATCTAAAAAAATGATCCATACTTCCCTGGGAACAATTGAAGAAAGCCTCAGAGACTGGGTATCTAATGTGCCTTTTTAGAAACTTTGCCTTACTATCCATCTGCCTCTTTATCATCCCATATTTCTTGAACTCAAAATAGCAATGTTTCTTATTAATTCATTGATTTTTGTTTACATGTACTGAAACAGTCTGTTTCTCTACTGTTTATATAGAGCACTTTATTCACATTTTGGGTTTAGTTAGAGTAGCCCAGATAGGTTTTGATCCTTGATAAAAAATAAGTAAAATAAAATGGGCGTCTGGGTGGCTCAGATGGTTAAGTGTCTACCTTTGGCTCAGGTCATGATCTCCAGGTCCTGGTATCAAGCCCCACGTTGGGCTCCCAGCACAGCGGGAAGTTTGCTTCTCCTTCTGCCTCTCCCCCTGCTTGTGCTCTCTCTGTCACTCTCTCTCTCTGTGTGTCACTCTCTCTCTCTCAAATGAATAAATAAAATCTTTAAAAAAAAAATGTTTCAGCTTTCCACATGAAGGGCAACCCAGGTAAGAATCTAACACCAATAGCACTGGAACTGACCCCCCACACCTCAGTAATTTTTATCAGCTTTTCTTTCTCTTTACTGCTGACTCTTGGTTCAGCTGGGTTCGCTATGTCCCACCCTGAACAAATCATCAGCAACAGCACTTTCCCTGCACAGCTGCCCCATTCCAGGTTTTACTCTACACTCAGATGGTACAGCATGAGTGAGGATCATCTTTAAGTCCTTCCTTCTCCTCATTTCTCATACCCCTAAAATCACTAAGCTCCACTGAATCTGCAGCTAAATACCTATCAAATCCTTCCATTTGGCTTCATCACCACTGCCAAGATCCTAGACCAGGGCTCCCACGTGAATCTCCTGAAGTTTCCCTAACTGACCTCTTTATATCCAGGTCTTTTCCCTTCAACTCATTCCTCAGGATATCGGCAGTGTGAGTTTTCTAAAGTGCTTCTTGTTTCTCCACAGATTATAAATTTTCGAAAGCTTTCTATTATTCTTGGAATGATAGTCAGAACCTTTAACAAGAATGACTGCCTCAGCAGGGCCCTTTGCCTCTCTAGTTGTATGCACTCATGGTCCTGCCAACTGATTTTTTTCTACTTCTCCCCAAATGCAGTAAACTCTCTATCCTTTGCAGTTGTTGGCAAGACTATAGTCACCCACTTTGCCAATGAATGCCATTTTAACCTAGCTGTCTCTTAGTCATCTTTCCTTTTTTAACTTAAATGGCTTGTGTTCTAAACAGAACTCCCCTGCCCATGTTGGGTAACTTTGAAGCATTTTGTATTTCCTCTTTCAGATCACTTGTTATTCCTTATAGTATTTTTTGTTTAAAAAAACTGCTCCCTGACTTCACTACCCACCACCCTCCCCATCCACTGTAAGCTTTGTGAGGCTAAGACATATTTTAGAAGGAAACACATAATTTAGTTCAGTCCCTTGTATATGGAATAAGGTCTGGCACAAGAATGAAGACCAATAAACACCTGTTACACTTAGTGTACTTGTCAGCCTCTCAAGGTTCCACAGATGGACAGTATACAATGGCAAAAAGTCAGACAGGAAAATGTGAAGGAGATTCATCAAGTACATATGAAATCTCAATATATATTCCTGGAAGAAAGCAAGCAAATAAAGGGTGTCCTTTAATGACATAAAGAGAAGGAAAACTGTGTCCCAGGATATGCTGTGAGGGGCTGTATCTAGATGAGACCTCACAGGCAGCTAATACGATAGAGGTATGTTGAGGGTAGGGCTGGCTGAACATATAAGGAACTGTTGGTTCAGTCCCATTTTATTCTTTAAGCAGCAAGCAAAGCAGTATTTATCCCCAGGCAAAAAAAAAAAAAAGCAAATATCTTTTCTATAAATTAATTTTTTAAATATGAGGGAAGCTCTGGCTTTTAGAATTAGCATGTTACTCCAGATTTATATGTAGGACCCACTACCTGAAAGTTGGCATCCCACCCTCTCATTCAAAATAGGACCTAACAGTGGACTGAATTCACCCAGAAATGTAGGATTCCTCATCAATCATTCCTCCTCCTCAGGTGTCCTATCAGGAAAACAGAGCAGAAGAATTCCAGAACCACCTAGAAAAATCAGTCTGGTTCTTCAACTTTCACCATAAATGGACAACTAAGATCTTCAAACATGGGGATAGTTTGAAACAGGAAGTCAAAAATGAACAGATGATCGGTCTCAAGAGAATCAGAATAATTCAGGAAAAAAAGAAAACATTTAAAAATTCCTTAATAGATTTCTTATAGAGATATAAGGAAAAAGTTCCATTTGTAAGGCAAGATCAGTAAGTTATGAAAAAGGAACAAAAAGAAAACAAAGAAACTTCAGAAAATTAAAATATGTAACTGCTAAACAATTCAGTAGAAAGTCTATGATGTAAAATGCAGAAAATGTCTCAAAATATACTATAAAAAATGAGAAGTATGAGAGAAAATATACAATATAGAAGATCAATCTAAAAGGTTCAATACCTGACTAAAAATAAACCCATGAAAAGGAATTAGAGAAAAAGATGTTATAAAAGTTCATATAAAAACATGAAACAATTTCAAAAAACATATTTATCAGGGAACCTGGGTAGCTCAGTAGGTTAAGCTTCTGACTGTTGATCTCAGCTCAGTTCTTAGTCTCAGGGTCGTGAGTTCAAGCCCCATGTTGGGCTTAAAAAAATTGTTAAAAAAATTTGTTAAAAAATATTAAGGGGTGACTGAGTGGTATAGTCGGTTGAGTGACCCACTCTTGGTTTCAGCTCAGGTCGTGATCTCAGGATCAAGGGACTCTCTTCCTCCACCCCTCCCCTCTGTGTTCATGTATGTGCTCTCACTCTCTCTAAAATAAACAAATAAATCTTTTTTAAAAATTAAAAATATATATATTTATCAAATTTATAAAAAAAAGAAACAAGAATCCAAGAAAATACAACTTTAAAAGAGAAAGGCAATGTGAAAAAATCTTAAGTGTTATAAAAATAAAAATATAATTAAAGGAGGTAGGATACAGAAAGGGTAGAAAATACAAAGGAAAAATTTTCTTCACCTTACACAGAAGGGGACTGAGGTTCAGATAAAGAATCAATGGAATGAGATGTAGTAGTATATTATTTAAAGTTGCAATGATAAATAATAAAAAATCATAATCATTAGATTCTCAAATTAGCATGAATTACAATGACAAGAAGCAGACATTTATTTAATTCAGTTCTCAAATTATGTTCTGCATTTCACAACCTAGAAGCAATGTCTCTTGTCTATATCATATCATCCTTCTGGATGGAGTCCTGCCCCTTCTCTCTCCTTAGCACCACCAACTCAGAGCCAAAACAAGAGGCAATGGGTAGAATTTTATGTCATAAGGTGAGATCATTAACGTTATATAACCTCAGCTGCTAAGAAATTAGGCACCTCTCTCTTCAACTTGGACTACCTTATTATCTGCCTTGCCATATCTACAACTAACCTTATTCTTTCTGTTGCAAATCAACTTAGCTTCTCTTTCTCCAGCCAGGTTTTAAAGATCCACATCTTCGACAAAACAGTTCCACACATGTCCATTTTTATACTAAGACAGTCTTTCCCTAAGAGAAATTCTCCCATTATTCCTTTTCTCTTTTATTCTCCTCTTTATCTCCAGATAATATATATGTAGTCATATGTTTATTTGCCAGAGAGAGAGCACAAGCAGGGGGAGCAGTAGGTGGAGGGAGAAGCAGGCTCCTCCCCGACAAGACACACAGGGCTTGACCCCAGGAGCCTGGGATCATGACCTCAGCCAGAGGCAGACGCTTAACGGACTGAACCACCCAGGTGCCCCTTGTAATCATATGTTAAACACAGGTATGTTATATTTTATGAAGTGGCAAAAAAAATCCTGAAGGTTTAAAAATTCCTCACCAAGGAAACTAGTCAAAGATTATCCTTAAGATGTCTTTCATCTTTAAATGGCTGTCGTTTATGAAATAAAAACTACCCTAGGTGAAGAAGGTTGTCATTAAACAATTATCTTATAGATTTTTAATTTTTAATTTCCTTATAAGTATATCCAAATAACATGTGATGAAGGAATACACAGAACCCAAAGAAACTGAGAAACAGATTCAAGTGCCATCTGGGAAGTCAAGGAGATGCTTAACACGTCTTCTGGTGGAAGAATAGCATAGATTACATACAAAGGGTGAAGAAATAAACCAAGTAAAAGTTTTGAAATTACTTCAAGTACCTTTTCAGTTACTTTCTCTTCAAGCACTACAAGTCTGAGTTCCTCCTAAATTACCCACTCCTTTCCAAGTATGATTAAATTTCTCTACAAAGACTAAAAAGTCTTGGGACTCAAACTTCAGAGTTGTTTCCATCACAATAAAATGCAATATTTCCTTATATTACAAGTTAATAATCTCAATAATTGTTAATGGGTGACTGGGTGACAAACTTTTTTAAAAAGACCTTGATGATCAGTCTATTAAGCATTAATTATTTTAACAAATAGGGATATTAGAGAGCATGGAAGAAATTCTATTAATTGTAAAAGACTGTTGTGTGGGGGCGCCTGGGTGGCTTAATTGGTTAAGCATCTGCCTTCGGCTCCAGTCATGATCTCAGGGTCCTGGGATTAAGCCCTGAATCAGGCTCTCTGCTCAGTAGGAGTCTGCTTCTCCCTCTTGCTCTCTCTCTCCCTGTCTCTCCCTCTCTCTCGCTGTCTCTCAAATAAATAAAAATTAAAATTAAAATTAAAAAGGCTGTTGTGTGAATAATGCTTATGATTAAAGCCAATGTGTTCTATCCCTAAACATCTTTTATCCCCATCCATTTTCAGAATTGCTTTTGCTAAAAGTATACCACAAACTTATTAAGACTGTATCTATGTTACAAAGCTTGACAATTTTTAGGGTATGGGTTATACATTGAAGGTGGGAAGGTACTGATGAGATTCAGCAGCATTAAAGCAAATGGTTTCATTTCAGAGGAAACTAGAGGGGAGAGATCAATCACTACAGAATTAAAGGGTTCAGTCTTACATAAGCTCTTTATGTTCAACAGTTTGAAGTTGCAGAGCACTTCCACTAAAATTGTTTTAGTGAAAAAATGCAACTTAGTGGTTTCTGGGTTTTTTGCCTCCTTGTATGACAGCCATGAGTTTGTTTTACCTGAACCTGACCTAAGCCAATAGATATCAATCATCTTTTGTGAATTAAATTATAATAAAATACACTGGGAAGATAGGCTACTGAAATTAATCATATATAAAATAAAATCTTATTATAATGCTCATATTGACTCCTAATGCACTATTTCCAAAACTTCCATACTTCACTTATCTTTATCATTTTGTCATACCATCACACAATCTGTACCATCAATAACTTAGCATATCTCTTTATAATGGTCTACTTTTTTAAGATTTATTTATTTTAGAGAGAGAGAGAGCCCTTGCGAGCAGGGGGAGGGGCAGAGGGAGAGGAAGAGAAGCAGACTCCCAGCTGAGGGTGGAGCCCAACTCTGGGCTGGAGCCCCTGACCCTGAGAGCATGACCTGAGCTAAAATCAGGAGTCAGACACTTACCCAGTTGAGCCACCCAGGCAACCCCAATGGTCTACTTTTTAAAGATATCCTTCTATCTCTCCTGAAATCAAGATTTGAATGTATTTTTCTAATTCACATAAAAATAATTAACAAATAAATTAAAAAGATTGTTCATGTGCCTACCCCTAATATTACTTTCATATTCTATCAATAATATATTTCCCGCCCCTTGGGAAATGCTGTAATAATGATATCTTTTGTATGCTATACATTATTTAATATTGTATTTTCCCTTAAACAACTAAGTGTATATTATCAATTCATATTAAATTGAAGTCATGCATGAATACAAAAATATAGGTGAACGGTGTGTTCAACATGTTTTGTCTTTAGATATAGTTACATAGAAATAAATATCTGTCAAAGGTATATGTGATATCCAAGATGTCCATGAAAATAAGAAAAATGAACTAACAGTTCTTTCTTTCTTTCTTTCTTTCTTTCTTTCTTTCTTTCTTTCTTTCTTTCTTTTTCTTTCTGGAATAGGCTTTTGTTGAATATTTGATTCTATACAACTTTTAGACTTATAAAGAATCTGTCCTTTCCAGGTCAGATTTTTAAGTAGGTCTATTTTTTCAATAAAGATACAATTTCAAAATTCAGTTTATTCTTAAAGAAAAATGGTATTATTCTTTTAAGCTCCATTAGTTTATTAGACTGATACTTCCTAACTTGATAAATCAAATGATAAAAGACCACAATAAAAACATCTATGACATAAGGAATTTTCCAGGCTCTATTTATTGGCTAACATATTTTGCTAAAAAAATTGAATAAATTCCACAAGTTCATTCTGTTATAAACCTATAAAGATACCAGGAAGAAAAACTATGTGCATGGCTTACAGACGGTCCTAATGTTTGCAAGTGCCAGATTATTTAGTAGTTTCAGCAAAGGGTACTTATGAATGTTTCAAAAGATAACCACATAAAAAAAAAAAAAGGCTGAACTCATCCAATATATTTCAGGTGTTTTTTTCCTCTAGGGTAACAGTTGTTAGAAAATAAACTTAAAAGAGTAGTGCCATTCGTAGCATACAAACATAATGCAATGAGGTTAATATATTATATATTATAAAATGTCATATATTATATTATTTCACAGTTGAACTTTCTTTCCCCCAATGAAATCATTCAATGAAAATTTTCCAAAAAATTGATTATTTAATCTGCTTTTAAGATTATTTAAATTAAAATGTATGTTTAGTCTCATTATGCCATGATTAGAGAAATATTCCTAACATATTTCAAGAAGAAATGGAAATACAGAAAAAATAATAAAAGTAATATAAAGGATATATGAAATAAAAATAAAAAAGGAGAAATGAAAGACAAAAGATGTCCAAAAGTAATTTTAGAAATAATAAAATATTATCCTGAAAAAGTAGCCCAATTTCAAGTATTATATACAGTCTAAAATTAAAAACCATCTTATCTAGAAATACAACTAATAGCATTAAATATCACTCCTGTTCTCCGCAGTAATACATTATTAAAGTTTGTAGGCCACTGGATCTTACATTTTTTTTAATTAAAAAAAAAAAAGAAGAAGATATTGCTACCTCAGGTATCCAGCCTGGTATGTAAGGAGCTTAGAAGGTACCGTTCCAAGCTAACAAGTAAAAAGTTGAACAAACTGAAAAAAAACTCTTCTAAGAACCATCAGAGTGAGATCACAAGGCAAAATGATGTCCCCCCAAACGGAGAGACAAACAGGTAGATTCTGAGAATCAGAACTTACAGAAGCAGAAACCTACTAGCAGAAACCTCCTTGGGAAACAGTCCAGGTAGGAAAACCAAAACTGTAAATGACAAATTGCTAGAGGCTCAGTGCCTACAAGTCTGCAAGTTAAAACTCCAAGGACATGCCCTCACTGGGGAGCTCCCACACTTTGTAAGTTTTACCTCCAAGAGTTCTACCAGAGTCTCACAGTGAAGAATACAGAAAAATCCCCTTCTTCTGGCAGACAGAGGAAAAAGTTAACCATTTTAAAATACACCAGAGCTTTCTGTTTTATTCTATTTTACCAAAACTAACCTGTTAGGGTTTTATCAGAATCTAATCTGCATGGGTAAAGGGAAATACCCAACTCCAGCCTACTCACCATCCTGTCCAAATAAGCAGACAAAAAAAAGAAAATAAAACAAATCAACTGAGAGACACTGGTAAATTTCACAGTCCAGGACACTGCCTCACCAAAAGACTCAGACCTAATCATAAAACTACAGATGCTTTGGGGCGCCTGGGTGGCTCAGTCGGGTAAGCGTCTGCCTTCTGCTCAGCTCATGATCCCAGCATCCTAGGATCCAGCCCCACATCCGGCTCCGTGCTCAGCAGGGAGCCTGCTTCTCCCTCTCCCTCCCTGCCTGCCTGCCTTCCTGTCTGCCTACTTGTGATCTCTCTATCAAATAAATAAATAAAATCTTAAAAAAAAAAAAAACTACAGATGCTTCCCCTTTGCCTACCCCTTCCATATTAATAGATGTCTTCTTTGGAGAAATGTCTGTTCATATCTTCTGCCCATTTTTTAACTGGACTCTGTTTTTTGGGTGCTGAGTTGTATACCTTTTTTATATATTTTGGATATGAACTCTTTATTGGGTATGTCATTTACAAATACCTTCTTCCATTCCATAGGTTCCTTTTAGTTTTGTTGATTGTTTCCTTTGCTATGCAAAAGATTTTTATTTTGATATAGTACCAATAGTTTATTTTGCTTTTGTTTCCCCTGCCTCAGGAAACCTATCTGGAAAAAAAGTTGCTATGGCCTATGTCAAAGAGGTTACTGCCTGTTCTCTTCTATGACTTTTATGGTTTCAGGTCTCATGTGTAGGTCTTTAATCCATTTTGAATTTACTTTTGTGTATGATGTGAGAGTAGTCCAGTTTCTTTTTTTGCATGTTGCTGTCCAGTTTTCCCAATACTGTTTGCTAAAGTGACTGTCCTTTTCGCACTGGATATTCTTTCCTGCTTTGACAAAGATTAATTGGCCATATAATTATGGGTTTATTCCTGGGTTTTCTATTATGTTCTATTGATCTTTGTATCTATTTTGTGCCATTACCATACCGTTTTGATTACTCCAGCTTTGTAATGTAACTTGAAGTCTGGAATTGTGATGCCTCCAGCTTTGTTTTTCTTTATCAATATTGTTTTGGCTATTCAGAGCTTATTTTGGTTCCATACAAATTTGAGAATTGTTTGTTCTGATTCTGTGAAAAATGCTGTTGACATTTTGGTAGGGATTGCATCAAATGTGTAGATTGCTTTGGGTGGTACAGCCATTTTAACAATATTTGCTCTTCCAATCCATGAGCATGGAATGTCTCTCCAATTCTTTGTGCCATCTTCAATTTCTTTTATAGTTTTCAGAGTATGGGTCTTTCTCTTTAGTTAGGTTTATTCCTACACATCTTATTATTTTTGGTGCAATTATAAGTGGGATTATTTTCCTAGTTTCTCTTTCTTCTGCCTCAATATTGGTGTAGAGAAATGCAAAAGATTTCTATACATCAATTTTATATCCTGAAACTTTACTGAATTTGTTTATTAGTTCTAGCAGTTTTTTGGTGGGGCCTTTGGGTTTTCTACATATAGTATTACATCATCTGCAAATAGTTAAAGTTTGACTTCTTCCTTTTCAGTTTGGATGTCTTTCATTTCTTTTTGTTTTCTGTTTGCTGTGGCTAGGACTTCTAGGACTATATTGAATAAAAGTGGTGAGAGTAGACATCTTGTCCTATTCCTGATCTTAGGGGAAAAGCTTACAGTTTTTCTGTAAGGATGATATTAGCTGTGGGTTTTCATATATGGCCTTTCTTATGTTGAGATATGTTCCCTCTAAACCTACTTGGTTGAGGGTTTTTATCATGAATGTATGTTATACTTTGTCAAATGCTTTTTCTGCATCTATTGAAATGATCATATAGTTCTCACTATATGACTGTGGTGAATGAGTTTTTTAATGTATTATTAAATTCAGTATCCTAGTATTTCATTGAGGATTTTGCATCTGTGCTCATTAGGGATATTGGCCTATAGTTCTCTTTTTTAGTGGTGTCTTTATCTGGTCTTCATATCAGGGTAATGCTGGCCTTATAAAATGAATTTTAAAGTTTTTCTTCCTTTTCTACTTTTTTGTAATAGTTTGTGAGAAGAATAGGTATTAACTCTTCTTTAAATGTTTGGTAGAATTCTCCTGTGAAGTCATGTGGTCCTGGACTTTGGTTTTTTTGGTGGTAATTGGTCTGTTCAAATTTTCTGTTTCTTCCTGTTTCATTTTGGTAGTTCATATGTTTCTAGCAACTTATCTATTTCTTCTGGGATGTCCAATTTGTTGGCATATAATTTTTCATAATATTCTCTTATGATTGTATTTCTGTGGTGTTGGTTATTTCTCCACATTTATGATGTTATTTGTGTCTTTTCTCTCTTTTTTCTTTTTAAGTGTGGACAGAGGTTTATCAATTCATTGATTTTAGAATTGTTGAATTCTAAATTCAGGTGTATATTGTAAACCTGAAACTAGTATAACACTGCATGTAAAGTATACTGGAATTTAAAAATTAATAAAACAGAAACCACAAACATATGCATAAATACATATTACCATTTACATGAGCATTCAAAAAATGAAACACTGAAGTTTAAATCTAAAAAAAAATGTATAAGACCTACATGAGGAAAACTGTAAATCTCTGATGAAAGATATCAAATAACTCTATAAATAGAGAAATATTCCACATTCATGGACGGAAAACAATATTTATAGCCAAGATGTCAATTCTTCCCAAATTGGTGTATAGATTCAATGCAATCAAAATCAAAATTTTAGCAAGCTATTTTGCGAATATCAACAAACTAATTATTAAGTTTATAGAGAGAAGCAATAGACCCAGAATAGCCAGCTCAATATTTAAAAAGGATAAAGTTGGATGAATGACCTTACCCAACTTAAGACTTACTATCCAGCTACAGTAATCAAGAAAGTATAGTATTGGCAAAAGGACAGACAGATCAATGGGACAGAAAAAGAGCCCATAAATAGACCTACATTAATAAAGCCAACTGACCTTTGACAAAAGAACAAAGGCAATACAATGGGGCAAGAGAGTCCTTCCAACAAATGGTGCTGGAACAAATGGAGATTCACATGGAAAAAAATGATTCTAGTCACAGACCTTACACCCTTCACAAAAATGAACTCAAATGGAGTAAATGTAAAATACAAAATCATGGAACTCCTGAGAGATAACACAGGAGAAAAGCTAAATAACCTTGGGGATAGCAATGACTTTTTAGATACAATACAAAAATTATGATCAAAGAAATAAATAATTGATAAGCTGGAATTCATTAAAATTAATAACTTCTGCTCTATAAAATACATTGACAAGAGAATGAGAGGACAAGACAGAGACTGGGAGAAAATATTTGCAAAAGAAATACCTGATAAAGGAGTGTTATCTAAAATATACAAAGAACACTTAAAATTCAACAATAAGAAAATCAACAACCCAACTGAAAAATTGGCCAAGGACTTGAGCAGGTAACTCACCAAAGAAGTTATACAGATGGAAAATCAAAATTTAAATGCAAAGGTGTTTAAGCATATGAACAGATGTTTAACATCACTTGTCATTAGAAATTACAAATTCAAACAACAATGAGATACCCCTACATACTTATTAGAAGAGCCAAAATCCAAAACACTGACAACACCAAATGCTGAACAGGATGTGGAACAACAGGAACTCTCGTTCATTGTTGGTAGGAATGCAGAATGGTACATCCACTTTGGAAGACAGTTGGGCAAACCTAAACATACTCTTACCATATGATCCAGCAATCATGCTCCTTGGTATTTACCCAAATAAATTGAAAATATGTCCATGTTGAAACAGATGCACATGGATGTTTATAGCAGCCTTATTCTTAATTGCCAAAACTTGGAAGCAATCAAGATTTCCTTCAGTAGGCAAATGAATAATTAAACTACAGTACAATTAAAAAATGGGCAAAAAACATGAATAAACATTTTTCCAAAGACATACAGATGGCCAACAGACACGTGAAAAGATGTTCATCATCACCCTCCAATCAGGGAAATACAAATCAAAACTACAATGAGATATCACCTCACACCTGTCAGAATGGCTACAATCAACAACACAAGAAACAACAGGTGTTGGTGAAGATGTGGAGAAAGGGAAACCCTCTTGCACTGTGGATGGGAATGCAAATTGGTATAGCCACTCTTGAAAACAGTATGGAGGTTCCTCAAAAAGTTAAAATAGAACTACCCTACAATCCAGGAATTGCACTACTAGGTATTTACCCAAAGAATACAAAAATATTAATTCAAAGGGATACATGCACCCCTATGTTTATATTAGCATTATTTACAATAGCCAAATTATGGAAACAGCCCAGTGTCCATTGACTAATGAATGGATAAAGAAGATGTGGTATATATACACAATGGAATATTATTCAGCCATAAAAAAGAATGAAATCTTGTCATTTGCAGGGACACGGATAGAGCTAGAGAGTATGCCAAGTGAAATATGTCAGTCAGAGAAAGATAAATACCATATAATTTCACTCATATATGGAATTTAAGAAACAAAACAAATGAGCAAATGGGGGAAAAAAGAGGGAGAAACAAACCAAGAAACAGACTCTTAACTATAGAGAACAAACTGATGGTTACTAGAGGGAAGGGGTCGGTGGGGAATGAGTGAAATAGGTGATGGGGATTAAGTAGTGCACTTGTTATGATGAGCACCAGATGATGTATAGAAGTGTTGAATCAGTATATTGTATGCCTGAAACTAATACTACATTGTATGTTAACTAACTGGGATTTAAAGGCTTAAAAAAATAAACTATAGTATATCCAGATAATGGAATAATACTCTGTACAAAAAGGAAATGAGCTATCAAACCATGAAAAGAAATAGAGGAAACTTAAATGCATACACTATGTTGCATACGTGAAAGAAGGCAATTTGAGAAAGTTGTATACTGTATCATTCCAGCCATATGACATTCTAGAAATGTCACAACTATGGAAACAACAAAAAGTTCAATGGTTGCAGGACATAGTAGGGATGGAGAGATAAATAGGCAGATCACAGAAGATTTTTAGGGCAGTTAAACTATTCTACATGATGTTATCAGGGTGCTTATATGTCATTATACAATGTCAAAAATCCACAGAATATACAAAACCAAGAGTGAACCCTCATGTAAACTATAGACATTGAATGATAATGATGTGTCCTTCTAGGTTCATCAATCATAACTAATGTACCTCTTTGGTGTGGAACTCTACATTTTCTACTCAATTCTGCTGTATCTCAATTGAATCTCAAATTGCAAAAAAAAAAAAAATTAATTCAAAGGTTATTTTCAGTGCTATGAAAATTAAACAGGGCTTGCTAAAGTACATATAATTCCCTAATGGGAAGATAGGCAGTGGGAAAAAATGAACCACTTATTAAGAAAAAATAAGTAATTGTTGATAAAATTCAGCATTTTCCAAGGTACTCATCAAAAGAAATTTTCCTTTAGGAAATAATTTTGAAAAACTCTATCATATTCTCTCTTAGGAAACAACAATGTATGTTTGCTAATAAGTCCTGAAATAAAGAAACCTATTTAACTTTGTTTAATTCAGTGCTTATGTATTCAGCAAACCCATATATAACATTTCCTTCACAGGAGGTACTCTTCTAGGCATTTTTTCAAATATTAACTCTTGATTAAACTTCTCATAAGAATTAACTCAATTAAAATTCCCACAAGAACTATTTGAGGGGGGCACTACTATTATTGTTCCTATTTTACAAATAAGAAAACTGAGTCACAAAGAAATTAATTATCCAAGTCTGCAGTAATAATCTGTGGCTAAGATTCATCAAACATGTAAGCAGTGTGCCAGTTTCTAATATAAAACTATGAAAATAAAATGTAATTAGTACTCTGATACACTGGAAATTAATGGTAGATCACATTTTAGTTTTCAAAAACATTTCCTTTGGATTTACTCTTTTGGAAGTACAATCACCCTAGAGATAGGGAGCACAGAGTTACTATATAAATACTAACTGAGTTTTCCAAGATTTCAGAGATAAGTGATGAAGTTAAAATTTCAGTTTTGGTTTACTGAACTCTGAAGTCTGTTCTCTTTGCAATATGCTCTGCTAAAAAAAAAAAAAAAAAAAAAAAAGTGAGATTTTTCCAATCTACAAATGAAGAAGGCCAAGGAAGAGGTGAGGGGATGATGTCCTTTAAGACTAGAAGGGATCTGAAGGCCAACTGTAAAATTGTAAGGAGGCTTACTTCCAGGCTAAGGTACTTGGACTTGATTGAATAAAAGAAAATGGTGATTTAGTGAGGGTTTTTTTCTGATCAGGAAACAATGAAAGGAGTTCTCTGTAAAGGTGAATCTGCACAATATGAACAATGCTTGGAACACAGAAGGAATGGAATCTGGGAGAACCACAAAATTATTAGATGAGCAGTGTGGTCTAAAATAAAAGGGGGTCTGATTAAAATAACTCATTTTATTCCCCTCAATTATACACAAGAAGGTTTATATATGTAACATTAGAGTTAAACACATTTACATAAAAATGGAGTAATTTTCTATTTACTGTTTGTAAACATCTCTATTATCCTAGTTCCTCTACAGTCAGAGTGAAGTTCCTTCTTAGCTTCTCTTCAGAGGGAGAATAGTAATTGCTCTTTTAAACCAGAGAGATTATTGCTACTCTATTGCGCAAAATGGGGAAGCATGTGCATATATCTACAAGGAATCCTTTGCTCGCTTCTATATGTCCTTTATCTGCATTTTACAGTAAGTCCTTCTTTCTCTTTAAAGGCATCTATCTGGGCTCTTTTTAGCTTGAAGCAACAAATACAAAAGAACCTATCTTAAGGCAATTATATAGTACTGTTTTCACATAATTAGGTCAAGCTGACAAATACTCAAAACTGAAACAGAACTCCAATCCATACTGCTCACAAGGACATGCACACAGCCTTAAAGGACTTTTCAAGGTTGTGACAAGAACATGAAGCAAGAATCATTCCAAAAAAAAAAAAAAAAAAAGGCAAATCTGAGGAATGGAAAGTCGATTTTAACCATGAAATATATATGCATATACTTCTTAATGTGATTTTTAATATTGGATAACCAATCCAAAACAGCTACATATGTTCCCATCTTTGGGTATGAGTTCATTCAGACTCAGAGAAAATGATCTCATGGGCCCACATACTTACCCATAGACTTGTAGAACCCATAGGACTGCTTTCAGGCAGGCTATCGTACAAAGAGGGTCAAGGCATTACAAGGATCCCCATCTTGGCTTGGGGGTAGGGTGCACATTTTGAGCCCATTCCTGCTGGCTCTGTCGGCATACTAAGCTGCAGTCTGCATGAAGTTTCTATTCTCGTTTCCATTCTGTTGCTTTCAGTGTTTTTGGAATCAGCTGAAGTTGAAACATCTTGGAAGTAACGTTTGGTTTTCTGAACCCCCTGGTTTCAATTATTTTTAAATCTGACGCACAAACACTGCTTTTAAAGATATGTGACTAAAGTGCCAAATAAGGATCTTTTGATTTTTTGAAATACATGTGGTTGAAATTTGAGACCCAGTTGCTGCCAAGCTGCAGTTCAGGGAATAGAATTCTGGCACAAGAAAACGAGCTGTTGTTCAGAGGATAATGTTAGCAGGAACTGTCCTACAGAAGGAAAACGGAAATTTTCATGATTTAGCTTATGCTTGTGGGACAATTCCATAATCCTTCGTTAAACATGTAAAAGTTGAACTGCCGACTCTCCTGTTGTTCATTCAGGTTCTCAGCTGTAAGTTTCTCCTATTTATAAGCTGACATAGATTGATTCCTTATAATAATAATTTCACTGGGTGTTATACACAAACACTGAATCATGGAACACTACATCAAATAAATAAATACATAAATAAATAAATAAACAGGATACCAAGACATATTCATAGTAATTCAAACAGTACCATATTTTTAAGTGTAACCTACAGGTAATAGGTATTGATTTCTCTAAGAGAAAAGTACAGTAATTTAATAGACCCTTCTGGTGCAACTGGAACTGTGGTAAGATCATTAAGCCTAAGATGTTATTCGGGGGGAAAGTATCAAAGTATAATTTACCTGTTTGTGGCAGGTATTATAAGCAAGGGCCTCTAATAACTTCTACTAGAGCATTCACGGTAGAAGTCACTATAGTTCATCATCTAGTATTTTAGCTAATGCTACATATAAAAAGAAAAATCAATGGTGCTATCATTTTTGACAAGGTAATGGTAGATGCCACATCTGGCAAAATATACCAGAAACTCTTATATCAACTGGAAAGATATAAAAGTTGAAACTAGATTATGCTGCCAAAGAGGGCCATGAAGAAATAGCAAAATCATATAAGAAAACTAACATGCAATAAAATTAAATGGGGGCAAATTTTAAGAACCATAACAGGAATGGAAAAAGTACTATTTAAATATTTCCAGAGTATATTGCTAAATTCTTAGACTTGGTTACCTCAGACAAGTAGGACCAGAAGAGCAAAGCTATACTTTTATTATTTTTCATAATTCTGTACTGTCTGAAGTATTCGTAATTCTGTACTGTCTGAATTATTCGTATATTAAGTTACTTTACAGTGACAAAAGAATATATGAAGAAAGATAACAGGTCTCTTTGGTAACTTATGTTAACTCTGCAGCTATAGAACATCAAATCTACAGATTAAATGCAAAAACATAAGTCATCTAAGCATAAGCATATAAAGCATAAGCACTGTAGATAGAATAGAATATCCAGTTAATTAATTTTTACTATTTATTCAGATGCTTTAATAGTATAAGTCACAACCCTAAAATTGTTATCTACAAGTACAGAAGGACAAAATAGACACATATCATATGAGTTAAATTCATGTGTATTAACGTAGTAATCATATGGGAAATCACTGAAGAAAATAGCTAAGGACAGTGAGAGCATTTTATGAATACTGTATGCTTATGAGAGGGTCTAGAATAGAAAGTGTTATTTTTTTCTAAATGTTCTTCAAAGTGTTCCAGAAAAAAATTAATATTTCAGAAATGTTTGTTTGGAAACTAGATGAAGTTTGGTAAACTTAAGAGAATGATAGATTCCAATTAGATGTTTGAAAAGAGACATGAAAGTGGACACTGATAAATGGTACAAAGAAACTCATATGAGGACTGAAAAAATAACACCCTGATTAAAGTCTGGGGCATTCACACTATAGGAAAGCCCACTCTCCTCCCAATGCCTTATTTGGCATTTTTATGAATACCTATAGATGCATGAATCATGTTGAACGTGATTATATAACTCTTCTTTTGACTATTTTTAATTTTCTCCCTAACTATACAAATGGGACAGGGAAAATATGGGTTTAAGAAGGTGAAAGTGAAAGCAGACCATCATAAATGCCTTACTTGACCTTCTGAAGTTTAACGATTTGATGCAGTAGTATAATTTGTGGTATCAATCTTGTTAAATCGCTATTCTGTAAGAGGAGTTGTTATTCCATTATGGGAAACAGAATGTCTTTGTTTTGTAAGTTGACTAGTTTTTTCTAGTAATGCGTGCACACTGTGTTGTTTACCACCAGATTGTGCCACATCTTAAGCAGATCCACATGCAGGTGACTTCCTCCCACTGAGGACCATAGTCTATAAGTAAAGATTTCTAAACCCTCCCGTATAATGGTATTCATGGTTCAGGCTTCTATTACTTCATTTTCATGAACTATATTTAAGTTCACAGTTTTTGCTCCTATTTACTACACAGATATATACAAATCCTAGAATTTAAGCAGGTTGGTTCTGCTTCATGGAGATATTACAAATTTATGTGCTATAACTCCATTGGACACCTACAATAGTATTTGTACTCCTTTTGGGCTGAAATAAAGGGATTAATAAATAATTCTGGATTTTACAGGCAAAAAATACATATATTTATTTTTTTTCTAGCTGTAGAGAGTAAAACATATGAAAATTATCTCTTCTATTCCCCAAATACAGAAATGATAGATAATGGCTTCTTTTTGTTTAAAATATGGAGACAGGGATGCCTGGGTGGCTCAGTTGGTTAAGTGGCTGCCTTCGGCCCGGGTCATGATCCCAGGGTCCTGGGATCGAGTCACACATCGCACTGCTTCTTCCTGCTTCTCCCTCTCTCTCCCTCTGCTTGTGCCCTCTCTGTCAAATAAATAAAATCTTTAAAAATAAATAAATAAATAAAATATGGAGACAAATTTATAAATTGAACAGGTATATATCCATGAAGCAGAAAAAGATAACTTAGAAGGAAAAGCAACTGAAAATCTAGTCAGGAAGCCCATGAACATAGAGCCAAATACAGGCTAAGAGGTTATGGGCTAGACCTGAATAAACCTGGAAGCCAAATCTGTGCCTTCTTCCTATGAAAGGGTTAGGAATAAACTACCAGACTACAGCCCAGCACGGATGCAAAGTTAGGGCCATGTGGTATGGATATGTGCCACTACACAGGCCAAGAATTTTAAGCCAAACAGCTACCATGTTCAAGCCCTGCACTTTATAAGCCCAGGGCAGAAACAAACATAAAGCAATTATACAGACCATCAAAAACCCACATAGGATAAGTTTACAAACAAGATTCACAAATAATAAAAGTACATGAACTGCTGAAGCAACAAATATTTATTAACTATCTACTATATGCCAGGCGCTCTGCCAGTGCTAGGAAAACAACAATGAAAAACAAATAGTTACAAATCATGCCTTCATAGAGCATACATTACACACAGCTGGAGTAAAAGCAAACACACATACAAATATGTAAGAGCGTTTCTTGCCTTCAACAGGAGAGAATTTGAACCCAGAAAATCAAGCTAATAAAGTAATTTGAAAAAACGTTAAGAGAACTAGGTTTAAATATCTCAAAGAGATAAAAAGAAAAAAGATGTTAAGAAAGAATAGTATGTGATGATGAAACAACAGGTAGGGGAAAAAATTAGAAATTTTAGAATTAAAAAATAGAGTCACTAGGGAAATTTTAAAACCTATAGGCTAAATCTTAGCTTAAAGAAAATTAAAAATCAAATTAATGAGTTATAAGACAAGACTAATGGAATCTTTCAGAAACTAATGGGGTGGGGGAGAAGGAGGGTAATCAAGAGACATGAAGAACAATTTTAGGAGCATATATACCTGCCTAATTCCAGAAAGAAAAAAGAAAAGACCACAAAGATGTAATATCTGAAGATTTAAGAGCTGAGATTTTCCCAGACCTAATGATATCAATCTTCAGGTTAAAAAAAAAAAATCCACCACATGTGTAATCCAAATCTCTATACATCATAATGAAATTTGCTACTCTTTGCAGCAAAGAAAATTTTTTAAATTTTCCAGAAAAAGACTAAATTTTCTATAAGGAATCTTCATCACTCAGATTTATGGCAGACTTCTTATTCACAGAAATATGTGACAGAAGTAAGATAATTAATATATTTAGATGGCTCTGGGAAAATTACCTTGTATTTCGTTATATACCCAGCCAGACTATCACTCATCTAGAGTTAGAGTGAATTAAAGACATTTTTAGAAATCAAGAACACAGAAATTTTAGTCAGTCTCTCACTGAAAAACAAATTACAAAGGGGATATTTCAGCAAGAAGAAACTGACTATGTAGTAAGCCATAAAAATAAAGCTTCCACAAATTGCAAAAAATCGATATTCCAAGACCCTCTTCTCTCATCACAGTCCTATAAAGTTAAAAGAAATCAACAGAGCTAAAATAAAAAGGTCAAAAATACCACATACTTGAACACCAAAAAAATCACATCCAAGTAATGCAGTAATCCGTGAGGCAAGAAAAAAAATCACATTACATTGGCCAGGACCTCCAAAATGATTACAGTTTGAGCAATAGCACTGATAGCAGACATCACCTTTTAAAATGCTTCTAAAGTTAAAAATTATGTACAATGGTTTGCATTGAATTTTAGTAGATACTTGCAAGCAGGTTCAGTGAAGTTCTCTGCTATTCTTAATACACACATACACAAATACACATAGGCATGTGTATGTGGGTAAAATATTGATTATTATGCATGTCTTTTCTGCATCTATTGTGATGATCAACAATTCTACTAATAGAGTAAGAAAGTATCAGTGATGAAGTGGTAAAGTATTGATGTCAAATCTTCCTTGCATAAACACTATTAATTTTGATGCAATTTTAAAATAACTTCACAAATACGACAAAATTAGATTATAAGACATTTCAATGTGATGTCCAACATTAGTATTTGTAAAATGCCATGTACTCTCTCTTTTTACTAGATTTTTCATTTATTGAAAAAATAAAACTCATGCTAAGTATTCAAACAGTATAGTTAATACAGTGAAAAGTACTTCTCTAGCCCCACTTTCCTGCCCAGGAGAACACTCTTAAGTTACTCTGCATCATTACAGAATTGTCCCATATAACCTATATATTTTTCATTTTAACATAAATTCACATAAATTTTAATACTATTCTGGGAATTCATGTTTCTAGTTGGAAATATATTTGAGATTTTTTAATGTAAACACATGGACTTGCTCTGTATTATTTTTAATGGTTGTATAATATTCCATGGTATAGGTTTAGCATAAGTAAATAAAAGACCTTAAGGTAGTTTCCAGTTTTTGCTATCAAAAACAGGGCTGCAGAAAATATCTTTGTAGAAATGTCCTTGCATACATGTGCAAGATATACATGATAAATTCCTAGAAGTGAAATTCCTAGGTCAAAGTAATATACATTTATATTTTTATAGATATGACAAGCTGCCATTAAAAGAAGTTAAAATAATTTCGACTTCACCACCTTTGAATGAGAACTATGACTTCTCCATTCAATATATTTACATACTGTACATAAGCAGGTGCTGTAGTCTTTAAGAAAATAAGTGTGAATCAAGTTATTATCTTAATTTTTATGTCTTTAATTATGAACAAGATTATGCAGTTTAATGTGAAGATAGTCCATTTGCATTTCTTTTGGGTAAGTTGGTTATCCAATATTAAAAATCACAACCAAAACTATATGTATATATATTTCATGGTCACAATTGATTTTCCATTCCTCAAATGTTCCCTTTTTTGAGGGGCAAAGGGATTCTTGTTCATGTTCTTGTCACAACCTTGAAAAGTCTATTGAGGCTGTGCTGTATCTTTCTGAGCAGCATGATGTGGAGTTCGGTTTGAGGTTTGAGTATTTCTCAAGTTGACCTACTCATGTGAAAACAGCACCATATAACTGCCTTAAGAGTTATTCTTTGGGGGACACCTGGGTGGCTCAGTCAGTTGAGCGTCTGACTCTTGATTTTGGCTCAGGTTGTGATCTCAGGGTCCTGGAATCGAGTTCCGAGTTGGGCTCCGCAATTGTTGGTGGAGAGTCTGCTTGAGATTCTCTCTCTCTCCCTCTCCTTCTGCCCCTCTCTCTCAAATAAATAAATCTTTAAAAAAGAAGTGCTATACAGCTTTGCACAGTGGCAGTATCGTAGCCAATGAGGTTTATCCGAGGCGCGATTATTGCTAATTAAAAAAGAAGTGCTATTCTTTTGTGTTTGTTGGCTTTAAAATTTAAGTTGAAAAGAACCCAGGTGCCTTTAAGAAAAAAGGAGGCCTTATTATAAGATGCAGATACAGTACATATAGCAATTGGCAAAGGATTCCTTGTAGATTTATAGCACATACTTCCCCATCCCCATTTAGTGCAATAGTGTAGCAACAGTCCTTTCTTCCTGAAAAGAAGCCAGGAAGGAACTTCACTGCCTGTTCATGTCTTTTATGTAACTTTCCAATATGTGATAGGCCTTTTTCTTATTGATTTGTTATGCACATAACTAATCAGTAAGAATACATATTACAAAAGCTATATACTAAAATTAAAAGAAGAAGAAAGAAGAGAAGAGGAAGGAGAAAGAAAAGGAGGAAAAGAAGGTGAGGAAGGAGTCACCTCACATAGGAACTGATTTCTTTCCACTGACTCTCCTAAATATTGGATCCCTGATTCTTGCTGGTCTCTTTATACTACTCTTGGTCTAACTGCCTTTAGAATGGACATAAAATTTTATCTCTACCATCTTAACAGAGAGGAATCCTTTCTTACTTCCAAATTACAAATCAACCAGTTGATTATCTGGGCCTGATTCTTTCAAAGTAGTGAATTGCTTAAACAGTTTGAACAGCTGAGTACTTACTGACATAAAATAAAACTCAGAATTACTTTATTGTTATTAACTTGTTGAGTTTCATCAGTATTCAAGTCTTCCCAGAGTTAAATTTTCCACAGAGACTATAGTCTAGTTCTCTTAGACATAATACAGCTGATTGGTGATACTTGTATTTCAGAGGGGCACAATGTACTGAAGTTTACCAGCCTTAGAACCTTCTTGGTCCTACATTTGAGAGTAAGGGTCAGTTCTTAGGCCTTCACTTTTCTAAATCACACAGCTAAATGGCATCATGTTTGTTTTGTTTTAATTTCTCAAAGTTTTAGAAACTTAAAGTACACTGAATATATGGTCATATCCCTTTATTAGTTACAGATGCAATTATATAGTTTGAAGGCTTAAAATTGGTATTTACTACTTGTGCTTTATTTAGTATGATAAACACAAAATGGATAAAAAAGTCTACACTAAAGAATGAGCACAGCTGAAATGTCATAACCAAGTAGACTATGCTGCAAAATTTGCAGTCACTGAAGCATAAATTAAAAAAATATCTATTGTCAGGGTGCCTGGGTGGCTCAGTAATTAAGCATCTGCCTTCAGCTCAGGTCATGATCCCAGGGTCCTGGGCTCCAGCCCGGCATCAGGCTCTCCGCTCCGCGGGAGGCCTGCTTCTCCCTCTCCCACTCCTCCTGCTTGTGTTCCCTCTCTCGCTGTCTCTCTCTCTCTGTGTTAAATAAACAAATAAAATCTTTAAAAATTAAAAAAATAATAAAAAATATCTATTGATAAATACCATAGAAGAAAGCAAAGACTATTCCATTTGGGCACAGATCCTCAGAGAGACTGAGAACGTGATCTATATGGTTAAAGCAAACAGCAGTACAAAAGGGATTTTCCTTACAAGTTATATTTCTGGTCTGCTAAAATATGACAGTTATTTTTTTTAATGTACAGAAACATTTTCTGAGACCTATAAATAAGGTACTTAACTTTAAAGAAAAAGTCAAGGAAATTTAATTACATAATCAAGATATTTGTTTAAATAAAATTAGATCAAAAGGGGAGAAATCATTTCAAAGACATAGCTTCCAAATATTTATGTAAAAACAGTTCTCTGGTCATTAAGCTATCTTATAAGTTTATAAAAATAAAAGAGATAACAAAACTATATCAAGGTGAAGCTGCTTGAAGAAATATAATTTCTCGAAGGCTTTGATTTAAATCTATAGCTTGGGCTATTTCCTCAAAAAAGTAACAGAGGTTAAGACACATGAGACACATTTTCTGAACCACACTCAAGTTAAGCACATTTACCACTGAGAAAGACAACACCTAAGATACACAGCACCTGGGAAATAAAATGGCATAGTCTGTGTTTGCTTTTAATACAGGGTGCTAAGAACAACGCTCACATACACAGCAGAATTTAGTCCCACTGCAGATGTACATGCTCAGAAATGGCATTGGAGCCTTTTCCTGCTCTTTTACTCTCCCCAAAAATGGTTTACCTGGGATCATGGGGGATTTGGCCCCACAAGCTATAGTTTGCAAATCTCTGCTCTTATGTTCTAAACATAGTTGCTGTTACTGTTGAGTTTTAATAAAATACATGTATAATACCAATTAGCATGTGTTTACTATACCTTTAATGAGAATAATATTCTACAGGCAGGTTAATTTAGAGAACTGAGTTACCCGGTCAGCCCTGCCTCACACAAACTCAGCTGTCCTTGCTGCCCTCATTCATATCAAGAGTAAACTCAAAATGGTGTGAAATAATTTGAGCTTAGTTTGGGCACATTTCACAACTCCAATGTCTATTGCTGCATCTATAAATTCAAAATGAACAATGATAGCAGAGTGATTGTAAAGATGGAAGAAACAATACTTGAGTTACCTTAATATTGTAATTCTATGCACAAATCACGCCCCTGAATCTTGAAGAATTTATTCTCTTGAAGTCATTCATTTGTTTCTTTCCTATTTTTCAACAAAAGTACTTTATGAAGTTAAAAAATCTTAATCCACGACTTTGTTTTTTTAATTTTTTACTGCCATGATTATATATACAAAACTCAATTGCTGTCTGCATTTATTTTTGTTATTATTACTATTAGTATCTATTTCATTTCATGATTACTACTAAAAATAATTTTGTTATCTAAGGAGTATTATATAATGATCCACTTTGAGTGTTGTTTACATTAGATACAGCACTGTTCCATATTTTACTAAGCAAGTATATGCATTTTAAGCATCTGTTTACTTGGTTAAAGGTTTAAATGTTTTAAGTATGAAAATAATTCATTCAAGATTAAATTAATCTGAGAAATCAACGAAGTGCTAATAATATATTAAAGTTCAGAGAATACAAAGATTGAAATTTGACAGGACTAATCAGATAAAATAACAGATGTAAAAAATAAGCAAGCTGCTATCATGATAAACAGCATAATTTCAGAAATGTGTGTTATAATTGTGAGGACATGATAAACTTGAAAACTGGCCTCATCACTAATTAGATCTAATATAAAAGTGACTTTCCTCAAAGACGCTATAAATTTATAGATCCTATAAATCTCACCTTTTCCAAATATCATCAGAAAGTCAGAGGGGAAACTTTTATCAAAAGCATACACCTTGATTATCAATTATATGTCAGTCTTTCAAGAGATGAATCACTGGACTCATTAAGTATTATATCTAAGAACAGGGTTACTAATTTGTTCGAAATTAAACATAACAGTGAACAATTTAAATGCCTCTAATGTCACATTCTTTACCATTTAAACCTGTTATACGGCTTCAGAGATGTTAATAACATATAGTTTAATAAATTTACTCTCCCTCTGACCTTCTTCCCTCTCATGCTCTCTCTCTACCATTCTCTCTCTCTCTCTCAATAAATAAAAATCTTTAAAAAAAAAAACTTCATGGAAATTTTTTTAAACATGAGCAAAATATATCAACACAAGGTTTTGCGAGTCCATTTTTCAACCAAAAGTAAAGAAAGAGTGGGAGACAAAAGATAGAGTGATTACATCACTGAATCTCAACTGCAAAGTATGTGGTATCATATGCAAAACTTAATTAAATTCCATTGTTTTCTTGTCAGAGTAAAATGCCTCATTTTTTTTAAAGAAAACCTTGGTTTTGTGAGTGTGTTGTCCTTAATAAATATCTACATTGTTTGTGATCTCAGTGTTTGCTCTTTAACAAGATTTACAAACCTCTTCCACCATTACAAAGCAGTTGTCTTACATATGCCATTGAACACAAATCCAAAGAATTGCCATAGCAAAATGTTTGTGTATCCCCAGGACTGTTAGAATAATTCCAGAGTTCTCTCAACATTAAGAAAAAAATAAATGTGCAATCTATATATTTCCCCCCCCCCAAATCTTTTAAAATTATGGGTTTGAATGGTTTTGAAAAATCTCTATAATCAGGAATTCCTGGTGCAGTGAAAGAACACTGAACTAATCAGAAAACCTGGGCTGAAATTCCAGCAATCACCTAACTTCATTTAACCAGAGTTTCTTAAAATTAACAAATGATATCTGCATTCCTAGATCGCTATGACTGAGAACATCACTCTAAAGACAAAGACAGGTTGGGCAAGAAAAAATTACTTTTCTGAGGATAAAATCTCAATATAAATAAAAACATTAGGTTAGCAAATCTCTAAACATAATTGAAGAGAACAAAACAATCTTCCAACTATAGTTGCTAAAGTAGTGCTTAAATGTTCACCAGAATGGCCAACCTTCTTCCCCCAAAATCATTTACAAATGAAATAAAAACTTCTACAATGACTTAGGTGAGTCTCTTTAGAAAGATATTCCCTATATGAGCCATATTCTAAATATGGAAGATAAAAAAGTTCTGGAGATGGAAAGTTCTGGTGATGATTGCACAATAATGTGAATATATTTAATGCCATTGAACTGTACATTTAAAAATGTTTAATATGGCAATGTTTACATCATGTATATTTTACCACAATTTTTAAAAAGCAACAAAAAAGGTAAATGCCTGCGGAGGGGCCCAAGGAGGTAATATAAATGAAAAGGCGGTTTAAGTACAATACAGTAAGGATTGGTGGATGTCACACTGGTGAACCCATGCCCTGTTACTTCAACAAATGTTTACTAAGAGATTAAAGGCTGATTTGTGTGATAATGTATTGAACATCTATAGCCAGATACTCTTCCAGATATTCTGATTACTTCAACCCACAAACCAGTTCTTTATGGAAATTCATAGGACTTCAGTTCTTCATGGAACAGTTACTTCTTCATGAGTCTTCACGGAATTCATATCCTAGCAAATGTGTGTAGTGGGCAATTTCTGCAGTTCTCATCAACTGTGTCCATGTGGGAAGGTCTACTCAGTATGCCAGACCTTCATATTTTTTCAAGAGAAGCCAGAAATCTGGTATTTTAGGTAAAATCTTCCTATTTTGAATGTTGGAAACTAATTCAATTGTTAAAAAACATTGTGTGGGTCAAACATCCATAGGACAAAACCAGATTTAGGCACATCACTTGCAACTTCTAAGAGGAATGCTATCTAGTGTTCACTAATTTCATTTAGATCTGACATGGTATGATTAGTTCAGAGTGCTGTTTAACCCCTGAAGATGTTTGTTTGTTTTTTTTTTAGGTCAGCTCTTTCACTGTTTAATTTATTAGTAATATTTTGCTTATTCTGTATTAAAGTAAAATTGTACCCAAAGGAAGGGAGAATAAGACTGAAAAATCACCAAAAAACTATTCTCAGCATATAATGTATCACATCTATATTTCTGGGCGAACACAGCATACTGCTTTCTGACAGCACAATGACCAAGACCACCCTAGGCACACATTATACAACCCTAAGCGGTGTTTGTTCAGAAGAGAAAAAGAATAAAATTTATGAGCCTCACTTTAGCTCATATCAATATATTTCAAGTACCGGAATACTTTTTCATTTTGCAGGTGGTGCAAAATGATTTTAAAATATCATTCTTAAGAATCCTAAGCCCTTAAGGCCCATCAATTAACCCTGCATTATCAAACATTTTAAAACCAATCATTTACCTCCTCTGTGCATGCTAAAGCAAATGCTAACAAGCTCTTTCACCTTAATAAATTAAAAGTTGTTTCAAAAGTTAAGATAGGTGTATGTTCAAACTGCATTATATATGTTGACAGGGTGATCTGGGTTATAAGAAATTCTTTATTGTACATTTTAAAGAATTACCTTTCTGTGGGGAATCCATTAATTTCTTTCTGTCATCCTCCTCCCCCTCTCTAAGCCACCCACTAATCTAAGCATTCTTGAACACGAACCTTGTGTTTCTTCATGCATGTGCAGTATATTGGTTAACTAAATGAAATGCAGCTGGGAAATATGAAGTAGACATTGAAATGACTCATTAGGCAGCCGCACAGAATAGACAGAAGAAAGTGGCAGGAAAATCTACCATGAAGATGCCTAGGGTCATACATACCATTTCCAGTGGATGACTAGAAGCAACATTAAATAAAGCTCTGGGGCGCATGGGTGGCTCAGTTGGTTAAGCGACTGCCTTCGGCTCAGGTCATGATCCTGGAGTCCGGGGATCAAGTCCCGCATCGGGCTCCCTGCTCAGCAGGGAGTCCGCTTCTCCCTCTGACCCTCCCCCCTCTCATGTGCTCTCTCTCTCTCTCATTCTCGCTCTCTCAAATAAATAAACAAAATCTTTAAAAATAAATAAATAAATAAATAAATAAATCTCTGGGGACGAATATGGAACTTTCAGGTCCCAATGTTAGATAATAATAGAAATTAAACTTACTAAAAATATGTATTTGTTGATAAATTTAACACCATAAACCACTGAATCTGAGACTGTAATTAACAGAAACAAAGCTGGGGTATGAATGATCAAAACAAACAAAATGTTAGTGCTATTTTAGAGAAGTCACTGATTAACAGGGAGCTTGGGGCCCGAAATTATTTGTTATTTTACTTTGTTTCTTAGTCTTAAACTTGGGAAAGTTGATACATCATGCAGGTCATGAAACGTGGAGCCGGAAACCCTTTGTTTTAATCTGAGCTTAGCTTTTTTCTATCTGGATGAATGAGTCTGTTCCCTAATCTAAAATCGGGAATAATATAGGCTGCATAAAGCTAATTCTGCAAGGATTCAATTATATTAATTGATGAAAAAGTAATATTATTTGAAACCAAACCAATTTTGTTACTTACTTTATCACTTATTAGCTGCCTGACGTATAGGAAAATATTTATTGTCTCTATACCTCAATTTATTCTTCTAAGAAAGGAGTAAGATAACATATAAACCACAGGATTGCAATTATGAAGTTAGATACTATATGTAATGTGTTAGCACAATGACTGCTTATTATATACTACAAAAATTAATTATCACTAGTAAATGAAAGTACCTGGAAAATGGTTCATGTTCCCAAAGTCTTAGTCAAATCTGACTATGATAAATACAAGGATAAATTATCTTAAGGGCAGTCATACATACTTTTTTCTTTTTTAATTATGGCCTACATATATTTGGAGTTTCTAATGATAGCCAGGATGAACAGCAGTAGCCACCAATGCTATGCGGGTGCACGCGCACACACACACACACACACACACACACACACACACTCACATACATACACATGATCTTAACTAAGGAGGTATTTTAATAAGGTCCCTATAGCTAAATATCCTACCTAAGAAAGAGAGGAAAGGTATTATGATACAGATTTAAGAGAGCATTAGCTAAGATTAGCTAAGAGAAAAAGTGTTGTAGAGTTGCCAGTAAACATTGGAAAGCTAGCCTAAGAATTCAAAGAATAAAAATATTGATTTGAGAAACATAGCACAGACTGTAGCCAAATGGCCTGGTTTGTCTCTGGTGTGTAACACTTCTGGCAGCCTCCCTTTTTCAGGTGTACACTTCACTTGGTGAACACTGCCATCCAATCAGCTCCCTAATGCCATGTCATTTCTCCAATCAAAATATTTCCAAGATGCTTACATTTTCTAACCATTTAAGTACAAATGTTGTCTAGGTTAAAATCTCTCTAAAAGGAGAAGTCAAGTCACTCTTCCAGGTTTAGTTTTCATTCCACCCTACAGAGCACTAAACTCCAAGCATGTGGGGCCACTCACCCACACACTGCGCCTACGTACTTCCTAAGGCTTTGCATTTTCTTCTCCTCCACATTCAGTTCTTTCTCCCCCAAATGACTGCTTTTCTGTCTTTACTTGCTTGAATCCCCAGCTAATTGAAAGAATCTTGAGAACAAGTAATATTTACATACCTTTATATATAACTTGCTTCAGCTAACAAAATGCTTCCATCTGCTCACTCATTCCCCAAAATCCAGTGTCAGTTGAGTGCCAATTATGCAGTCGGCATTCTGAGAGAAGCTGTAGGTAAAGTGCTAAGAAGTATTTGCTGAATTGAATTAACCCTTCAGCTCTAACGGTAATACGCTTTTGGGGCATCTGGGTAGCTCAGTCGGTTAAGCGACCCACTCTTGATTTCGGCTCGGGTCATGATCTCAGGGTTGTGAGATGAACCCCACACAGGCTCCAAGCTGGGCGCTGGACATGGAGCCTGTTTAAGTTTCTTTCTCTCCCTCTCCCTCTGCCCCTCCCCCATCTCTAAAAAAATAAAATAATATGCTTTAGCTGTTATGCACTTAAAACAGCAGTATGAGGATTCTGGTTTTATTTGGGTGTGTGTACTTCTTTTAAACGCACAGATATATAATACTTATAATTTTCAAAAAGACCTATGATGCAGTAACTGCCCTATAGCAACAACTGCTATAGAATTTGAAAATAAGGAATATTTTTAAATTCATCCATAAGGTGACAATAAAATGTCCATATTGTTACACTGGACTTCATTTTACAAAACAAAAAATTATTCATTATTCAAAGTACACCAAAATTTAAAAAAAAAAAGAATATAAAATCAAGCTGGCTGAAACAGTGCTGTGACTAGAGAATGAAGTCAGGATAAATTGGGAGAACTTCACTTTGCAAACAAGTAAAAAAATATTTTTTGACTTCATGTAATTTTTCATACATTTCATAATAAATCAAGTACATGAAATCATCTTGATTATTGCCATCACGTTTAATCAACGTTCCTTTGCAATGTCATGTTTTCCATTTCTCCATTTAAAGTTTTCCAGGTCTAACCTGGAACTCCTCTACTATTAATAAAACATGAAGTAACTTAAAATACCTTGATTTTTCCCTAAATTTGCCTCAGTGGCAGCCATCTATTATTTGTCTGATATGGGGTTCATAAATGTTTACATATAGCTGAAAGCAAGAAAATTTACATTAAAAAATATAACAAATATACTACAGAGCATCAACAAATCTGGAAAAATAGGAAGCTAGTATATTTTTTACTTAGTCTAACAATTGAAACCACTGCTTAAAACTTACAGATATTTGACCTGAAAAAGTGTCTAGAAGTTTGAACAAAAGATACATTAAGCATATATTTGGAAATGTAACAGATATACTTAAAAATAAGTTTATGTAATGTTTCCTAATCAATCGGACAGTCTTTAGGCATACACCAAGAAAAAAACTATCCACAAATAAGTGGACACTCTTTTTGAATTCTTGAGAGATTATTCTCCTAATCTCATTTATTTCAGCTTTAGGGAACACTGACACCATAAGTAGCAACAAATAAGCAAATAGTTACATATTCTATACTCCTTTGAAAGATGAGCTATTTTTACATTACATGCAAATGTCCAACATTCTGGCCTATATCTTTCTTCCCTCCTGACTATAACAATTTCAAAGAATATCTGATAAAACAAAGGCCTATAGATTTTTATTTATTTTTTTAAAGATTTATTTATTTATTTTGAGAGAGTGAGAATGAGAGAGAGAGCACATGAGAGGGGGTAGGGTCAGAGGGAGAAGCAGACTCCCCGCCAAGCAGGGAGCCCGATGCAGGACTCGATCCCGGGACTCCAGGATCATGACCTGAGCTGAAGGCAGTCGCTTAACTGACTGAGCCACCCAGGCGCCCAAGGCCTATAGATTTTTTAAATATTCAAATGTTCAGTACTACTGACAGTTCAAGAACATCATACGATTTTTTCATTTTCCATTATTAAATTATTTTCATTTTAAAAATATATTTTTATACATTTATTATTTTAAAAATCTATTTTCCATTATTAGGCACTAAGCAAATGGAAAACTCCAAAAATTTCTCTACTCATTTTATAAAAACTACATATTGTTACCTAGGAAACAATAAAGAGTTACTAAAGTCACATTTAACTTAAAAATGAAGTCAATGGATGCTTAAATAAAGCTCCAATATGTAAAACTGACTTCATTTCCTTGACTCACCAATAACATAAAGTATAAGTAGTATCTACATGACATCAAATCAACAAGCCAGTAAGAAAATTTAGGAATTTGGTTTCACTTCTGATTCTTTTGTCCACAAGGAATCAAACGTATTTATCTTTTTTTTTTTCATGGATGCTTTGAATCTTATCATGAAGTTAGAATCTATTTGGCTGTACTAGCTACTGTAGAACACTAAGTCCATTCACATTTAAGACATTTTTCAAAATATCCACAATATTTTTAGGTCACTAAGTCTTAAAAATTACAATCTCCCAAAAGCAGGAGATAAGGCAAGAGAAAACATGTAGAAAACATTTCTTACCTCTTAGTCCCAAGAGATCCAGTAATACATGAAATGTCCCCTTACAGCAGTGGTCTCATACATATGCCAAGCTAATAATGGGCTTCTGTAATAGGATTTGAAAAATAAAAATCTAGAGATGTCCAGGGCCAAGGCACAGCCCACCAGAGTGTATTTCCTAGACATTAGTTCCTCAGGATATTCTGTAGAAAAGGAGTTCTATAATTGAAGATCTCTGAAAAAGAGTGCCTACAATATACACCAGCCTCTTGAAGTTATACAATGCATGTAAGAGTCAAAATCCTGCTATAAAAATAGCAACATTTAAAATCCTTACCTGGGTGGGAGGAGCAAGATGGCAGAGGAGTAGGAGACCTAAATTTCATCTGGTCCCAGGAATTCAGCTGAATAGGGATCAAACCATTCTGAACACCTACAAATTCAACAGGAGATCGAAGAAAAGAATAGCAGCAACTCTCTGAACAGAAAAGCGACCACTTTCTGGAAGGTAGGACATGCGGAGAAGTGAATCCGAGGCGATACTCGGGAGGCTAGACGGTGGGGGAGGGGGCTTCCATCAGCCGCTTCTGGCAAGTGATAAGAGCAACGGAGCACAAAATTGGAACTTTTACAAGTCCTCTCCACTGAGGGACATCGCTCCAGTGGTTAAGCAGGGGTGGAACCCTCACAGGACAGCGTGGTCTCAGGACCCTCGGGGTCACAGAAAGACTAGGGTGCGTGAGTGCGGCAGAGCTCCCAGGTATCGGAGCGGGGAAGCCGGCTGCAGAGACAGAGCCAAGGAGCAGGCTCTCAGCTCGGGGTTCCCATAAGCCATGATTTGTGGCACAGTTGGGCCACTGCTCCTCCAGCAGGGACACAACAAGTGGCAGATCCGGGGAGACTCGCCTTCCTCCCCTGGGAGGAGTGGCGCGGGAGCGCACCGCAGGGATCTGCTGGGTTTGGAGACTCCACACGGAATCGGGTGCCAGAGATAGAAATGCTGAGTCACAGGCCGGGTGAGCACGGAGTGCGGCCAGAGACTGGGGACACGGGAGTGATTGATTGCTTTTCTCTGGGGGCGCACTGAGGAGCAGGGCCCTGCGTTCTTGGCTCCTCCGGGGCAGAGATTGGGAGGCGTCATTTTCACTCTCGTCCTCCAAAGCCAAACGAAAAGTTTGCAGGGAACAAGAGCCCCCGAGAGCAAACCCGAGCAGATTACTTAGCCAAGACCCCGGCAAGGGCGGGGCAAAGACATTTGGGAACCATGGCAACAGGCCCCTCCCCCAGAAGATCACCAAGAACAGCCAGCCAAGACCAAGTTTACCGATCAATGAGAACAGGAGAACTCCAGCGCTAGGAGAATACTGCACATAGAATTCATGGCTTTTTTACTGTGATTCTTTAGTCTTTCAAAGTTAATTTTTTTTAACTTTTTCTTCTTTTTTTTGAATTTTTCCTTTTCCCTTTTTCAACCAACAACATATCAATCCCTTTTTTAAAAAAATCTTTTTTATTGTTCATTATTAGAGTCATATTCTATCCCTTCATAGTAGCTAACCTTATTTTTGGTATATATGTATAAATTGTCCTCTCTTTAAAATTTTGGGATACAGTTTCTTCTAACAGACCGAAATATACCCTAAATCTCTAGTGTATGGCTTTGTTCTAGTCTCCTGCCTGATCACATTCTCTCCCCCCGCCCTTTTTTTTTAATCCTCTTCTTTCTTTTTTCAACCAACATCCTATCTTATCAATTCCTTTTATAACATCTTTTATAATTTTCATCTTTGCAGTCATATTCCATTCCTTCATCATATTTACCCTTATTTTTGTACATATATAAGCTTTCTGTTCTTTAAAATTTTGGGAGGCACATTCTTCTAACACACCACAATATGCACAAAATCTAGTGTGTGGCACTGATCTATGCACCAGCCTGAACATATTTGATCATATTCTGTTTTTTTGTTTGTTTGTTTTTATATTTTTCTTTTTTTTTTCTTTTTTCTTTCTTTCCCTTTCATTTCCCCCGGATTCAGGTCTCTTCTGATTTGTTTAGTGTATATTTTTCTGGGGTAGTTGTTACCCTGTTAGCATTTTGTTCTCTCATTCATCTGTTCTCCTCTGGACAAAATGACAAGATGGAAAAAATCACCTCAAAAAAAAGAACAAGAGGCAGTTCCAACTGCCAGGGACCTAATCAATACGGACATTAGTAAGATGTCAGAACTAGAGTTCAGAATGATGATTTTAAAGATACTAGCTAGGCTTGAAAAAAGCATGGAAGATATTAGAGGAACCCTTCCTGGAGAAATAAAAGAACTAAAATCTAACCAAGTCGAAATAAAAAAGGCTATTAATGAGGTGCAATACAAAAATGGAGGCTATAACTGCTAGGATAAATGAGGCAGAAAAGAGAATTAGTGATATAGAAGACCAAATGATGGAAAATAAAGAAGAGCTGAGAAAAAGACAAAGAAACAACTACTGGATCACGAGGGCAGACTTCTAGAGATAAGTGATACCATAAGATGAAACAATATTAGAATAATTGGGATCCCAGAAGAAGAAGAAAGAGAGGGGAGGAAGGTATATTGGAGCAAATTATAGCAGAGAACTTCCCTAATTTGGGGAAGGAAACAGGCATCAAAATCCACGAGACACAGAGAACCCCCCTCAAAATCAATAAAAATAGGTCAACATCCCAACATCTAATAGTAAAACTTACGAGTCTCAGAGACAAAGAGAAAATCCTAAAAGCAGCTCGGGAGAAGAGACCTGTAACCTACAATGGTAGAAACATTAGACTGGCAACAGACCTATCCACAGAGACCTGGCAGGCCAGAAAGGACTGGCATGATATATTCAGAGCACTAAATGAGAAAAATATGCAGCCAAGGAGACTATATCCAGCTAGGCTGTCATTGAAAATAGAAGGAGAGATAAAAAGCTTCCAGGACAAACAAAAACTAAAGGAATTTTCAAACACGAAACAGGCCCTACAAGAAATATTGAAAGGGGTCCTCTAAGCAAAGAGAGAGCCTAAAAGTAACATAGACCAGAAAGGAACACAGACAATATACAATAACAGTCACCTTACAGGCAATACAATGGCACTAAATTCATATCTTTCAATAGTTACCCAAAATGTAAATGGGCTAAATGCCCCAATCAAAAGACACAGGGTATCAGATTCGATAAAAAAAACAAGACCCATCAATATGCTGTCTGCAAGAGACTCATTTTAGACCTAAAGACTCCCCCGGACTGAAAGTGAGGTGGTGGCAAACCATTTACCATGCTAATGGACACCAAAAGAAAGCTGGGGTGGCAATCCTTATATCAGACAAATTAGATTTTAAACCAAAGACTATAGTAAGAGATGAGGAAGGACACTATATCCTACTTAAAGGGTCTATCCAACAAGAAGATCTAACAATTGTAAATATCACTGCCCCTAACATATGAGCAGCCAATTATATAAGCCAATTAAAAACAAAATCAAAGAAACACATTGACAACAATACAATAATAGTGGGGGACTTTAACACCACCCTCACTGAAATGGACAGATCATCTAAGCAAAAGATCAACAAGGAAATAAAGACTTTAAATGACACACTGGACCAAATGGACTTCACAGATATATTCAGAACATTCCATCCCAAAGCAACAGAATACACATTCTTCTCTAGTGCCCATGGAACATTCTCCAGAACAATCTCACATCCTAGGTCACAAATCAGGTCTCAACTGGTATGAAAAGATTGGGATCATTCCCTGCATATTTTCAGACCACAATGCTTTGAAACTAGAACTCAATCACAAGAGGAAAGTCAGAAAGAACTAAAATACATGGAGGCTAAAGGACATCCCACTAAAGAATGAATGGGTCAACCAGGAAATTAGAGAAGAATTTAAAATATTCATGGAAACAAATGAAAATGAAAACACAACTGTTTAAAATCTTTGGGATGCAGCAAAGGCAGTCCTAAGAGGAAAGTATATTGCAATACAAGCCTTTCTCAGGAAACAAGAAAGGTCTCAAATACACAACCTAACCCTACACCTAAAGGAGCTGGAGAAAGAACAGCAAATAAGCCTAAACCCGGTAGGAGAAGAGAAATAATAAAGATCAGAGCAGAAATCAATGAAATAGAAACCAAAAGATCAGTAGAACAGATCAACGAAACTAGGAGCTGTTTCTTTGAAAGAATGAACAAGATTGATAAACTCCCGGCCAGACTTATCAAAAAGAAAAGAGAAAGGACCCAAATAATTAAAATCATGAATGAAAGAAGAGAGATCACAACCAACACTAAAGAAATACAAACAAAAGAACATATTATGAGCAAATATATGCCAGCAAATTAGATAATCTGGAAAAAAATGGATGCATTCCTAGAGCTGTATAAACTACCAAAACTGAACTGGGAAGAAATAGAAAACTTGAATAGACTTATAACCACTAAGGAAATTGAAGCAGTCATCAAAAATCTCCCAACAAACAAAAGCCCAGGGCCAGATGGCTTCCCAGGGGAATTCTACCAAACATTTAAAGAAGAATTAATACCTATTCTTCTGTAACTGTTCCAAAAAATAGAAATGGAAGGAAAACTTCCAAACTCGTTTTATGAGGCCACCATTACCTTGATCCCCAAACAAGACAAAGAACCCATCAAAAAGGAGAATTACAGACCAATATCCTTGATGAACATGGATGCAAGAATTCTCACCAAAATACTAGCCAATAGGATCCAACAGTTTATTAAAAAGATTATTCACCACGACCAAGTGGAATTTATCCCTGGGCTGCAAGGTTGGTTCAACATCCGCAAATCAATCAATGTGATACAATACATTAACAAAAGAACAAGAACCATATGATCCTCTCAATAGATGAAGAAAAAGCATTTGACAAAGTACTGCATCCTTTCTTGATCAAAACTCTTCAGAGTATAGGTACAGAGGGTTCATACCTCAATATCATAAAAGCCATCTATGAAAAATCCACAGCGAATATCATTCTCAATGGGGAAAAACTGAGAACTTTCCCCCTAAGGTCAGGAACATGGCAGGGAAGTCCACTCGCACCACTGCTATTCAACATAGTATTAGAAGTCCTAGCCACAGCCAATCAGACAACAAAAAGAAATCAAAGGCATCCGAATCAGCAAAGAAGAAGTCAAACTCTCACTCTTTGCAGATGATATGATACTTTATGAGGAAAATCCAAAAGACTCCACCCCAAAACTGCTAGAACTCATATAGGAATTCAGTAAAGTGGCAGGATATAAAATCAATGCACAGAAATCCGTGGCATTTATATACACCAACAAAAAGACAGAAGAAAGAGAAATTAAAGAGTCGATCCCATTTACAATTGCACCCAAAACCATAAGATACCTAGGAATAAATTTAACCAAACATCAAAGAATCTCAGAAAACTATAGAATACTCATGAAAGAAAATGAGGAAGACACAAAGAAATGGAAAAACCATTCCACGCTCATGAATTGGAAGAACAAACATTGTGAAGATGTCAATGCACCTAGAGCAATCTACACATTCAATGCAATCCCTATCAAAATACCATCAACTTGTTTCAAAGAAATGGAACAAATAATCCTAAAAATTGTATGGAACCAGAAAAGACCCCGAATAGCCAGAGGAATGTTGAAAAAGAAAAGCAAAGCCAGTGGCATCACAATTCGGGACTTCAAGCTCTATTACAAAGCTGTCATCATCAAGACAGTATGCTACTGACACAAAAACAGATACATGGATCAATGGAACAGAAGAGAGAGCCCACAAATGGACCCTCAAATCTATGGTCAACTAATCTTCGACAAAGCAGGGAAGAATGTCCAATGGAAAAAAGACAGTCTCTTCAACAAATGGTGTTTGGAAAATTGGACAGCCACATGCAGAAGAATGAAACTGGACCATTTCCTTACACCACACACAAAAATAGATTCAAAATGGTTGAAAGACCTCAATGTGAGACAAGAGTCCGTCAAAATCCTAAAGGAGAACACAGGCAGCTACCTCTGACCTCAGTCGCAGCAACTTCTTCCTAGACACATCGCCAAAGGCAAGGGAAGCCAGGGCAAAAATGAACTATTGGGACTTCATCAAGTTAAAGGCTTTTGCACAGCAAAAGAAACAGTCAACAAAACCGAAAGACAACCGACAGAATGGGAGAAGATATTTGCAAATGACATATCAGATAAAGGGCTAGTATCCAAAATCTATAAAGAACATATCAAAATCAATACCCAAAGAACAAATGACCCAATCAAGAATTGAGCAGAAGACATGAACAGACATTTTTCCAAAGAAGACATCCAAATGGCCAACAGACACATGAAAAAGTGCTCAACATCGCTCGGCATCAGGGAAATCTAAATCAAAACCTCAATGAGATATCACCTCACACCAGTCAGAATGGCTAAAATTAAGAAGTCAGGAAACAGATGTTGGTGGGGATGCGGAGAAAGGAGAACCCTCCTACACTGTTGGTGAGAATGCAAGCTGGTGCAGCCAATCTGGAAAACAGTATGGAGCTTCCTCAAAAAGTTGAAAATAGAGCCACCCTACGACCCAGCAATTGCACTACTGGGTATTTACCCCAAAGATACAAATGTAGGGATCCAAAGGGGTATGTGTACCCTGATGTTTATAGCAGCAATGTCTACAATAGCCAAACTGTGGAAAGAGCCAAGATGTCTATCGACAGATGAATGGATAAAGAAGATGTGCTATATACAATGGAATATTATGCAGCCATCAAAAGGAATGAAATCTTGCCATTTGCAATGATGTGGATGGAACTGGAGGGTATTATGCTGAGCGAAATAAGTCAATCACAGAAAGACATATATCATATGACCTCACTGATATGAGGAATCCTTAATCTCAGGAAACAGACTGAGGGTTGCTGGAGTGATGGGGGTGGGAGGGATGGGGTGGCTGGGTGATAGACATTGGGGAGGGTATGTGCTATGGTGAGTGCTGTGAATTGTGTAAGGCTGTTGAATCACAGACCTGTACTTCTGAAACAAATAATACATTATATATTAAAAAAGAAGAAGGGCGCCTGGGTGGCTCAGTTGGTTAAGCGACTGCCTTCGGCTCAGGTCATGATCCTGGAGTCCTGGGATCGAGTCCCACATCGGACTCTCTGCTTAGCAGAGAGTCTGCTTCTCCCTCTGACCCTCTTCCCTCTCGTGCTTTCTATCTCTCATTCTCTCTCTCTCTCAAATAAATAAATAAAATCTTTTTAAGAAGAAGATAGCAGGAGGGGAAAAATGAAGGGGGGCGAAATCAGAGGGGGAGTCTCCATGGGAGACTACGGACTCTGAGAAACAAACTGAGGGTTCTAGAGGGGAGGGGGGTGGGGGGATGGGTTAGCCTGGTGATGGGTATTAAAGAGGGCAAGTACTGAATGGAGCATTGGGTGTTATATGCAAAAAATGAATCATGGAACACTACATCAAAAACTAATGATGTGATGTATGATGTTTAACATAACAAAAAAAAGAAAAAAGAAAATCCTTACCTGGCTAACGTTTTAAAACTGATTTGACTGTGAGGATTGCTATGGACTGAATGCTTGTGTGCCCACAAAATTCATAGGTTCGATTCCCATTCCTCGTTGCAATGGTATTAGGAAGTAGGGCCTTTGGAAGGTAATTTGGTTCAGATGAGATCGAGGGCCAAAACTACTAGGATGCATTCCGTAGAACATTGATGTATGGAGTTCAAGAGATTGCCCATGCAAGAGTGTTTTACTTGTTTTTGTTACCATTCTATTCCAGATGATCCACCATTTCTGAAAAAACAACTTTTACAGCAAAAGTTTGTACCTTCTATGAGAGAAGTAATTTTCTTAAACAGTTTGCTGGATCTACACTGAAAACCACTTATCCTACTTGGAAACCACCTGAGTAAATTTAAGAGCCCAGCTCCTGTGACTTTCAAGCTTCTGTGAAGAGTATCAAAGGGAAGCAGAAAAAGAGATGATGATTTCAGTTTTAGAGCACCCTTTCTACAAGAAAGACAAGGAAGGGCCTACTGAGGTTGTATCAGGCCATAACGGTATGTTCACATTGTCACTATAGACCTGCCCCAAGCAGCAATTAACTTCCAAGTTTTATTTCTTCATTCAATACTTTGTGAACTTACTATATCAACAATACTAGATTAATGTCACTTACATCTTCCTTCTTCAATTATACCAATACCCTACCCTTTAAAAATCTATAAACTTTCCAAACAGAACAATAAAAGCCACTGAGTCACAAGAATATGGTATATTATTCACCACACATTTTTAATTGTTTTCAAAGCACTGATTATTTCTTCCTTCTTAATTTGCTTTGGATAAGTCTTGCTTAAGCTTTTTCTCCCTCCAGCAGAATGGAAATATTTACAGCAATGTATACAGTCACTACAAAACAATTTAGTTTTCTCATGAAATCCATTATAATGGGATTTGTACCTGCTCTTGATTATTCATAGCCCCTCCCCCACTTTCCAAAACTTTTTTTTTTTTTTTGGCCAACAGTCTGATGAATCCAACATGAGGTGCTTGCTACACAGCTGTGTAATGATTTATGCATAACCATATATCTCATTTCGCTCTTTCCGGTGAAATTTTTTTCTCTTACCTATAATATCAGAGCAGACCCTATCCCAGATCCTCTTTCTGTTCTTTCTACCAGTACATTCCTAATATTCACAAAGCTAAAATTTGTCATACTTCCAAATTGGCTTACCCACTCTTAATTATTTAAAAATACTGTTCTTTGAAACATGACATTTTACTGAATTATGAACCTTACCAAACAGATGCTAACTAAGAAAACATCTGATATTAAAATACAAATTTTTCAATACTGGATTATGATCTTCTGGGAAACAAATTTATAAGGATCATCTGCTTGCAAAATGTGATTTTAGGATTGGAACATTGCAAGCATTTAGCATATTTTTTGGTACATGCTCTATAAAAATTAACATGAAGAGGGTTCTCAGGACTTCAGGATGTAGTGAATGTCAGAAAATCAATGGGGACAATACAGCGTCTGAAAAGCTACACTAAAAATACCCAAATTGCTCCTGAGAATAAAAGTGACACTGTGGAAAAAATCATTTTGAATTAACACTCATTATTACAAACCACTACTGATCACTGGCACATTCACCATAGCTCTTCAATTCCTACAATCTTACAAATCACTCAAACTGTTACACCTTCACCAGTTTCTATTACCTTTCCCATGTAGTGTTGCAGCTTACAGGTGTCAACTCTTGAGTCCTTTATTAAATACACCTTTACACACCTTACAAAGGATTATCCCAAGAAATCTGATACCACTCAGTTAACTTTAACATTATAACTAAAAGAAATGGAATCCATTTGGGCATTTCAAAACTACAAAATAAATGGAAAAGAGTGTTTTTCAAGTCCCCGGGGTGAGGATAAGGGGCTGTCTGGCGGAGAGGAGTACAACTAAAACCAGTTTGTAATAAGAAGCAAGTAGTAATCCTAATAAAAATGCTCTTGGATCAAGAAGCCATGATAAACTTTACAAGACAAGCCAAAGGGTCACTATTCATACCTATTTTCTGTTATTGCTTTCTTTAAATAAAATCACATTATTACTGTTGATGAAAAGCCAATTCAGTGAAACAATCACTGAAAATCCAGAGGGAATGCTACTTATAATTTTGTGAAAGAAAGGAAGTTGGTGCAAGTATATTAAAAGTTACACACAGTTCTACCAGCGTTTGAAACAGAGGTAAGTGTCCAAAGAAAAAAGACAAAAGGAAGGAAAGAAACATCTAGCTATCAAATCTTTCTGTGACATACACATAAGACACATTTTAAGATTTATCCAAAACACCAGGTTCATACTTGATCTTCTGCAGCGGTAAATATCTCTAAACCTCAGCTTTCTTTGCTATAAAATAGCCAAGATGCCGAAAATAATACCTTCATCTTATTTATAAGTTGCATACATCTGATCAATCTTTTCATATAGCAAACTAAAAAGTCTCTAGAATGTGAAAAAAAATTAGAGAAAATTTATTATCTTTTTTCCTTTGTTGGGAAAAAAGATGTATCCACTCCTGCAACGTATGTACAATTTTCATATAGAAAAAGTAACAAAATTATAAAAATAAACCAGCCAAATACAGGATTATTGCTCTTTTGGTCTATTTTTAATACCAAAAAAAATAAAGTAGTTTTATATTCTAGCTGGCCCTGACTACACACTCAGTCCCTAAACCAAACATGTAATGTGTCATTTGAAAATGCATTTGTTGACAAGTTATGTCTTTTTAAAATTACAGGCATACCTCATTTTATTGCACTTTGTTTTATTGCACTTCACAGATACAGTGCTTTTTACAAATTGAAGGTTTGTGGCAAAACTGTATGGAGCAAATCTATTGGTGCCATTTTCCCAATAGCAATTGCTTACTTCATGTCTCTGTGTCACATTTTGGTTATTCTCATAATACTTCAAACTTTTCATTATTATTGTGTCATGGTGATCTGTGATCCGTGCTTATGACTCACTGAAAGCTCAGATGTGGTTAGCAATTTTTAGCAATAAAACATTTTTTTTAAATTGAGGTATGTATATTGTCTTTTTAAGACAATGCCTTGCACACTTAATAGACTGCAGTAAAGTATAAACATGACTTTTATATGCACCAGGAAACCAAAAAATTCATTTGACTCACTTTATTGCAGAATTCGCTTTATTACAGTAATCTGGAACCAAACCTGCACTATCTCTGAGGTAAACAGTATATGACACTTAGTGAGTGGGAAAATGAGAAGTTTTGCCTATAAATAATATAAGCTTTATATTAAAACATTTAATAGTATATGATCTAAAATAATTTTTCCTTGTCATATGCAATTATACATTATTATTAACATTCCAAAGCAGAGTTTGTCAGACATTTGCCATTGTGAAAGTGTTTCCCAGCCTGTCTCCACAAGCACTGGTAGGTACTGCCTTCGATAGGCACTATTTTTCATGAAGTATTTCAAAACCTTTGAAAGAATGTGACTACTGAGCTCATAAACCATCTTAACTATCTCCAACAAATGGAAAGTAAAAAGAATTATCTTTAATTTGCTGCATCTATAAAAACTATCACTAGTCAAATTAATCTCCAGCCAACTAATGGCCACTTTCATACACTGCTCACATTCAGATGTTTCTTAGAACCTAGATTTCTAGGAGTTGGCCTTAAGATATTGATATTTTATCAAAAGTCATATGCAGGAAATAGTAACCAGACTGACTGTTTTTTAAAACTATTTTAAGAAGCAAATGCATAGATTATATAAATCATAAGTAGAAAAGTTTAGATTCTCAGGAAGTTTTTTTTTTTAATATAATATGCTAAGGATAGAAGAGTTATTGAGATCAAGAAAACCCAACGTGTTACATCAGCCTTCACTGTGATAGTACAAGGCAATACCACCCTGACCAGGGACATTGTTAACGGATATATTTCATTACCAGCCCCACTCTTCCAATCTGTAAACTATTACTCTAAAGCACACCTCTCCACAAATCTCAACATATTTCTGTTATTTTCATCTACAATAATGTCAAGGAGTTAGTAAAAACTCAATAAATATTTGCTGAATGAAAAGAATAAATACAATGAACAAAATTCTGACATTCACACTGTTTTGCAGGAATCACTTGAGAACAGCTAATATTTTCATTGCAAAGACCTAGATTTAAGGCAAGAATTTTATGGCCTTAGAAACCATTTTCCATGACATCAACATTTCTCTGAACACTGCCTCTTCTATCATCATGCTTCTAGTAAAGAATCACTGTCTCAGGCATGGTGCAGCCGGCCACTTCCACCTTGAGGTGGAGAGACAATGGCATAGGAATTTTTCCTGGCTTCTGATCTTGTCAGCATTCTAGGAGAGAAGCCAGCCCTGTCTGTAGGCTAGCTCCTATCTCATTTAATAATACCTATTACTTATTGAGCAACTGTCCCAAACCAAGGACTGTTAGAGTATGTTATACAAAGCTATGGTCATTATTACCTCTTACAACAGAAAAAAGAAAAAAAAAAGGGGGGGGGGCCTCAAAGTGATTGAGCAACATTGTGCAAGGCTACAGAATTACTAGTAAACAGTGTAACAAGGTTTCAAACTTAAGTCTATTTTACTTCAAAGCTGGGTTTATCCTACTTATGTCATGCTGCATTTTATTTATTTCCTAATTAAATGTACAAATGCGAAGAATGTTTTGACTTCCAAAATATAGTACATATGGAGATGTGTCTGTACATTTACTGAGTGTCAGGAGACAAATGGAAAACAATTTTGAATTATATTAATAATCAAATACAACTATCTATACATATATATAAATACTGTGATGCTCAATTTTGTGCCAATCTGTCTAGAGCCCCCAGCTATTCAATTAACACTAATCTAGGCATTGTTATGAAGGTATTTGGTAGATATGATTAAAATCCATAATCAGTTATTATAAATGAAGAGAATAATTATCCTAGATAATCTGGCTGGGCCTGATTCAACCAGTCACAAAGCCTTTAGAGCAGAGCTGAGAACTCCTTGAAGAGGAAGCTATTCCACCTGTGGACTGCAGCTTCATCTGAACCAGAGAGTTCCAGTCCACCCTTCCTGATGGCATTTAGGATTTCAGACTTGCCTAGCTAGCACTCATGTATTAAACCAACTCTCTTAATATATATCTCCTACTGGTTCTGTTTCTCTGGTTGAACCCTAACTGATACATACATCTTCCCAAATATCTATTTGTAGCCATGATTCTTAATCTTGCTTTTGTAGTAATTCAGTTAAAATTACCAATAGCACTATGGCAGAGGTGAGGCAGGAGGTCACCAAACCTAATTCTTCTTCCTCCTAGACACACAGATAAACAATATTATCCAGCAACCTCTGCAGTTAGATGAGGCCATATGGCCGAGTTCTGGCCAACAGAATTTGAGTAGAAGTGATAACTACTATTTCCAGGTTTTGCCCACACAACCTAACATCTCCAATCTCCCATGCCCTTTCCCCTTCTGTGGCAATTTTAGAAATCAGGTGTTGAAGATTAGGGAGCCGACATATAGGGGAAACTGGGTTACTGAATCAATGCTTTGACAAAATCTGCCTGCCACTCTGATATGCCTGTTTAACACTTTTTATTAGCAAGAATTAAACTTCCATTCTGTTCAGTTACTGAAATTATTGTATTTATATTTTACATAAATTCTACTACCTTAACCAGCACATTTTCCATTTCTTCCAGAATATAAATATTCCAGTTATTTACCATCGAAGGCTTGGAATATCTGTCACAGCTGTATACTTCTCTTGGCTGAACCACACAGAGGAAAATTCATTGATCTAGCTCATTAAATACTGAAAATGCCAGTAATTCCCAAAGAATCAAAACACTCTGAAATGTAACAGAGACGAGGAATATTCAAATCATCTGGATCATAGAATTACTCTCAAGGCATTTTTGCATTAAAGTGAAGCTTATGTCATAAAAAGCTAAGAAAAATACTGCAACACACACTTCAGGTAAGTGATTTACAAGGTTAAGTGTGTCCGCTTGCTGTCCTTATGAATTCCAACCTAGAAACCAAGATCTATTGTGCCTTCTAAAGGGATTAGTAATTTACTACTGGTAAAGAAAATAATACATTATGTGAAATTTGAATGAAGAAAAATGCACTTCACAGAGAATTTAAAGCTGTTCATATCTTTGACCTACCCTGTATGTGTTTTCTCACAATATCGATGCTATTTCTGCTGTGGCCCTGCCACCTTGTGTTCCCTTCCTTAGCACACAAGTAATTGTAGTTTTTTTTTTCTTTTTTTTTCCTAAGTACAATGAGACATGTTATAAGAGCTCATGTGTCAAGGATTTCAGATATTTTGCTTTAATAAAAAGAAAACTCAAAATCACCTCTTGCCTTTGGCTGCAACTCTGTATGCACAAAGAACTGGAAATTTAATGCAAGTGTCAAGACCCACATAATCCTGTTATTGAGAGGGAAAAATTAGAGATGAAATGATCCAGATTTGCTGTGCACACTGGTCACATTTTTCAGATAATTCCTCAACCTTCTACTTTTACTGGCTCCCATTGTTTTACTGTGTAGTCTTTTATAAAGTGCCTAGAAACTCAGGAGATAAGTTAACTCAGCACTCTTAAGATCTCTGACTCCAGACAATGTACTTTGGTGGAAAGCCAGGCTTTAAGTCCTTAGGGGAGACTTTAGGGATAAAATGATACAAGAGGAGACAGAAAAAAAAGTGGGTTATAATCACTCATACAAAAAAAAAAAAAAAAGAGAGAGAGAGAAAGAGATGAGGAGGAATATTGGCTCTGATGAAAAAGAAGGTGGATTCAATCAAGTGTATTCCTAACTATGGTGAGGGAAAATAAACTCAATTAGAGATAATACAATTGGTTCTACAGATGACAAGTGTTGATGTGAAGAAAACATTCCTAAAATATATCATTGCTTAATAAGTAGCACATTGAAAAATTGATAAAAAGAAGAGATTCTATTGGGCAGCAATTTGTAACCACCTGCTAGAGATAAATTCCAAAATTACAAATGTAGCAATAAAAAAGATCAATTTATTTTTTGAGAGCCTTTTAAATTTTATTTAGCAAATTCTAATAGTATTCAGGACCATGAAGTTTCATCATATAGCTTATTTAGATTATAATATAATGCCCCCCAAAATTACAAACATCAGTAAAAATGGTTACATATTTGTATGTACCTGTATTGAGAGGGTATTTACACAAAGAATCCATATGTGTGTGGATACGCACATGTACACGCAGATGAATATGAAGCAGTATAACATGCTAAGGTATTAAAAGTAGCAACTCTGGAGTAAAGTGGCTGGGTTTGAATGTCTGCTCTTTAGTAGTTATGTGACCTCAGGAAGATTATTACCCTGTCCATTCTTCAGTGTGTCTATTGGTTTAAATATATAATTGATGTTGGAAGATTCAGTGTTCACTGATCTAAAACATATCCACATACATCTCTGTAACATAACTATAAACCTGATAGCAAATACAAATACCTTAACTGTCACGTACAATTTAATCTCAGTAAAATAAACCTATTATTATCTCTGAAGAACTTTATCTTTCTACAGAAGAATCTGCAAACTAGCCAAATGCCAAAATTAGATTAAAAATGTATTTTTGTACCTTGCTTGTAAACCAGAGTAAATATGTTTCTCACATTCTATCAGTATTTAATTAACATACGATAACTGTCCCATTAAACCTAAATTAAATCCTTATTGGAAAGATAGTTTAAAGTGCAACTGCAGCTTCTTTTTATGTAAATTATAACTATTCACAAAATCCAAAACAAATCTCAAACGCAAACTATCTGAAGCAATTATATAGTTTGATTTAGGAGAATGGAAACTTGGAAACCAAAAGAAAGCAAAACTTGGGGGGAGGCGGTTGACATACATCAATAATTTCTTTTTTCCTTTAAAAATTTTTTCTTTTATTTTACACTTTTGCCATGAATTCAACTGGATTCATTCAGATATCCAAATAGAATTTGGGATCTAAAATTATTTATATGATTTCCTCCTGCCTAGCAACCCAACTGCTTTTGACTGCCTCCCAGAAAATGTGCCATTTTTCCTTCTGTTTATTTCCCCAGTATATCAGCATTCATCTGTTTGAGTCGGCTTTAATGGAAATCTTTCAGTATGCCATGCAATGTTCTGCTTGGGGAAGGAAGGTTTCTGATTGACAATCATGTGTAGCAGACCAAGGCTGAGGGTTTGCAGGGAGAACCAAACATTAGGACAGTCTGGGAGCTCTGAGAATGTTTATAGTATTTTCTGTGTTAGGAAATGTCTGCAGGAAGGAAAGTCCCCAATAAAGTTTGTTTGGAATTAGTTGTAACCTCCTGGATATTGCACGATTTGAAGATGACATCAGGTAGGAATAAAAGACAGAAATAAGACCAAGAATGTATTTTACTTTCTTTTTAGGCAGCCAAGAATAACTTGCTTTGCATGATCATGGAACCACTTCAGTAAAATGTTTAAATCTCAGGATTTTATGCATAATAAACCCACAGGAGCATTTAAGCCCTGAACAACCTCCTTTTCTTAATCAAACCACATAAATCACTATTCTACAAAGCATAGATTATGTGTACCTGAAAAATATGTTCAAATAAGTATTAACAGGCCTGACATATATTATTTATTCTTTTAAATGGATTTGATAAGAAATAACTTAGGTATTAGAAACCCTCATGTAATATCAGAACCCTGTATTATTAACATCATCCTTTACAAACAAATAAAACTGAAGGGCTTACACAGTATATATTCTTTAATACTATTGTTGGAAACGGCTTTAAAACAATAAAGTAACAAAAAGTTAATAAGTATTAACAAATTACTCTAAAACTAATTAATTCATTGTTCATAAGGCCACCACTAGATACTGAATGGAATCACCAATTGTTTGATCAGTGCAATGTGCAGATGATTAAGATAGTCCTACAACAGTAAAATTTGTACTTCTATATACTCATTACTCAATTCTATTCAAGAAACGTTATCAGGCCAACATGTACCATGAGAATTAGACAGAATTCTAAGTCGAAAGTAAAATTCTCACTTTCCAAATAATTAAACCAAAGTAAGTTGAAGTATGATTTGAAATATATCGCAGATTTCTTTCCATCATATAGCCCAAGGACACTATGCACATAACATAAGAACATCAAAGTACCAAAATTTCCCAGGATTCATGCCTCCTGCATGACAAGGCAGTGTTTGGAAGAAGGTTATACCTTATTCATCCAGTCAAACACTGAGAAATGGAATAAATGAGATGAGGAACAGGAGAGGTCATAAAGTTCTCAAACACAGTAATTTAGCCCTTAAGGAATCACACTAGAATTCCATGGTCATCCAAGAGACTGCAGAAGGACTGTGATTGCCTTGGAGGAGAAAATAATGAGAGAACAAAGGAAACTATGGGAAGGACAAAGGTGGCCCAAAGAAAGCTTCCTCCCTCCTAAGGTAGGATAGGCCCATCCTATTCCAGAACAACATATTTTTAGGTTATTTTCCACTTCTAACATTACTCTGTAAATTATTATTTCCAAAATTGCTTCAACCTTGCCCTGTCTCCCTTATGAAGTTGAAGGAAAGAATAGATGTTAAAGCATTTTCAGCCTCTTAGAATGAAGACTCTCAATAAAGAACATTTTTGGTATTGCTATTATAATTCTACTAATTCTGTTAAGATTATCACGAAGCTACTCATCTAATTGTGAATCACAGTGAAAAATGTGGCATCGCTTAGATAGCTTCTTCCTGCTTAAGTCAATCTTTTTAACTTTTAGAATCAATAAAATTTTTGAGAAGGTCACTTCTTTAAGCCAACCATAATATTATGGCTGGAAAGTCACAGACCAAGCTGATTTATTTTATTTTCTTTTTAATACTAGAAAGCCAATTTATTAATAAAAATACAACTGTTAAGATACTCCAGTTAGCCTACCTAGTGCGCACTCCCTTCTCCCTGTAGTTCTGAGACTAAGCCTGATTTCTGAAGCTCCATGCTTAGCCCCTGAAGGTGACACCCATAAATAATTCTCCTACACAAAGACTTCCAACCCTACTCTATGTTTAGGAGCCATCATACTTCCCTTAGCAAATATTTGTGTTTGTACCCCCATTGTTCCCATAACCCTTGACAATAAAAACACAAAAATGCAAGAAAGACAGCAGTCCAAATGACCACACATGTGCCAAACTGAACTCCAGGATAGTCAACCCTCCACTCATACAGTCCCAATTGCTCATTATGCCAACTCTTAGAATTTCCACATAGTTAGAAGCTACCTCTCACTTCCCTCATGCCAACCCAAACTGTTACAAACTTCACAGGGCAATACTCAAAAGACTTACTTCGGTCCATTGTCTAAAGTGCTCCCCAACCTACACACATAAAAAAACAAGAACAAAACACAAACTTACAGTAAGAAACAGGAAAAAGATTCAGACTGTATTCATCCACTTCACTCTAATTTTGTTCCTGGAAATAGATGAGAGCCTAGAGCAAAACATTCATGTCATTTATTACTCAAGCACATTCACAATTTCCCCTTTATTCTTTCTGCAGTTTACATGTTCGGTTTCTTAAAATTGGGATTAGAAAACCTTTACAACTAAAGGCAGAGTTCTTTAAAATTTGGATGCCCCATCCATAAATTTTTTTACTACCTGCCTAAGAGCAAGCACACTTACTCCCAACAAGGGCAGAAACAAACCCCATCTCTTGAGTGCAGTGGGTTTTCTTTTTTTAAGATTTATTTATTTATTTTAGATGGGGGGAGGGGCAAAGGGAGAGAGAAACTCAAGCAGACTCCACACTGAGCACAGAGCCCAATCTGAGGCTCAATCTCATGACCCTGAAATCACGACCTGAGCCAAAACCAACAATCAGAGCCTCAACCAACTGTGCCACTCAGGCAACCCAAGATTTTGGGATTTTCTTAATTATTTGTTATCAAGTTGAGATGTTTGTTGTTATTGTTTTTAGATTAAAAGTCTTTATTATGCCTGTAGACAAATATCCTGATTCTTTATCCATTAAATATGATTTAGACATATGTAAAAACAAGTGGAGAGAGTCTAAGCTAAAGAGACATTAAAGCTTTCTTAGTTTTTACTTTTAAAAAAAAATGAGAAATGGTTGGAATCTGAGGATTGAAAAAAAGAAGGGAAAATATGAGGGTAGAATGGAAAGGAAGACAGAATTAGAGATAGTTTAGAATGAAATGTTAAGAGATGTCACACAAAAGTAGTAAAATAGTTTAAAAAAAAGGAATTTTCTCCCATTCTCATCCATCTCATGCACTGTGCCTAGAACACCCTTATTAAATAATTCTACTCTCAATACAAAATGTGGATTCTGCCATTTAGACATAGTTCATACTCTATCGTCTTAAATCAATTTCAATTGGAGAAAGTATAATGAGAAAAACATTTATTTAAAGTGTGTGTTTTATTGTCTCTCTTTTGTGCTAAGCCCTGAAACTTGTACTTGTTTATATTATAGGGCTTATTATATCAAATTCAACTTATTTATTCATATGGCTGACCCCAACTAGATTTTGAGCTCTAAATGACAGGTATCATATCACATTAATCTTTATACCTTCTAACCAAAAGGTCAGTGTTATTATAAGTGAGTTCAAGACATGCTACCCTTATCTAGGCAGAACTTTGAGTTCAGGAGGGGTGGGGAGGGGAGAAAGGATGAAAGAAAGAAACTAGTTTATAAGATTACATCTAAGAATGTCATACTATATTATTGGATTTTAAAAGAACTTTCTTCTATTATTTAAATGATATATAAGAAGAAAAGATTCAATGTGATTGAAAGGTATTTGGCTTTTCCATTGACAATCATAGTGAAGATTTTCTAGTTTCTCCAGGTTCTATGTCAGTAATGCTCAGTTAGAGAACCTGTAATCCAAGGAAAGAGTCCTATCAGACCAAGAGATTTCTAGCTAAACACCACCTACATTATATTCACCTAAAAAAATAAATAAATTTACCAGTGAAATAGAAACCAGTCACTCCACTATTCTCCATTCCACTCACAGAGCTACTTTGGCAAATTACACATTTCACAAAAGCAGAGGAATGGAACTAATGTCTTCTAACAATCTCTTCCAGTTCCTGAATCCATCACTCTAACAGGCTAAACAGAAATCAATATTGATTTATTCAATTATATCAGTAATACTTATGTATCCTTAAAATGTTAAAATAAGGAATAAAGTAGGTTGATGGCCTTGTTTTCGTTTTTTTTTTAATATGTCTGAATTCCCTTTCTTTGTTCAAAGGCTTCTTTTCTCCCCTAGTGAAATGGAACCTTATCTCATAATGTTAAACTTACTTTAAAACTTAACAATGTCAAGGGTTTGTATCTGAGGGATATGTTGAAGATTATTCAATCGATGTTTAGTCCATATGGGTAAAATGATTTCAGCCTTAATCCTCATTGTGTAATTAGCACCTACCCGAATGCCTGGAATTGGTCAGCTGCTCAATAAATATGGAAGAAAGAAAGGAAAGAAAGGAAGAGGGAAGGAAGAAGGGAGGGAGGGAGGAAGGGACAGAGGAAGGGATAGAGGGTAGGATATAAATAATTTGAGCTAATAAAGAATTCAGCAACTCATTTATTTCAAGTTGTTTGGAGCATAAAGTATAATATGAATAGAATAAAATAAATTGAATAGAATAAAAGTACTTGACAAAGTACTTTGCTCTTTGTTTAATAGTAAACTATTCATATTTGCACAAATAAGATTGTGCTCTACTTTTTTCTTCACATCTTGGTCATTAGCCATTGAATGGACATTAACTGTGCTAAAAAATAAAACCTGTGTAATTAAATGCTGTCTGTGGCAGATCTTTCGTGTGGTGATTCCATTCCGCCATCTTCTCTTCTAAGCTTTTTTAATACTATAATAAAAGTCACAATTTACTAGTCGAGTATGGTTTCTATTCATTAGAATAATTTAAATTTATATTTCTGATTATGACTTCTTCATGTAGCCAAACCAAGGAAGTAATGTGCATGTAGCAGCAGCACCTAGAAATTGAAAGTTTTAATAAAGAATTTGCATAGTAAGTTCAGTTTCTTGTGATTCTGCTCTGCATTATATTTTTGTATGTTGTACTGAAAGATCAATTCTGGTGTCTAAAATGTGGGTTCTTTCCTTTTTTACTAGATTTTAAATTTGCTGACCTGAATAATGTGAGTAAGTATGAAAAAACAGTTTACATGATAAAATACCAATCTTCTAACCATTAGACACTCTGGAACCCCAGAGATAAATTCAGATTATATTTTCAGGAAATCAACTTGATAGGTGATAGGTTTTAGATTTCCTCCTACTTATCACTCTCAATACGACCATATCCAAATTCTATCAGATTCTTTGATTTCCCATTCTCTACTTTTTCCACAATAGACAATTCTCCTTTTGTGAGACTGACCAGCAATAGCAAAACACCAAGTCACTTTCCCACAGTCACTTGGAGCTCCTTGCTTTTCACTAACAAACTAATTAACATGAGACAGTATGTTACGTGCATTGTATTTAATGATGATACTTTGGCCTATCCAATCTTCTTTCATGTTAACACTAAACACTAGTCCATAATCGCAATTTATCCTTTTAGAGAAAGCTTCATTCAAAGCAGTTTGAGACAATGAGAAAAACTCATTCTCCCAATCCTAAAAGCACTAGTGAAATGTGAGATCAATATTTCTCTTCCTTCAATATATATATCAGTCAATGCAGAAGACCAAACATATACTGAATATTTTTATTCAACTCATCATACTCATCAACAGAGGCCCTTATTATCATCTAAATAACCAGAACCTTGAGTTTCCTGATGTTTTGTTGTTGTTGTTGTTGTTGTTGTTTTTTTGGTGCTATCAAGTGTTGAATTCATGCCAAATTTCTCTGTTGTTCATAACTTCAAAACAGGCAAAGCAGCAACATTTGTTCTGCTTTATCATGGACGGTAGTCCAACCAAAAAATAATTGGATATATCTGTTTCCTGTTTCACAGAGCTGGCATTTTGCTTTCAGCACTCTTCACTGCATTAACGCCTCTCTCAATTAGGCAGTGAGAAAAAAGGGAAAATATGCACATACTGTGCTCTGGCATTTCAACAGCAGGGACTCCAGTCAATTCCAGCAGAGCATCTTGCCTCCTGATTTAATCCCTCTTGTCAGTTGCTCATCATAAACTGTATAAGAATGTTGCATATATTTTACAATTCACAATTCTGCAATGAGAAAGAGAGTGTGTCTACTAATGTGTAATGTAAGAGCAAAGCTTGAGCCACAGGAAAATGATTTACAGGTCTTTAATTTTTATTTGAAATCGGGTGATATATGTTCACTCTAATTGCCAAGATATAATAATTGTTTGATAGAGAAAAGACAGAAGAGAGAAGATCAGTTATCTCTAAGTTTACTTAATAACTAAGTTGATCATAAAATGAAAACATGAGTAACAGATTTGCAAACCCCACACTTAGGATTTCCCACAGTATCTGAGAAAAATTAGATCTTGCCTAAACATATATAATTCAGCACTATGGAGTTGAGTATGAAAAATGGCATAATTATTTCTCTGTATGAAGTAATTTCTCCATCAGAGTAGCAGTGAGACTAAAGAGTTGAGATAATTATCCCTTAATATGTTATCTATTTTGAGTCTGCTACTCATCTGTTACAAAAATTAAAAATGAACAGAAACCTAAGATTCCTGGCACAAACCCATGTTGAGAGCATATGCTTCCTGCCATCTCGTCTCCATCCTCACTTACTTTCTGCATCTCCCCTATGCCCCTTACATCTCACTTCTATCACAAGCTTTATTGTTCTTTCACTTCCCATTAAAAAGCTTTTGCACAGCAAAAGAAACAGTCAACAAAACCAAAAGACAACTGACAGAATGGGAGAAGATATTTGCAAAGACATATCAGATACAGGGCTAGTATCCAAAATCTATTAAGAACATATCAAAATCAACACCCAAAGAACAAATGATCCAATCAAGAAATGAGCAGAAGACATGAACAGACATTTTTCCAAAGAAGACATCCAAATTGCCAAAAGACACATGAAAAAGTGCTCAACATCGCTCGGCATCAGGGAAATCCAAATCAAAACCTCCATGAGATACCACCTCACATAGTCAGAATGGCTAAAATTAACAAGTCAAGAAATGACAGATGTTGGTGGGGATGCGGAGAAAGGGGAACCCTCCTACACTGTTGGTGGGAATGCAAGCTGGTGCAACCACTCTGGAAAACAGTATGGAGGTTCCTCAAAAAGTTGAAAATAGAGCTACCATACGATCCAGGAATTGCACTACTGGGTATTTACCCCAAAGATACAAATGTAGGGATCCAAAGGGGTATGTGCACCCCAATGTTTATAGCAGCAATGTCCACAACAGCCAAACTATGGAAAGAGCCAAGATGTCCATCGACAGATGAATGGATAAAGAAGATGTGGGGTGTATACACACACACACACACACAAACACACACACTGGAATATTATGCAGCCATCTAAAGGAATGAAATCTTGCCATTTGCAATGACGTGGATGGAACTGGAGGGTATTATGCTGAGTGAAATAAGTCAATCACAGAAAGACATGTATCATATGACCTCACTGATATGAGGATTTCTTAATCTCAGGAAACAAACTGAGGGTTGCTGAAGTGGTGGGGGTGGGAGGGATGGGGTGGCTGGGTGATAGACATTGGGGAGGGTATGTGCTATGGTGAGCGCTGTGAATTGTGTAAGACTGTTGAATCACAGACCTGTACCTCTGAAACAAATAATACATTATATGTTAAAAAAAAAAAAGATAGCAGGAAGGGAAGAATGAAGGGGGAGAAATCAGAGGGGGAGACGAACCATGAGAGACTATGGACTCTGAGAAACAAACTGAGGGTTCTAGAGGGGTGTGGGGGATGGGTTAGCCTGGTGATGGGTATTAAAGAGGGCACGTACTGAATGGAGCACTGGGTGTTATATGCAAACAATGAATCATGGAACACTACATCCAAAACTAATGATGTAATGTATGGTGATTAACATAGCATAATAAAATAAAATAAAATAAAACCTTGTTCTTTCCCCTCCCACAAAAACTTTTGCTTTATTGCCAACCCTCCTCATTTCATTTTTCTCTGCCTTTCTACAAAAAAAGAAAGAAAAAGGGAAAAAAACAGTTATTCATAGTGCTCTGCATTCGGAGACAAAGACTAAATCCTAGCTGTTGTCTTTCTTCATACATTTACAGCAACTCCAGTCATTTTCACATGCCCTAGTGAAAGTAAAGTATTTTGAATATAAAAAACAAAGATATGGTAGAGTCTTTGTCATCTGGGAGCCAATAATTCAATGAAGACATAAAACACACAATCACTATAAATAAAGACAATAATTGTGAAAAGAGACTTAGAATAAGAAATTGCAAGATGAGGGGCCCCTGGGTGGCTCAGTCGTTAAGCGTCTGCCTTCGGCTCAGGTCATGATCCCAGGGTCCTGGGATCGAGCCCCGCATCGGGCTCCCTGCTCAGCGGGAAGCCAGCTTCTCCCTCTCCCACTCCCCCTGCTTGTGTTCCCTCTCTCTCTCTGTGTCTCTCTCTGTCATATAAATAAAGAAAATCTTTAAAAAAAGAAAGGAAGGAAGGAAGGAAGGAAGGAAGGAAGGAAGGAAGGAA